>NC_003074.8:100-305826 GCF_000001735.4 Arabidopsis thaliana
CCCTAAACCCTAAACCCTAAACCCTAAACCCTAAACCCTAAACCCTAAACCCTAAATCCATAAATCCCTAAAACCATAATCCTAAATCCCTTAATTCCTAAATCCCTAATACTTAGACCCTAATCTTTAGTTCCTAGACCCTAATCTTTAGTTCCTAGACCCTAAATCCATAATCCTTAATTCCTAAATTCCTAAATCCCTAATACTAAATCTCTAAATCCCTAGCAATTTTCAAGTTTTGCTTGATTGTTGTAGGATGGTCCTTTCTCTTGTTTCTTCTCTGTGTTGTTGAGATTAGTTTGTTTAGGTTTGATAGCGTTGATTTTGGCCTGCGTTTGGTGACTCATATGGTTTGATTGGAGTTTGTTTCTGGGTTTTATGGTTTTGGTTGAAGCGACATTTTTTTGTGGAATATGGTTTTTGCAAAATATTTTGTTCCGGATGAGTAATATCTACGGTGCTGCTGTGAGAATTATGCTATTGTTTTGCAGGTCCTGTTCTTAATCTTTCATCGCTTTTGTGCTTATTGTCTCCTTGTCGTTTATGTTGAGTGGTGTTTGGGCTTTAGTCAGGTTCAGTCCAACCGTTGCTCTTCCTCCCGTTCCTAGTCTCCTCGTCTCAACCTTTGATTCATATTGGGTTTGTTTCCTTGCTAAGAAGAAGTTTCGTTTTATTTGTTTGGATCGATCGACCTCTAAGTTTACAAGGCTTTCTTCTCCCTAATGTTGTTGTTTGTTGTGGTTGTTAGCTGTCTCGGTTCTTCATCATTCTTGGTCTTGAGATTGGTGATTTTTTAGAGGTTAGACTTTTCTCCTTGTCTTTGGCCTTCCTGATCTATTTTGATAGGATCGCGTTTTGAAGGTTTCTAGTTTGACGCAATTGGACGCAGCAGTCGTCAGTCGTCGTATTCGGAAGTTTGCTCGAGGTTTCCTTAACTCATTTGTCTTGCGTGCCGAGTTGTGAAGCCTTGGTTCTTGGTTTCTGAGAGATCAGCTCTCATCGTGATAGGAGGAGGTAGATGTTATTTTTGGGTTGGCCACGGACATCCTTAGTAAATCTCAATCGCGGGTGCTTCAGAAGATTTGGTTTACTTGTGCTTTTGGTCTTTTGTTTCTTTTAAGATTTAAGTATGTTGCTTCTATCTCAGTTTTGGGTTTCGACCTCTTGTGTTGGTGGTTTGAAAGCTTTTGTTTTGTATTACTACTGTTTTTAGATTCCCTTCTATAGGGCTTAGCTTCCGGGAAAATTTCGTCTTCTGCCGACTTTGACTCCGGAGACTTTCTTGTCGTCCGCCGACTTTAGTTTCTCTTTTTGAGGATTTATATTTCACTTCGGTTCCAATCCAAGATCAATAATATAATTTTAAATGATAAAAAAAAATCAAAAATAATTTCGGGTTTGTCTTGTAATCTCTCATGTTTAAACCGGGAAACCAAATATTGGAAATAATATCCGGTTTGTCTTGTAATCTCATGTTTAAACTGGGTAACCGAATACTGGAAATAATCATCAGAATATATACCTTGCTTTCTTCTTTGTTTTATCTTTGATGATTCATGATTACAAAGATGGAACAAGTACGAGGAAACCCAAATCTTGCAAGTTCCAACTAATTGGTTGCTTCAAAGAAAATGTAAGATGTTGTTTATAAAGAGATGATATGGACAAGGAACAAGATTATTGAATGCAAAGCTTGTTTAGAGGTCTTGTTGGTATAAGAGGTCGCTCATGTAAGATCCAGTGTCACTCCAAGACGATGTACTGCAGCATCTTATCTTCTTGTGTTGCGGTATATTAAACTTGGGATCTCGAGGTACCGTCGGGTGCTTGTTCGACCTTTAAGCAACAATGGAAAACAACAACACTTAGAATAGTCGATCTGATAGTCTTCGAAATGGTTCATCAATCTATCAACAAGAAACCAGAAATTCAGGAGTTTCTATTTACCTTTTGGGAATGAATGGTCGATCAAAGTATGGCATTGGTTGTGCCTTAGGGACCAACTCTTTCCTCAGCCTTCGTATCTCTTCTTCTTCTGCTAGCTGAAGAATCCATACAAGTCTGTCATTTATTCCTACTAGTTTACATAAGAAGCAAAAAGAGTTCCCTCTAATCTATTTACCTTTTGTTGGCGTTCTCTTTCTGTTTTGTATTGCTCGACTAGGTTTATTTTCTCAGTAACCTGATACAATGAGACAATGCTGGATTTTATCATACAAGATCCACAAAAAAGACTCTGCTTGTGTAGATTCAAAGTTGAGGTCATAACGAGAAACTGAAACATACATAAATCTCAATTATGTGCAAGATTTGTCTCAAATTCTGACCTGGTAATCAAATTCTGCACGTTCTACTGCTCGAATGTCGGAATGGAGCTTTAAGTCTACTGGTATCGTGATATCTTTCACATGAGGCTTAACCAGATTCTGAAAACAGAGAGAAACATTAAAATCATCTGCTTATGTTCCATTCTATATTCTATATTTTTGAAGTGAATTTCTCCGAGAGTCATATATCAAAATCAAACAGTTATATAAATGATCTGGTATGATAGTATGTTAATGAAGAGGAAAGGGTTCTTCAGCTCACCTCAGGTTCATCAGTTGTCCAGGGAAGACCTTGAGCTATGGGGATTCTCTTTTTTGCTTTCTCCAACGTCATCTCGTGTAGCTTCTTTGCAAACTCTTCTTCTTTCATTCGTCCCCGTTCCTACGTAGACATTAGACCAACAATCATAAATCTATTCTACAACATCTGAAAAATGTTTTCCTGTAAAGTTTATACCTCAGTTCTGAGTTTAAATGGCTTCAGAGAAGTGACTTTGATCTGCTTCTTCGTTGATCTTCTACTTCCCATTGAAGCAGAGGATTCGAAGCTCTGTTACAAAAAAGAATGTCAAACTACATCAACCAGGAGAGATTGCGCAAAATCAGATTCTGCATATATCAATCCAATACACATACATTTCTTCTGCCCCTCCGGCCACCATTTGAGTTGAGACTTGAAACACTGTAACCCACCAAATCAGACATTAGAACTGAGTCTACGAAAGATCAACGGCTAATAATTGAGTACCGAAAACAAAAACTCTTTTTTGGCTACCTATTGTCCCATGATGAAGAAACTGAGGCATGAGGTTGTTCTAGTCCTAGATTCGTAGCTGTTAAGATCAAACCAGATGATGGATAGAATGAAGAACTCCAAGTGAATTGATCTGTCTCAGATTCTGAACACTTAGGCTGGCTCATTCCAGGCAATTCCCATTTCAAAGGTTGCTTAATCTGATCTTCTTCTTCCTTAGAAGTTACCTTCGAAAGTGGGAAGCAAGTAAGCTTCTCAAAAGCTTTAACTAGATGCATCACTTTACCAAATTCAGGTATACTCATTCTCGCTTCTTCCAATACTTTTTCTCTTCTCCTCTTCATCAAAGAAACCCTAGTTTCATCAGAATCTCCAAATTCGACTTGTTCATTTCCATCCTCCAAATTCTGGCTGGATTCTCCAATTTCTGATACGGATTCTCTTCGATTGTTGAAGAACTCTTCCTGTGACGCCCGTAGAGTTTCGTATGCTATACAGACACATTTCTTCATATTGGAAATGGTCTTAGCTCCACATTTGCAATCCACAGACGCGGAATCATTCTTCTCCTTCCTTGAATTCTTCTTCACCACCACGAACCTCCTCTCTCTGATCCGATTCCGTGGTGAGAAAACCGCCGGAACAGGATTAGGCTTCCATTTCGGATTCTTCTGCGCAGAAGATTTACTCGATTTCTCGAGTGGAGTCGAGTGTGAGACGAAGTTAGGGTTAGAATTCTCGGAGAATCGTGAAACCTCTTGAGCCTTGGATTGAAAACTGATCGGATCCATCACCAGAGTCTCGTGTTTAGCATTCTTCAAATTCGTCGACTCCATCGAAAGATGAGAGCAGAAAAATGTGAGAAATTAGGGTTTTGTCTTTTCGAGTGAGTGAAGGGAAGAAGAAGAAGAGAGAGGGAGAGGAGGGAATTGTCTGACCGTTGCGACTTGTGAGGAAGCTCTCGACTTTGTATGTAACGGCTCGCTCAGTCATTTACTGGATTTTCGTAATTACTACGATTAATTGCTTAATTTCAAAAAAAATTAGTTTAATGCTGGAATCTAATATGTTTGTTTGGGCTGGCCCAAACCCAATTGTTAAACTGATCTGAAATGATTGTTATACAAAAAAACCGGTTCGTGAACCGCATTGTCTCATCGATGTTCAATACTGTTTCCAACAAAAAGATTGTTGTCCTCGAGTTCGCCTTCAAGAAAGACACGAGAGAGACTCCAGCCATTGACGTCTGCAAAGGTTTGTTAGGAGACAAGGCCCGAATCAGCATCTATGATCCACAAGTCACGGAAGAACAAATCCAAAGAGACTTAACCATGAACACATTCGACTGGGACCATCCACTTCACCTCCAACCCATGAGTCCAACCACTGTGAAACAAGTCTCAGTTGCTTGGGACGCTTACGCTGCCACCAAAGACGCCCACGGAATCTGCTTGTTAACCGAGTGGGACGAGTATAAGACGCTTGACTATGAGCGGATTTTTGAAAACATGCAGAAACCAGCGTTTGTCTTCGATGGCAGAAATGTTTTTGATGCAGAGAAGCTGAGGAAGATAGGGTTTATTGTTTACTCTATTGGTAAGCCGTTGGACCAGTGGCACATGCCTGCTCTTGCTTAGCTCAGACTCTTTGCCCTTTCTCAAGATTTGGATTGTTTTTCTCTCTGTTGCTTATATCAAATAATTTGTTCTGTTTCTTCTTGACGAGATATTTTCCTATACTTATTATGTTGGTTAGAACAAGAGACTAGGTTTGGTTATTATTGCTAACTACATTTTCATATATAAAGCTTTTAGTGATTCTGATTACTGATTATCGTGGAAAATAAAAGAGATGATTAATTTCCAATATTTGTTATAATTCTCACCGTTCACGTGTCCCCTCGACATCGCATATATAACAAAACTGCCCTTGATTCCGGCAAAGAGAAAGAGAGAATATGATGATGCTAAGGCAAACGTCGAGAAAGGCTTACCTAGGGTTACAGGCGTCTCCTCTAGGGTTAGGTCGTCGATTATACCACGAGAATGTAATCGACCACTTTGAAAACCCTAGAAACGTTGGCTCCTTCAACAGGAATGACCCTAACGTTGGCACGGGATTGGTAGGAGCTCCTGCCTGCGGAGACCTCATGAGCCTCCAGATTAAGGTCGATGATTCAGGTCAGATCATTGATACTCGATTCAAGACCTTTGGCTGTGGCTCCGCTATCGCCTCATCTTCCGTTGGTATGCCTTCGAATCAGGGTTTTCAATTTTGATCGATTCGTTAAGAGGCTCATGATCAGAGTCAGGTAGATGTAGACAGGTTATAATTTGTATATTTGTTTGGTTCAGCTTCTGAATGGATCAAGGGCAAAACCTTAGACGAAGTTATGACCATCAAGAACGCGTAAGTGCCTTTTAACCATCAAAATCATGTCTCTTAGATATATCGTCAGGATTGTTATCTCTAACTCTGTTCTAGTGCTTGGAATATCCCAAATCTAGTGATATGGTTAACATTTTGATGAATGAGTCATTGTTTTGGGATTCTTAAATTTGCAGGGAAATCGCTAAGCATCTTAGGTTGCCACCGGTAAAGCTACATTGCAGTATGCTTGCAGAGGACGCTATCAAGTCCGCGGTCAGAGACTACAAGGAGAAGCAAGCAAAGACTAATGCTGCTGCTGCAGAAGAAACCGTCAAGGCCTGATGATTCCACTTATACCGCATTGTGCTGCTGCTGATGATGAATTACACAAACTTACAAAGAGAGGTGTGTTTGGTTGTTTTAGTTTTTCTCTTCTTTTCAAATGTTTATTTAAGTGCTTTGAATAAAAATAGCTGAGCATGTGACCCAGATCCCAAGTTTTTTCTGCATTGTGATGATTCCTCTTCAATGTCTTATGGAATAATTTGTTGCTGTGATATTGATAATTTTGATCATTTGATGTTAGACATAGCTGTGAGATTATAATGACACAAGCTTCAGCCTGAACATTCACAAAATAAGATCAAGTCACCAAATAAGGGCCTTAACAAATGAAAAGCCCAAAGCCTTGCCACAGCAGTCACCATTTGTCACGTCGAACCTTCTAACTGAAACAAAAGTTCTCCTCCACTTCTTATAGGCAAAGCAATTTACGAAAGTGCCCCTTTCTTCTTCCGTAGCTGCTCTCACTTCTCTCAGTGCTTATTGATCTCTCTGTTTCCACTTTCTCTCTTGCTCGCTCTCACTCTCTACCTCTCTTCTCATTTTCCCAGAGAACTACGAAAAACCAAAAATTTCCTTTGTTTTCTTCTTAATCCGATTGATTCAGAGCATTACGTATCACTCTTGCTCAACAGTTATTGCTCAGTCTCCGGCGATTTCTTTTGCGTTTTCTCGAGAAAAGTAACGGAAGATCGATTCTTTCAACTATTTCTACCCTCATACTCTTCGCCAATCATCTCGTCTTCCAACAAGCTTCGTTTTAATGGAAGAACAACAAGAATTTGAGAAACCCATCTTCGAATTCCGTCCTAAGAAGCTCAGAACCTCTCGAGTTTCGAGAAATCTCATGAAGAAGACTGGCTTCAGAGAATCTATGAATCATTACGAAGAGCTCTCTTGCAACTACGGATTGAGGGAAAACCCGAAGAAAACCCAGAAATCTTTACTCGATCATCGATTCTGTACGAGGAGGAGGAGAAATAAAAAGATCCTGATTCGATGCAAAGAATGCGGGAAAGGGTTTCTTTACGAGAAATGTCTGTTTAATCATCTCCAAGTGACGCATTCTGAAGAATCTACAAGAAGAAGCCTGTTTTGTAGGTTTAGTATTGTGCAGAGGAGAAAAAGATCGAAGAGAGTTTCCAGGTACAAGAAGATTCTTCCTCGATTCTCTGTTTCTTCTTCTTCGTGTACTATGTTTCCTGTTTCTGTGGATGATGGAGGATTATTAGAAGTCGCTGAGTCTCTGATTCTCTTGTCCATGAGTGGTGGAAAGTTCGTGAATGGTTTGGAACATTTTGGTAAAGCTCTGGGTTCGACTCAGAGAAAATTTGAAGACGGGTTATTGAGAAATGAGCAGAGACTTGTTGGTGAAGCTCTGGATTCGAATCCAGAGGTGAATTTGAGAAAAGATGGAGACTTTGAATATGGGCTTTTGAGTAATGAGCAGAAGAAACTTGTGGGGATAAGCAGAGCATCTGTTGGAACATCGAAAGAGCTTTCGGGTTACTTGGCAAACAAGAAGGGCAGAGAAGATGATGAATTGGGTCAGCAGAAACAGGCTGGAGCAAGAATACTTAGAGAAGAAACTGATAACGAACAGAAACTTGTTCGTCAAGAAACTGCATTTGAAGATTCAGTATCAGGATTTGAGATGAATATAGAGCATCGGTGTGGGCTCTGTCACAAGGTTTTCTCGACTTATCAAACTCTTGGTGGTCATCAGACGTTCCATAGAATGAGAAACAAATCCAAAAGTCAAACCAAGAGATGCAGAGAAGAATCGATAGAAGCTGAAGCTGGGATTAATAATGGTTCAGTGACGTTGACAATAAGTGCAGAGTTTGCTGAAGGCTGTTTAGGTCAGTACATGCTTTAAGAGGTTACAAGAAGTGTCACCACACGAGAGCAAATGATGGAGAGACCTTTAGATTCCATGTGGATGTTTCTATGGTTACTAGTGGAATATTTGAGCAGGAGTACTGAAGAAGAAGATCCCCTCTAATGAATAATGAAGTTTTGGAATTTTTGTTGTTGTTGTTGTCTAATGGAGTTGTGACTTGTTGTATTTTCATACGTAGAGAGGTTTCGTCTTTGGTTTTCTCAAATGGTTTGGTATTCAAAGTTGTACAGCAACTTGTAGCTGTGTTATGGTTTTAGCATTAATCGTTCTTTCAAATCTTTTTCCCTTAAGTTTGTGCATTTTGAATGTGTTACTAATATTTTGAATTACAACAAAATCTTGAGGAGCCGAATACAATCATAAACAAATCAGATGATAAAAACTCGTAAATCGTTTCTAAATTGTATTCAACTATACAATATATTGGTAATGATATTGCAACTTTAAGTTGAGAGATCATACTGGAAAAAGTACAGTATCTTTTTTTTTTTTTTTTTTTTTGACCGTATCATATCGTGTCGGTTGGTCTTCGCATTAAAATTAAAACTTTTCAAAATTAGTATGACGAATATTCATTATAAATGAAACTAAATACACATTCCTTTCTTGCGTATATTAAATGACTACGACAGAAAGATAATCGTACGATAGTTTTCAGAAATATTTGTGAGGTGTTGAAATAATATTAGAGTTTCCTAATTGTATACTTTTCTTCTTCTTTTTGCAGCCACTTATTTCTATTTATGTAAAGAAAACAGCTGTTAAGAAAATATTTTACGTCGATAAGAAACAAAACAAAAACACTTATTTCAAGTTTAATTATAGGAATATCAGATCCATCAGAATTCTGAAAAATTTGCACGTTATTAGTCTATCTATATTTTCTCAAACTTTCTATCAAAATTAGATAATTGTTTTTGGAAAGAAAAAGAGCAAAACTATTCGATTGGGCATGAAAGTCGGAAAGAATCTATAATTAGCAATATACAAAAACCCTAAACTCAAGGTCAAGACACCAATCTCAAACACGGTTTTATCATTAGAATTAAAATTTTGATTCCCATTTATAATTGAGATCTTTTATTAATTACGTTTTTTTTTTCTTTTCTTTTTTCGGCTGTGCGTGCATTAGTTGTTTAGATCCACCGGCGAAATCACTTAAGGAAAAAAAAGGCTTGATTTTTCTTCTTCTCCTCTCATCTTTTTTGTCTTCTTCTTCTTCTTTGACAAGCTCATTGCTTTGTCTTTGATCCTGCTTGTATCACGAATTCGGAGGACAACCCATTTCGATTCTCGTATCGAATTTCTTGAATCAAAGAGACGGCGGGAATCTCAAATTCAGAATTTTGCTGGGTTGTCGTAAATCCAAATGCGGTCTGAGAGAAGACTACAAATTATAAGAAGAGCGAATCGGAGTCTAACATCATCGGATTTGGGAGCTACGACTAGATCGAGAATCGAAAAGCAATCATCGAGATCGGAGAAGAAGAGGAATCGCGTAGGGAGGTGATGTTGTTTGGTTGGGGATTGGGTGGAATTAGGGTTTTATTGGATTCGATTGATCTGAATACAACAGCGGGGCTGCACGAACAAGGATGCAGCTTCACATATCGCCTAGCATGAGAAGCATTACGATATCGAGCAGCAATGAGTTTATTGATTTGATGAAGATCAAAGTCGCAGCTCGTCACATCTCTTACCGAACTCTCTTCCACACTATCTTAATCCTCGCTTTCTTGTTACCTTTTGTTTTCATCCTAACCGCTGTTGTTACCCTTGAAGGTGTCAACAAGTGCTCCTCTTTTGGTAACCCCTCTTTTCTTCTCCTTCAATCATTCTAGTTTCATTCTAGTTTTGTTGATGTGCACTTGTTTCCGTCGGATCTACCACCTAAATGTTGTTTGCTCAGCTACGTATTTTGCATCTTGTTAAGTTGTTTGGATCCAATGTTGAAGTCAACAAAGTTTCGGCATTTGAATTTTTCTTATTTGGTATCCATGAATATGTATCAGTTGAGTTACAATTGTATCATAGTATGAAGCTTCGAGCTCAGATTTCATGGCAAAATGGCATTTTGTTCAACTATCAAGTTAAGGTTTTGAGAATTCCATTGTTGTGTTTGTGTGAACTAAAAATTACAGATTTGTATCAGTATTACTAGATCAGAACCAAATACTGATGAGATGAATCTTAGAGTTGTTCCTTTTTCACTTTTATAGTTCGTATGCTTAGCTTTGCAACCCAAATCCCTTGTTATACTCATGTGATGATGAGCTGAAACTTTCTTGCCTTTTTTCCTGTTTGCTCAGATTGTTTCGGGAGGCGGCTAGGACCACGTCTTCTTGGTAGGATAGATGATTCAGAGGTGAGTGATTGCTTCTTTTCAGGTGTTTGAATTATGATCTAAAACTCTCTGTATCAGTATGTTTAAGTCCGGATTTCTTTTCTTTTCACACGTTCTGTTGCAGCAGAGACTAGTTAGAGATTTTTACAAAATTCTAAATGAAGTAAGCACTCAAGAAATTCCAGATGGTTTAAAGCTTCCAGAGTCTTTTAGTCAACTGGTTTCGGATATGAAGAACAACCACTATGATGCTAAAACATTTGCCCTCGTATTTCGAGCTATGGTACATTCTCTAATCTTCAATAAAAGCTTAAATTGTAGATTGATCCGAAACTTATATTTGATTTGATTACTCTTTTTGAACAGGTAGAGAAGTTTGAAAGGGATTTAAGGGAATCCAAATTTGCAGAACTCATGAACAAGCACTTTGCTGCAAGTTCAATTCCAAAAGGAATTCACTGTCTCTCTTTAAGACTAACCGATGAATATTCCTCCAATGCTCATGCCCGGAGACAGCTTCCTTCCCCGGAGCTTCTCCCTGTTCTCTCAGACAATGCTTACCACCATTTTGTTCTAGCTACAGATAATATCTTAGCTGCATCGGTTGTGGTCTCATCTGCTGTTCAATCATCTTCAAAACCCGAGAAAATTGTCTTCCATGTTATCACAGACAAGAAAACCTATGCGGGTATGCATTCTTGGTTTGCACTCAATTCTGTTGCTCCTGCGATTGTTGAAGTGAAAAGCGTTCATCAGTTTGATTGGTTAACAAGAGAGAATGTTCCAGTTCTTGAAGCTGTGGAAAGCCATAACAGTATCAGAAATTATTACCATGGGAATCATATTGCTGGTGCAAACCTCAGCGAAACAACCCCTCGAACATTTGCTTCGAAACTGCAGTCAAGAAGTCCCAAATACATATCTTTGCTCAACCATCTTAGAATATATCTACCAGAGGTAAAAGAAAATATGTCCTTTTACTTTCAAAAAGTTCGCCTTTCTCGTCTAAATGAACTATATGGCTCTTAATGTATAGGTTTCAAAATTTTGCCATTTCGTAAAAATGAAGTAGGTCTAGGATGAAAATTTCTGTCCTTTTATTTTAAATGTTCGGATTGAGGATATGAATGTAATGCTTGCTTTTTTTGCCTATTTGGACAGCTTTTTCCGAACTTAGACAAGGTAGTGTTCTTAGATGATGATATAGTGATACAGAAAGATTTATCTCCGCTTTGGGATATTGACCTTAACGGGAAGGTTAATGGAGCTGTGGAGACTTGTCGAGGAGAAGACGTATGGGTTATGTCAAAGCGTCTTAGGAACTACTTCAATTTTTCTCACCCGCTCATCGCAAAGCATTTAGATCCCGAAGAATGTGCTTGGGCTTATGGAATGAATATCTTTGATCTACGGACTTGGAGGAAGACAAATATCAGAGAAACGTATCATTCTTGGCTTAAAGAGGTAAAGTATCAGAGAAGCCTGTAATGTTTTGAGTTTTAGATTCGAAATTGGCAAATTATTGATCATGCTTACTGGTTTTGCTTTGATGTGCAGAATCTGAAGTCGAATCTAACAATGTGGAAACTTGGAACATTGCCTCCTGCTCTAATAGCATTTAAAGGTCATGTTCAGCCAATAGATTCCTCTTGGCATATGCTTGGATTAGGTTATCAGAGCAAGACCAACTTAGAAAATGCGAAGAAAGCTGCAGTGATTCATTACAATGGCCAATCAAAGCCGTGGCTTGAGATAGGTTTCGAGCATCTCAGACCATTCTGGACAAAATATGTTAACTACTCCAATGATTTCATTAAGAATTGTCATATCTTGGAATAGCAAACAGAAAGCTTGCATATAATCTCGAAGCAGACTGGGGATTTTGCGGGTTCTGCAGATTTACTCGGAATTTAGCTGGACCATGAAAGACCAGTTGCAGAGCAGCAGAGAAAGAGAAAGATAGAAATAAAGATTCATTCTTCTGTAAAAATAGAAGGTACCCTTTTTGAGATTCTTTTTGGTTTTGAAGTAAAGATTCCAATTTTGGATCTGTTATAAGAACAAGGAAGGTTTAAGGACATCACCAGAAGAAATTGGATTTTGGTCATGATCACAACAGTCCAAGGACCAACAACACACTGTTGCATTTGCTCCACTTGTACTCTTTTTATTTTTTTGGTTCGATTTTTGACAGTTAAAATTCCACATATTTTTTACTAAATGATTTAGTTTTAGGGATTTTATATGGACATTATTGTTTTGTTAAGGTCTCTAATTGATCAATCATAAGACTTTTCTTGGTGCAGAAGATTTTTGGTCAGATGCAATGTGCTTATCTCCTCCTCTGTCCTCTCCTATCTCTCTCCGTTTGATGTTATTTTAGATAAGATATCTAACGAAAATATGTGTTTATGACAATATTCACTATTTAGTACTGTAAATACCACACTTTTTAATATTAATTTAATGTCTTTTGTAAGAATCTTACCATTTGACCCCAAAAAATACTTGCCAATTATTTGTAAACTTGGTGGGGATAAATTAATTAATGATTGCTGATATGTCATGAAAAAAGTAATCTTTTTAGTTTAATTGCAGTGATTTGTCCCACAAAAGCAAAAGCTTTTTACATGCAAGTAAATAACTAATTAAAATAAAAAGTGTTTCAAGAATTATTTGGAACCAAAAATAGATAATAATGATTGTTGATGGATAAATTAAAAGTTATTGTATTCTTTATGTGAATGACAGATATTACAAAATAAAGTTAAAATGATATATATGTCATGCAAAAGGTAATCTTTTTAGTTTAATTTTGCTGTGATTTGTCCCACAAAGAAGCAAAAGCTTTTTACATGCAAGTAACTAACTAACTATTATTACTTGCATAAAGAATTTCTGGGAACAGAAATAAAATAAAAAATTAAAATTTGTTTCTGGATTAAGTAAGTAGTGCGTTGTTTCCAAGTAGTGATATCAATATCAAATTGTCGAATTTACACGAAGAACAAAAATAAGGAATCGAGAGAGAGAGAGAGATAGGCGCATATATGGGAAGAAAATGAGAGAAAAATGGAAACTTTGACCGCCATTGAACACTCACGAGATCTCTTCTTCTTGTATTTCTTCTCTCTCCTCTCTGTCTGATGCGTGTTCTTGATTCATCGGCTCAGATCAGTCACCAAGTAAGATTTTGATTACACCTGCGAGAGAGAGACCTAATTAGGGCTTTTCTTTTTCCGGCTTCCTTTCAAATCTGGCTGGAGATTCCTCGTTTTAAAGTTTCCTCCTTTTTTTGGATATTCCCCTGTTTAATTGTGCATTCATGTTTAGATCTCTTTTCTTCTTCTTTAATTTCTCTCATCTTTTAACATTTATATGCAATCTATCTATCTTTTACATGTGTATCTCTTTTCAGAATCCTCTGTTTATTGCTGTTTTGCATGCCGATTCATTTATTCTCTGATTACAAGATCATCATCATTGCTTTAAACCATTATATATATAGATTCTCAGGTTTCTTGTTCATCTTCACAATCACACTTATTGAAGAAAAAAATTGTTCCTTTTTTGGCTCTTTGCAGATAGAATAAATAGCAAACAAGATCCTCTGTGGAATTTGATACATAGAGAAACTGTCTAGTGCTGTGGTGTCTTTTGAGATTTTCTTGTGGTTCTGTGGATTGTTTGTTGGTTGGTTGCTTCTTGGATAAATGGCAGAAGTCCATAATCAACTAGAGATCAAGTTTCGGTTAACCGATGGTTCGGATATCGGTCCTAAAGCATTCCCTGATGCTACAACTGTTTCGGCTTTGAAGGAAACTGTTATTTCTGAATGGCCAAGAGGTCAGTTTTTTTTTATGCTTATTTACTCTTATGGCTAATAAATTGTAATATCCTTAGGCACTGTGTTTTGAGATTGTAAAGGCTTGAATCTTCTTGGAACAATGGTTTTGCTAGTTATGAAAATCATGTCCCAATACTATATCTTATGCAAAAGAAACTTCACAAATTTTTTGAGTAGATCAATTCGCACAATGTTACTCACCATCCGTAGAGTTGTACCTGTTCCTGTGATTGCTTACTTGTTCTGTTATCGGTGAGCCTAACATGAACCTGTGTTCAACTCTTTGTACTGATCATACTACTTGTCATTTTGTTCTCTTGTGTTTGACTAATGATAGAGAAGGAGAATGGGCCGAAAACAGTGAAAGAGGTGAAGTTGATAAGCGCAGGGAAGGTATTGGAGAACAGCAAGACGGTTAAAGACTACCGAAGTCCTGTCTCTAATCTCGCAGGCGCTGTCACCACAATGCACGTTATCATCCAAGCTCCGGTTACGGAAAAAGGTAAAACATTCTTTAGATTATTCTCTTGTTTTCTTAGCTCCTTCATATTCAAAGAGACAGCAGCCTCTAGTGTAGGATCAAAATCTGTTGTGGACCTCCTGACAGAGAGATGGTGTTGTGTTTGAAACAGAAAAGAAGCCTAAAGGTGACCCGAAGATGAACAAATGCGTCTGTTCAGTCATGTAAGAGAGTAGCAAAATCTCAAGAGAGACTCATCAGATTTCTGGTCCTTAAGTTTGGTCTTTCTTGTGGTTAGTATAGATTGTTTACTAATACAGATACAGAATTAAAGAGTATTGAACCATTTTTTTTTATAATAAAAAAAAATAGTATAAATCAAAGCTCTACTCTAGCTTGTTGCAAGATTGAAAGAGATCATCAATAAATCAAGGTACTGGTGATTCAGTTCCTCTTAATGGAGTCTCTGTTTTAGCTCTATTTCTCAGTTCCTCTGCATTGGGAACAAAATGGACCTGAAACCCTCTTTATCATAGAAGAGTTCCAGAATATTAGTATTGTGAGACTAAAACTAGAAATATCTCCAAATCATCGGTAGAGATGAATTAAGTAGACTGTTGTTCTCTGTTGGCAGAGAATTGTGAGACTGAACTCTCAACAACAGATGAAGAAATAATAATGTATCATCAAAGATTTAGAATTGAAAGCAAAAAGAGACAAATAAAACAAGTTTAAAGCACATATAAAGCTTAAAACATTAAAAGTAACAGAGGCGATCTGTCCTGCTGTTGCGCAGGTAGACGACTAGCAGGGGAAGAATCAACGAGCATCAGAGAATGGTATGGAGGAGAAAACACATTGAGGCATAGGTTCCATCTTTTGGGTGGTGAGATCATACACAAATATTTGGACGCCACTGAAGTAGATAGAGTTCCTTTTGATCCCTGGGACGCCACTGGGGACAACAGTGATACCCATGTCATAGATCAATGCTTCATCGCCCAAAGAATCGACTTTCACCAATTTGCCACCCACTTGGTTTTTCTTCTAGATGTGAAAATATAATGTTTTGCTGTCTTGTACTATACTTGATACCACCAAAAACTCTCCGGATACTGTGACTGCAATGCGTGTCCTGGAGCGGCGTATCAATTTCCAATAGAGTTTTTGATCTTTTTGCTGAAGAAAAGGGTCAAAATCGTGATGATTGAACGAATACCAATCAAGAGACAGAATACCAATCAAGGGTCCAAATAGTGACAAGAGAATGGGCATAACGAAGGTAGAGCTTTTGATGAGTGTAGACAAAGTCTTCAAAACACTCCAAGGGAAAGTCGTGCCACTTGTTATCTCCTTTCTTGGTAAACACACGAAAGTCGTACTCCAACATTACAACTAGGTAATCTTTGGTTTTATTGTCCATCCGAAAACAAGCTCGGTCGTATCTTAAGTAACTCCTTAAATATGGCTTATTGCTATCGGGTAGATCAATCCTCTCACCAGCTAAAGGAGATCCATACTAAGAGGTTTCAACAACAAGAGCCAGCTACCACAAGTCGTCAGACAACGACTCTGGTCTCTGGGGAAAGTCAACACCAAGTTCTCTACTTCTGTAAACGTTGTCTTGATCCTCCGGAACGTACAACACACAACTACTACTGTGTTTGTTGGATTCCTCCTTGGGAGAGAAGAGAATCAGCCATGGAATCTGATTTTGGTCAGGGCCGCAGCCTCTCGAAGCAGAGTGCCACTACCGATTTAGCTCGATTAAGAGATATCAAACTCAATCGTTTGAAAACACATCGCAGCAAGTCCGGACATAGCTCCGACCCGTTTGCTTCTTTTTCTTCTTGTCTCCCACGATTTGCTTTTTTTTTTTGCTCAAACAAACATCTATTTCGATAGTGAAACCCTAAGCGCTATATAAATTTGTTGTAATTATCAAAAATGAAGACGTCAAATATAAAACTCTTGATGAAATTGGTTCTGATATCCTCTACCTGGTTATCACACTTGGTTTAAGAGCTAATAACTAAACCGGTTATCAGCTGGTTATGGAAAATTCGAGGTCGTTTTGAGCTAAGGAGCAAGAAGAAATTGTTGGATTCAGCTGCACGTTATTTGTTTGGCGTAGAGTGATTCAGCTCAATTCTTATATACCGGTTAATGAACGATGGTTAGTTGTAGTTTGATTAGACTTGGTTTGATCATCAATGCGATCGCCTCTGGTTGGAGGCAATGTCTGCAAAACTTTAGTAAATACAATGCTTTATCCAACATGGAAGCTTTTACTTGTTTCTGGCTATATATATCCTTCATTACAAGGCCTTTCGATATTCTTTAAGACTATTAAAGCTGTATCTTCCATTTTTCTGTTTTGCCATCATCTTCGTTTTCTACCGGATACTGTCTTTTTCACAGCCCCAACAGAGACTAAGAACTGATCAAGTGAAGAGAGAGTTCTCATATCGTCTGGAGGAAAATAGCTCGCAGCTTTTCCCATTAGTGAAGTGAAGAGAAGAGAGAGCGAAGGACGAGTTACATATCTTTCCCCTAGAAGATCCTCTAGGAACCCAAACGCAGCTAGAAAATCTGATCTTCCTGCGTTTATTGGAGCTTCGAAATGAGCTGGGATAATCCTTTTAAATCTCCAGTCACGGGCTATCTCATCGATCCAATCCCTCACCTGAATCATCAGTGATGATCAAATCAAAACAAACATTTTGGAACCAAAACAAAGATTTAAACAGAGATAAGGAACCTTCTCAGGGACTTTGCTAAAGACCAAAGTCTTTACAATGGGAGAAACGATCAGCTTCTGTGACATTCGTGCGAAGCTTGCGTTTGGTTCCAAGAGATTCGAGGGACCAAGAAATAGGATTTGCAGAACCATTCTTTCCCATCCTGCAAGTGGTAAAACAAACAGAGGCCACTGAGATCTAAGATCAAGAAATAGGAAATTGACTTTTAAGAACTGCTAACCTTTTTGGCGGGTGTTAGGATTATCAACCACAGGATCATTAGGAATGTCTTTTCCTTTGCTAAGTATCTTCACAGCTAGTCCATTCTTAGCCGAGGCCAACAAGGATTCGTTGCTGATACTCGAGGGAGGTTTCCGCGGGACGAAGATCACAGCATCAGTGACTAAAAGGGTTCTTGACCGCTTATGGTAGAACGCTACTTCGACATATGGTCCAATTCCTGGATACACAATGAGAAAGTATGATTTCTAAATCTTCCAACCAAACCAGATTGAAATACTGAAAGGAACATACCAACTTCTGGGGAGCTTAGGACTTTCTGTTCGATCTCCTCAGCCCATGGCGTAGATAAGTCCCTGTCTTTGATGATTTTAGCACGAAAGATACCGAAAAACTCAAGTGGTAAGTTCAATGGCCAGCTCCATTGTCTTGGTGCAACCCATACTTGAGCCTTGGGGAACTTTCTAGAAAAAGGACCGACAAAAATCTTGTGCTCATAAGCAAACGTTGGCAGGACAATGTACTCAACCGGAGCTCCCAACTCCTTAATAAGCTGCCACACAAAAAAGAGAAGCGAAACAACCAATAGAGTTCAATCATTCTCTATTTATCAACCACTAAGTGTTACATGTCAATGTAAGTAGAGAAATGACAACAAAAAGTATGATACTTTGTCATTCAACAATTCTTTGGAGCTACTATATTAGTAAACACAAAGAACAAAATAGAACTTATGTTTTGACTGTCAAAAAAAAAAAAAAAAGAGAACAAAATAGAACCTGGACACACTCTTTGGTGGGAGCAATAGGAGCATGAACCCATAAACCTCCAGATTTTAGTTTGATGACAGTCATTCGTATATTAGTGGACACGCTGCTAAACCCTAAAGCTTGTTCTTGTTCAAACATCCATATGCAACCTTTAACCGCCTGCAAACAAACAAGGTTCAAAATTTTGTAAAAATTAAGAGGGATTCGGGCATAATTGACTTGTGATTCTGAAATTGGAGATGACTGATTAAAGAACCCTAACGGAATTGAGAGATGGAGCAAAAGCTAACCTCGGTTCTGATGGTGCGCCGGTTAAGGAAAGGACCAAGAGGAAAAGGAAAGCCAGTGAAGTTAATATAAAAGCGTTTACTTTGATCGCCGTCTACGTCATCGGTAAGGACGGTCTTGCTCGTCGAAGAAGCGGAGACCATCACCGGACTGTTAAATTCCCGGTTTACGGACATGGGTCGACCTAAATTAAATGACCCACCGAGAAAGTTGGTTTTTTTATCCAATGGAAGTTTGGGTTTCGGAAGAAACGAAGAATGTTTCGGGAGATGAACGGCCATGGCCGCTGCCGCCATTTTCTTCTTCGCTTCTCAGTTCGTTTTTTTTTTTTTTTTTAGTTCAGGTAAGGTTTTTTTATTATTATTGTACAATGGAACTAGAAGCTGATGTCTGGACACGTGGACCGGTTTAAATGGATATTTCATCCTACGTGGATATTACAAGAAATATTGTGTGGACATAAAATGTTACTCCGTTTATATCATTTTGAAACGTCAAAAGAAAGGAAACA
Source organism: Arabidopsis thaliana (assembly GCF_000001735.4). Lineage (NCBI taxonomy): Eukaryota > Viridiplantae > Streptophyta > Magnoliopsida > Brassicales > Brassicaceae > Arabidopsis > Arabidopsis thaliana. Next base: position 18,998 of record NC_003074.8, read on the forward strand.
AATTAAGAATATATTCTTGGTCAAACTGAAAGGAACATTAGAGAACTTTCTCAATTTCTTTTTTTTAATTTACACATTTTAACAAAATTACTAATTCATTCATGTGAATTATACTAAATTACCAAGTTTAATGGCGGTGGTCAAGCTTGCGCGTGGAAGCTATGATGGAAAATAATAGAACACGAAAAGCTACTTGTCATATGTGACATGGCATTCAAAATGTGAAATTCCCCAACGGCTATCAACAGTATACTGTATATAGTTACAACTTTTAAAAGTATCATCGATTAAACACATTTTTATAAGATTCGTTTTATTTCAATACTATGTTATTTAAGTAAATAAATCCTGACTTTATGATTAAGCAATTGAGACCAACTGGATGACTAAAAAAAGGAAATTAATATCCGGAAAAAAGGTAAGAAATATGACCAAAATGAAAAGGAAAATATTACTTTTGGTTAATTACATAACGCTTATCTTGTACTTTTCGTCAACCTCGAGGTTTAATTAAAATTTCGAAGGTTAGTCGAAGGAATTACGGATCTAGAGAGATCTTTTCCCTGAAAAAGAGACATATTTATCTCTCAGATTGAACTTCGATAAACCCATCCCCCCCCACAAACGACGACTCATCCTTTTTTTTTTAGAGTACTGATCGATGGCGAGAGTTGCGGTTTTGGTTGCAGGGGCGGTGCTGGCTTTTCTGCTGGCGGCGACGAATGTGACGGCGAAGAGGTGGACGGTGGGTGATAACAAGTTCTGGAATCCTAATATCAACTATACCATTTGGGCTCAGGACAAACATTTCTACCTCGACGATTGGCTCTGTACGCTCTCTAACTCTTATTGATACTTGTTATCACAGGCTTTCGGACTTAATATACGTTTTACATCAGTTGGCAAATGAATGGTTTCAAATTTTACAACTTTGAAAAAGGACCACTAGTTTCTTCACTAGCTCTGTTTTCTTATTAAAAAAAAGGATGCTTCTTTCACAGCATCCTTTGTAATTGGAAATAGATTAGGTTCTGGTTCTGTACTTCAGTAAGATCTCAAATCATGAATCTTGTTGACTTATATAGTGTTTCATTCTCATTGTGTCTGGTCAGATTTTGTATATGAGAGAAACCAATACAACGTTATAGAAGTGAACGAGACGAACTACATAAGCTGCAATCCCAATAACCCGATCGCAAATTGGAGTCGTGGAGCTGGAAGGGACTTGGTTCATCTCAATGTGACAAGGCATTACTATCTGATTAGTGGTAATGGTGGTGGATGTTACGGAGGTATGAAGCTCGCTGTTTTAGTTGAGAAACCGCCTCCTCCACCAGCTGCAGCACCTAACAAGAACAGTGCAAGAAGAACCTTCTCGGTCTCCGGTTTTGCCTATCAGTTTCTTATTCCAGTAGCTGTTTTCGCAGCAGTTGGGACACGGTACTGAGGTTGTGGTAACAATCTTTAAAGAGAAAACGATTGTTATCGGTGAAATCCGATTCGATTGATATCTTCGCAAAGTGAAGCTCTTTTGTAGTTTTAGTGTTACTCTTTTATTATGTTGGGTTCTTGGATCTTTCTCTAGTCATTCTACACTCGGGTGTGTGTGTGTGTCTTTGGAGATTGTTCATGCTTTTGCTTTTGTTCAGGGGGGGAATCATTTGTCGAAATAAACAATTGTAATATAATTTGTTTGAACAATCTTTAAAAACTTTTTTGGGCCTATGTATTGGGCTTCGATTTTTTTTGTAGTTGTAATTTGTTTGTTCATGCTTTTGCTTTTGTTAGGGGGAAAAATCATGTGTTGAAAAAACAACTGAACAATCTTGTAAAACTTTATTAGGCCTATGTATTGGGCTTCGACCGACCAAAAAAACAAACAAACTTGGGCTTCGATTTGTAAGTTAGATATCCTTTTCATCGTGGACCCATAAATGGTACTTGTCCATATCGATGATATGTATGTACTGTATGTTTTGATTGTTGACAAAAATATGTATTTTGTTTTTCAAAAATTAATAAATGCAAATACAGATGACTTTGGCCAGTGGTACCGACACTGTATGTACAGTAATCTGATGTTTCCCTTGAATAACTACAAAATTTATCCGAACGATCATTTAACACTTTGAATAAAACAAAATCTTACTAATTCTTGAACACACATTTTTTGTATGGTTATAGATTTTTATGATATAAACGTGTGAAAAAGGAATGTTAGAGCATTTGACTTGTTTCATCAGTTGATCAAATTTCCACGTTCATTTTAGTATTTGCTTTAGAACATTTGACTATATTTATCACTTACTATAAGAATTTGCTCGCTTTGCGCTGTCAACAAAACAAATACCAAAAAAAAAATATTAGCTCACACCACACAAATTAATTTTTTTATAAAAAAACTCAAAAAAGAAATCTAACCCAAAGTCCAAACAGCTGATCGTTTTCTAAATTTCTAATCAGCTGGAAAATGGTAGTTTTATTCCGCTAGATTCGAATCCAAACTAAAGTACCTTAGTTACATTTTTACGAAAATGGTATATACACCGATCAAAAATATCAAGATACTTATCAGATAACGGTCTTTAGATAATGGATGTAAGAGAAATGAGCTCCGATACCTTTTTGTATTAAAACAAAATATACGTAGAATGAGAAAGTAACTAAACAATAATTGAAGTTTTGTCATGTATAGGTGATATAATAATAAGTTGCAATTTTGTCGCATTGCCACTTGACATCAAAGACAAAAGGATGTTTGGGAACACGTTTATCCTTTTAGTGTCCTTTCAACGACCACACTTTTCTCCATCTTCAAGTCGTCTTATGCTCAACTTGTTTTATTTATATTTCTTGGCTATTTTTATTTTGTTTTAGTCGAGTTTTATTTACGCAAGGATGGCCACACTATCTCTGCGATCTATGTACAAATTCGTTTTATGGTGTAATGGGTAAAAATAATCACTTGATAAACCAAGTCCAATATAGATTCGTCTTGAATTTTGACATCGACCAAGGTCTTTCTATATGAAACACCAAAAAACAAGTATTCTTACTTCTCTACTTCTTTGATCTTTTTCCTTCGTCTTTATGTATGTGTTAAGTTGACCAAACAAAAAAAAGGATTATGTGTTGAATATTTTCCGAGTAACTAATTTTTGTTGATGATAAGAAATTTTGGTCTAGATCAATACGCCACTATCAAAAATATTGCAAATCCATTAGACAAAATAACCATTTTGTTGAAATCATAATCCAAGTCTCTTACGTTGATTTTGAAGAATATCCTTCTTCGTTTTTTAGGCAACTATTTTGAAGAAAATATAATGTTTAGTTTTAGTAGTTATATTCATATTTAATTAAATATTTTGTTTCAAAATTTATTTCTTACAACGAAAAAAAATGAGGATCTTTTGTCCATGTTCTCGTTAAATCCAAACAATCTGGATTTTTAGCCTATATAAACTCCATATACGATATTTGCAGTGTGATAATATTTGTGACTCGCTTAATACCTTCTTCCAAACAATTAGTAATACACTAATACTAGTAGTCTACTATGCAAAACAAATATATATATTACACTTAACCCATGATTAGGGTTTAATCTAGTCATGTCCCAAACAGTGGACACCATGATTAGACACTTTAGCCTATCAAATCCCTAGATTTTTTATTTGTATGGTTTAAATTAAAAAATAATTAAAAATTAACCAGCTAGTCAGACTATTTAGTTTATTGACTAAAGCTGGCAGTTTAAATTGTATCATTTGTTCATCACATCGAAAATGACGTGATTGTAAACTAATCTGACCACGAGATTTGATCATTTGAAGATGTTTAATTTTATAGTTCAAACCCATAAAAGAATTCACTTTCAATTTTAAATTATTGTTGTTGTGGTACTTTCCGGATTTTCGACTATGTAAAGGGCCTAAATTAGTTAGATAATAGCTTGACCCTTATCCAAAAGTCAACCACACGTCCCGACAAAACAAACAGCTCTTGAAGGGTTTTTTTGGTCATAAGATTTTTGTTCCCCATGTTTCTTCAAACATCAAAATCTTTACGATATTAAAATTCTCTGACCCCAACTTTAGGATTATATTTTTTATTTTTGACTATTTTCTTGCAAACATAGATTTCAATTTCTTTAAGATGTATCCATGTTAAAATTATCTAAAACCAGGTTACAATTCTTGACCCTTCTTGTCTCGAGTTTAAGTAAACGTCTTAGTCGTTTGGATACAATACCGTATATATATCAAGAAATGTCAAACCTTTGTTAATGTTTTCATTTAGTTTCAGAAAATAGTTTCAATATACTTGATTCCCTTTTCTGTTGCGTCCATAACAACTCCATATCGAGTGAATTCTAAAATAAATTTTTTGAGTTTATATATATCGATTCGAATAGTAAAATCTAATTTGAAAAATATGGAAACATGATTAAGAAAATGGAACTGATACTTTCCGTTATTCATAAGGTATCAATAGGCTGTTCCTTAGGTGTCAAAAAAAGAATAAAATAGAAATACTCATTGCAAAAACAAATGTCAGTTAATTAGTTTAAGTTGATTCCTTTAATTCTCTCAAAACTCTGAAGAACATGCAAGGCAGACACTAGTTATGTTTTGTTTCAGCAAATCCGAAAACATAATTTATGAAACGCAAATCGTTGGCCGAATATTCCCAAAATTACGTTATTATTCATTATGTCATTTAATATCAAAGAGATTAGATCTGTATAATCAGACTTAGTATACTTTGATTTTGAGTCTTTTGACAATTTTCGGCTTCAAAATTTCAGTTTAGGCACAGGAAAAATACTCATAATGATTCGAACGGTGTAACATATAGTATCAATAAATTGACCAAAGTCATGCCGCAATATATATGTTAATAATTAGCGAATGATCAAAATTATGATTTTGGAATCAAATAAATCCTTTTAGGATTTTTTTTTTTGTATCCATTCAAACCCCAGTCTGCATGGAGATATATTTACACATATCTCACATACAAATCCTTTATTTATAACAAAAAAGTTATAAATGGCATAGTAGTTATTCTAATGTTAACTTTATTCATCTTCTTCTCAAATGGGCATCATATGGTATACAAATAAAATAATCATAGATGAATCAACGCATAAGCTAATGAGATACCATTAGTAGATTTTCGAAACTTTGGTGAAGCAATAACTAGAGAGACCACACATAGTAGTTATTCTGTTGGCTATTTTAGTTAATTGAAGATGATGTTCTGAACTATATTATAACAAATGCAAGTTGGTCCTTTTGTGTTTGGCTCATAAAAGAATAAGGTGAATGCTTATTGCCTATTCCATATCTCACATTTAATATCGACCTGTAAAAATAGTGAACAAAAGAAGATCAAACATATACTTGGAACCGTAAACAGTTCTATATCCAACACTTATACGATCGACAAGACGACGTACAACATTATTTTTACTACATAGAACCATACACGATAAACATAAGGCTCTAGTGCTCTACCATACGGCCTAATATATATTTTCGATTTATTTATAGTATACTACAATAGTTTGTATTCTTTGGAAATCAAAGTCCGAACGTAACATATACCCACTAGGTCAACCATTGACTCAAAGAACTTAATTACATTATACTTACACTTACATTCGTTTAAACTAAAAAGTGCATTTTGTCGCCATTGGAGTTATTGCCTCGTAGTGCCGGTCTTGTGAGGCAAGCTTCGGAAAAGAAAAAAAACAAGCTTCTATATATGTGATCCATTTAAGTTATTGATATTCTTATCACATATATAATGGTTTCAATATAATAACCCACTATTTCACTACTAATATCAAATAAAACCTAGATTTGTATCTTCTGATGATTATTGTTGTTTTAAGATGTGAGAGAGATTAACATGGATAGTAAGACTCGTGACATCAACTCGAACTTTAAAAAAGAAATACCAAGTAAATAATTTTCCGTACCTGATAATATAAAGAAAGTATTGATTATGGTTCACTCAAATACTTAACATCAATTTACAACAAGGAAAAAGTCTAGTAAACAACCGAATATTGTTGGTCCACAAAATTTACTATATGTTAATGTACAAATAGCAACTAAGATGGCTTTTACAAGTTAAACACCATAAATTTGGTTATTCCATCAACCTGTTAAACAAAATAATTTAATAACAAAAGATGCAAGTTGAATATTTTTCATAAGACTAATAAAAAAAAGATAGCTTAAATGCGAAAATTAATTAGAACAGAGAGATTGGACCACAATAAATTAGTAATAATATTATTATTAAAGAAATTCCATGTTTAGCCCGTAGACTTTTGAACACCAATGTCAAGGCTGCACGAAATCGATCTAAGAAAATTAGACATTGAAACAGAAGACTCTTGTCTCTTTGTTTCTCTCTGTATATATACACACAGTAATATCCATATCTAGAGAGATCTACAAAAATTGAGATTAAAGTAATTTATCTTTCAGAAAATGGCGGTTGAAGACGATGTATCTTTGATAAGAACGACGACGTTAGTGGCACCAACAAGACCCACGATTACAGTTCCTCATAGACCTCCGGCGATCGAAACGGCGGCGTATTTCTTTGGCGGTGGAGATGGGCTTAGTCTAAGCCCAGGGCCACTTTCTTTTGTCTCTTCTTTGTTTGTTGATAACTTCCCTGACGTCTTGACGCCGGATAACCAACGGACGACGTCGTTTACTCAGCTTCTTAACGGAACTATGTCGGTGTCTCCTGGTGGCGGAGGACGTTCAACGGCGGGGATGTTCGCCGGAGGAGGTCCGATGTTTACAATCCCTTCTGGTTTCAGCCCTTCTAGTCTTCTCACCTCGCCCATGTTCTTTCCCCCGCAGGTAATTAAACCCTATCTCATTTTCTAGATACTTTAATTGTTCATTTTATTGATAATCATAGTCGTTAGAAGTTAATAAGGTCTTAAAATCTTAATGAATAATTAATAAACCTTAATTAACCCAATTTCTAAATAAATTCATGATTAACACTTTGTCTTATGATTAATAGTTAATAAGGTCTTAATGAAATATCATGGCTTATCTCAAAACTTATATAGTACGCAATCGTCTAAAAATTGAGAAAAACACGACAAGAATAGTATAGACCACAACCTTGTTTGGACATTTTTCATATAATTTTCCTTTTTCGTATTGGTATCAATTAAATCGAGAGTATGATTTACACTGCAGTCGTCAGCTCATACCGGCTTTATTCAACCACGGCAGCAGTCACAACCGCAACCACAACGACCAGACACGTTTCCTCACCATATGCCACCATCGACATCCGTCGCCGTCCATGGTCGTCAATCTTTAGACGTTTCACAAGTAGATCAAAGAGCTCGAAACCATTATAATAATCCGGGGAATAACAATAATAACCGGTCGTATAACGTTGTGAACGTTGATAAACCGGCGGATGACGGTTATAACTGGAGGAAGTACGGACAAAAGCCTATCAAAGGGTGTGAATATCCAAGGAGTTATTACAAATGTACACATGTTAACTGTCCGGTGAAGAAGAAAGTCGAACGGTCATCGGATGGACAGATCACTCAGATCATTTACAAAGGTCAACATGATCACGAGAGGCCTCAGAATCGCCGTGGCGGTGGAGGCAGAGATTCCACTGAGGTTGGTGGTGCAGGGCAAATGATGGAATCTAGTGATGATAGTGGTTATCGTAAGGATCATGATGATGATGATGATGATGATGAAGATGATGAAGATCTTCCGGCTTCAAAGATAAGGTATAGTAGAAGTGCATCTGATTATCATACATAGTATTAGTATAATGGTCATGGCATTGCCAATTAATTAGTTAATATATATCGGGATTATAGAAGAATAGACGGTGTGTCGACGACTCACCGGACGGTGACCGAGCCTAAGATTATCGTTCAGACAAAAAGTGAAGTCGATCTTCTCGACGATGGCTATAGGTGGCGTAAGTACGGACAAAAAGTTGTCAAAGGAAATCCCCATCCAAGGTACTAATACTTAGGGTTGTGCTTATTGAATCTATATAGAAATAATTTGATTATTGTATACATTATTTCACATTCATTTTGTTTAAATACTCGTTTTATTTTGGTATTATTAGGAGCTATTATAAATGTACAACGCCAAATTGTACGGTCCGTAAACATGTAGAGAGAGCTTCCACGGATGCTAAGGCTGTGATTACAACTTACGAAGGTAAACACAATCACGATGTCCCTGCCGCTAGAAACGGTACCGCGGCAGCAACCGCAGCTGCGGTGGGGCCGTCTGACCACCATCGTATGAGATCAATGTCGGGGAACAATATGCAACAACATATGAGTTTCGGTAACAATAATAACACAGGCCAATCTCCGGTTCTTTTGAGGTTGAAAGAAGAGAAAATCACAATTTGACTTTTAAGAACCAAAGATTTCGAGATTGATATTTAGGATTGGTTTAGCCGCTTGGTGATTGATTCTGAACCGGGCTACTACTTATTGATGACTTGTATAACAACATGTGTGATGTGAATTGAGTGCATGCTTTTGACTAAACGAAAGAAATTTGTTTTGTTTTTTTCTTTTTCTTCATAAATTATGAATTTATTATTTTGTACCTAATCATTGTTTGATGTAACATATAGATTATTTTTTTCATTACAGTTTTTTCCCTTCAAAAATTTAGTAAAAAAATATCTTCATTTTTTTGTTAGGGTGTAAGATAAATCTATTTTAAATTACAAAAGAGAGAGATTAAAGATTTGCTTTCTTGTCTCTTTTGTCGTCCAAAGTTTAAGGAGGATTGTCGAATTGTCCGTGATTATCTCACTCTCTCGATTCGGTTCTCTTCTCTATTTTACAACAAAAACTATTTTCCTTCAATTTTTTGTTTTTTTTTCTCCTTTATTTTCGTTTCTCTATGGTCTAATGCGGGGATTGCCCTCCCTGCGTTGGACCCGTTTACCCGACCCGGGTCGATACTCACGCCGCCACCCGGAAACTCTCCTCTGACAATTAATTTATTATGGGTTGCTTCAACTCCAAGCATTCTTCTCCGGCGGGTCCTCCACGCCCTGTCCGCCGTCGCTTGGACACCAACGTCCACCGAAGTCATACCCAAGATCCCCATAACCGCCATGTTCTTCCCGGTCCACCATCTCACCGCCGTGTCGTCAACTCATCTCCGAAAAAACATCGCAACAATGACGACGATGCTCCAAAATCGAGGACGACTGGTGTTAGCCTAAGATCGGGATTGCCGCACAGCAATGTAGAGGCTGAGCAGGTGGCGGCTGGTTGGCCCTCCTGGCTCAGCTCTGCCGCTCCCGAGGCCGTTCATGGGTGGGTTCCATTACGCGCCGAGGACTTCGAGAAAAGAGAGAAGGTAAAATAATCCTATCCATAGAGGCATAGATTATTACATTTTCTTGCAAGACAAGAAACAACCCTATCAATGATTTCAACGAATAATTTTCTCTAAAAATCTTAGATCGGGCAAGGGACGTATAGCAACGTGTTCCGGGCTTGTGAGGTATCGACGGGACGAGTTATGGCTTTAAAGAAAATACGGATCCAAAATTTTGAAACAGAAAATATAAGATTCATTGCGAGAGAAATCATGATCTTGAGAAGATTAGATCATCCCAACATTATGAAACTCGAAGGGATCATCGCATCAAGGAATTCAAACAGCATGTACTTTGTGTTTGATTATATGGAACACGACCTCGAAGGCTTATGTTCATCTCCCGACATCAAATTCACCGAGGCACAGGCAAGAGAGAGACACGCACACACAAAACCCTAATCTCTTCTGCAAGTGACTCTGTTTCTTTCTTTACTCTGACAACCCTAATTTCGTTTCCAGATCAAATGTTACATGAAGCAACTGCTATGGGGAGTAGAACATTGTCATCTACGAGGGATTATGCACAGAGACATAAAAGCCGCAAACATTCTGGTGAATAACAAAGGAGTTTTAAAGCTAGCTGATTTTGGATTAGCCAACATTGTAACACCAAGAAACAAGAATCAGTTGACCAGTCGGGTCGTGACATTATGGTACCGTGCACCAGAACTTCTAATGGGTTCAACAAGTTATAGCGTATCGGTCGATCTTTGGAGTGTTGGTTGTGTCTTCGCCGAGATTCTTACCGGAAGACCACTTCTTAAAGGAAGAACAGAGGTGAGGAATTAGGGACCAAACCGATTCCGGAGAAAAGATTATGTTTCTGAATGTTTTGTTTTTGTGAAATTCTCTGTAGATTGAACAACTTCACAAGATTTATAAACTCTCTGGATCACCAGATGAAGAATTCTGGGAAAAGAACAAGCTTCATCCTCAAACTAAGATGTTTAGACCACAACATCAATATGAAGGTTGTTTGAGAGAAAGATTTGATGAGTTTCCGAAAACCGCGATTAATCTATTGGAGAATCTATTGTCTATTGATCCTGAGAAACGAGGAACTGCTTCTTCTGCTCTTATGTCAGAGGTGAAAAAACTTCCTAAACGAAACCCTAGCATGTACTCTAATCAAATAAGCTGAAACTCTTTTGTTTTCTCTGTGGTTTGTTGTTGTTCTTCAGTACTTTAACACACAGCCTTACGCTTGCGATCCATCGACATTACCTAAGTATCCTCCTAATAAAGAAATGGATGCTAAGTACCGCGAAGAACTTCAACGAAGGTATCAATGATTGCTAGCATGCGCATTGTATAAATATCATTGGTTGTATTTAATTAATTAAACTTTGTTATGCAGGAGAAGAGTTAGTATCAAGAAAAGAGATAACTTGGCAACAAAGAAATTGGGTAAATCTCGTAGGGCAACAGTCAAAGAGCCTACAAATCTCAACAGATTACCAACCCACCAGGTATTATGGTGTTTCATGTACCGGAATAAACCGATGAGTCTATTTCCCGGTTCGATATTTGTAATTTTTGTTCATTATTTCAGCAGGAAACAAAGAAGGAAGCCGAAACAGAAATTGTTGTCCAGACGCCGTCAGAGACGTCTCAGGCGACGACACGAAGCGAGTTTCCGTATAACAGTTTGTCTCAAACCACGGCACCAGCGAGCGGGTTCGCGTGGGCAGGGACAAAGAAGAGGAAAGAAAATGACGTAGCTTCAACGCTGACTTATATCCAGCCAGGATCTGCGAGCCACGTGAGTGGTATGAGCATGGCTTTTGCTAAGAACACTTTCGGGTTAACGATAAACGAAGACAAACCGTTTCTTAGGCCGCACGTTTCTCTGGACCCCTCTGATGTGTTGTTGTTCTCTGGCGTGAATCACAAGAAAACAGAAGAAGATATGGTAAGTCAAATTGAACCCGGTACCATCTAAACCGGCAGTTGGAATTCAATTTTAATTTTTGATAAAATCATGCAGGATTTGACGAATCTTGGGGCGAATCCGAAGATTTTTCAAACAAATGGGATGAATGAAATATTACGGAGGACTGAAAGTGATGTTAGAGTTGGTGTTCGAAGACCACCACGAATAGAGAGAGGTTAAAATTTGGGGAAAAAGCGAATTAAATTACCAGAATTTTTAGCCAAAGATATATATACATTTTTTACCTACCATCATGATTTGTAGTCCATATTTGTTTAATTTTTCATTTAAAAAAAAAAGCCCAAGTCAGTGTGAAATTATTCAATTTCAGGTTTACCAAAAGATAATTGTGTCTTTTTTTATTATTATTACAAATTTCCTTGTATTTTTGTGAGAGTTTATCTCACACTTGATGTGTTTTTTTTTTTTTTGCAGGAGAAGATTAACTGGTAGGTAAAACCACACGTTGGAAACTTTTGAAATTCTTTTTGGGCTTGTTTTTGAGTTTGTATAGTTTTTGGATCTTAGTTCGAAATAAACACATCAAGCTCATCCTAAATGTTCGTTTTTCAATGTCTTAATATTAGTAGGATGACAAAAACAAAAAACAACTATTTTTGAATTTGCTAATTTGTTTACACAAAAAATATAGTGTAATATTGACCCATCAAATAATACACGAAACAAAAACAACTACTTCTGAATTTGCTAATTTGTTTTCAATGAAACTAATTTAAACATCTTTCCTTCAATTTTTGTCAAAATGTCTTTCCCTTAACTTATTGATTTTAATCATAAGAAATATGGAGTAAACAAAAACAAAAATCAATCTTGGTGGCATGATGCACTACAAGTTATGTACAAAGTGTCTTTTTTTTACTCTTGCTCAGTCTTACATTTAAGTTAAAAGAGGTATTTGAGTAGAGCACGCATATAGAAATAGAAAGAAAGAGAAGAAGAAAAAAAGGGTTACGTTTTCTAAATAATTTCTTAGACGAATAAGAAAAAAAAAAAAAAAGGAATAAGTGGGGATTATTCTTGAAGAGGTCCGGTTTAGTATTCAGAGGACTCGGAGCTGAGCAAGAAAAGCAGCACACAGATCCAAGAACAAGAACTGAGGACCTTGTACTCTCTGCAAATCCAGTAGATACTTGTCGTCCCGAGTTTTATACAACTGTTTCACCATCAACAATAACAAACGTCATCAAGCCCAGAAAATATTGATTGATAGTTAGATTCATGAAGATTCACTCTAGTTCTAATTCAGTTACAAAAATGGCCATGGACACTAATACACAAAGCTTTCTTTCACTCGAAATCACACATCAGAAACAATGTCGTACGGGAAACCGATATGTATCATGAAGTGGAGAAGAGGATTTACCTGAATTTCAAACTTGACAACATTGGGCGACTTAACAGCTGCTTCGTTCTCTATTATGCTGGACTCGTCTCCAAAGTAGTTGTTATCGTGCATCGAGTTACTGAGCATACCATCTGCGCTGCTGTTAGGAACCCATCTGCACTTCATGTTGTAGTGCCCTATCTTCTTCCAACATACATTCAAATCTTGCAGGGCTTTCAGGACTTCCGTCATTATTTCACGGGGATGAGCCCGAGACTGTGCGATCAAATTGTTACAATATTAATCACATATATATCAAAAGCTGAAGTCTTTATACCATAAATACAGAAAATATCAAAACCTGAAGTCCAAGAGCCCATTTTCTCTCAACAGGGTATTGAGATCTCAAGCCAACTCCTTGATATTCCATCAGTCCTGGAAGCCGATGGCTAACAGGTGAAGCAACGCTTTCTGCTGGATGCATACGGGGAGTACCTTCCTGATTAAATCAAACAATGAAGCATTACGTCAAAGATCTTTTGCTAAAGTCGAAAAGGACAAAAAAGACTAACCATGGTCTCTTGAAACTCAGCCCCGAGATAACCACTAGAGGCACGGAAACGATTGTCCAGTATCAGATAGTACGTCACAGTGCCCTGGAAGACAGTCGGTAAGAATACAGTATTTAAGATCTTTTGATGGAATTTTTTTTAATCTTTGAAATGAAAGAAACAGCAAAAGAACAAGTGGGTGGGAAACACATACATCATTCTGGGTTCGGTTGCGGAGCGATTCGATGAGGTGGTTTCTGTCAAATCCCATATTGATAACTTCTTGGAGAATCTCCTCGTCAATCTACAAATGAAGACAGCGCTTTTACGCCTTTATCGAAAAATGGGAATAGAGATTTCTCTAATGAAAATAAGAGTAGATACGTTAGGCTTACCTTTTTTGCCTGTTGCACAGTATCTGGAGGAGGAACAGCTAAATACCTCGGAAGATGAGCTTGGAACCAAGGGTGTTGCCGGATCTCAGGGATGGTTACTCGTTTCATGGGGTCAACTACAAGCATCCGGGGGATCAAATCTCTAGCACCAGGAGATAAATGGCTAGGTAATGTGTATATCCCTCCCTATAGGACGAAAAGAGAAAAAAAAAAGGTTACAGTCGAAGGGTGATACGAAAAATAAAATAAAAAATTCAAGCATTAGTTCAAATAGACGAAAGAGGAGGAGTAATAGAATGTACCTTTATCTTCTTAAAAAGGTTGGGAATGTTTTCATCATCAAATGGAAGCGTCCCACAGAGAAGAGCGTAGAGTATCACACCACAGCTCCAGACATCTACTTCAGGGCCAGCATATAACTTGCCCGAAATTACCTGAAACAATTTATAGATCTCGACTATAACCTATCATTTGAAACAAGCCTAATTATAGTATTCCTCAGATACCTGAGGGCTGAAGCACTTACCTCTGGAGCGGCATAATTTGGACTTCCACAACTTGTCTTCAAAAAATGACCATCTCGCATTATGTTGCTCAGGCCAAAATCAGCAATCTTTACATTGCATTTAGAGTCCAAAAGCAAGTTTTCAGGCTTGAGGTCTCTGTGAACCACCATGTTTCGATGGCAGTATTCCACTCCTGATATTATCTACATCAAAGCCAAGTAGCTAATTCTTAACTCTCAAATATAATATAAAATCGAATGGTTGCTTGGAAAGTTACATGTTGATAAAATAAAATAAAAACATACCTGCTGAAAAAAGTTCCTCGCCTCATCCTCCTGCAATCTACCCTTCTCAACAATATAGTCAAATAGCTCACCAGAGTTCACATACTCCATGACAAGATAAATATCTGTGGGAGTCTCTATAACCTCATAGAGACGGATGATGTGAGGATGCATAAATAGTCTCAAGATTTTGATCTCTCTCCTCACTGCATCAAAGACCAAATAAGTTCAAAGGAAGGAAGACGAAAAAGAAGCTATATATTTATATATTCCAAGAGTACCGTGAAGTCACAACTAAGGTGGAATGGATACACAAAACAAAACTTGTACCTTTCTCCTCCATCTCCATGTTCTTGATTTTGCGACGATTGAGGATCTTGATAGCAACCTTATGTCCTGTCAATGCATGCTCAGCTATCTTCACCCTACCAAAGGAACCAATACCAAGAGTTCTCCCAAGCTTGTAATTTGGTAGAATCGATTCTACCCCACTTCTACTGCCTGTGCCTGATCCATCCATTCTCTACAAAAAAAGAGAGAGAGATATTAGATCTACTAGTACACAACACACAAAACAAACTGCAAAAGAGTAATAGGAACAAAAAGCAAGTAATTTTTACACTTTTGAAGATTCTGTGATCGATCGTTGAAGAAACTAAATTAAACTCATCTACTCGTTTGAACATGAGAATTTAGCGAGAATTAGGATCCCTTTTATTATCCAGAATAAACCAACCAACACTAAGAAGAGAGCTTAAAATAGCAATTTTCAGACTATCCCCAATTCGGAATATGAACCCTAATAATAATTCAATCGCAGAGGATTACTGGATCTCTCGTACCCGATTCAGAAATGACGATTTCAAGATCAATCCATTGATTTGCAAAAGGGCGAGAATTTTTTTTATTTCCGAAATAAGAAAATTGAGAGATATCGAAACTTACCAAAAATTAAAAAAGGCGGAGGAGAAAATTCGGAACCAAAAAATGCAGCAAAAAAAAGTCCCAAAATTTTCTGAGCTGAAAAAGTAAAATTGAGGAAGATCCAGAGATCAGCTTAAACCCAGAAATTATTGATAGATTCTTCCTCTCGCTTTCATTGCTCTCGCTCCTGTAGCCTATAAGGCGCAAGCAAGTATCAAAGACGAAATTATTTGATTTTTGGTTCCATAAACGGATCAATCTTTAACTAAATTACCCCCAGAGTTACGACTAATTACAATATATACCCCCATGCGGACGTGGCATCTAGTCATCATCTTTTTGCTAAATATTCTCTGTGGTAAAATTATTAACCACCGTTTTGTTTTGGCATCTTTCAAAAAGTTTGTACCGTCTTAAACCGGTTTAGAGAGATACATTGACATAAACTTTTTTTCTTTTTTACACAAGCCAAGTGTAAGCAAATGTACAAGACAAAAACCGCTTGATTCTCGGTTAAGACCCAATGTACAAGACAACCGGTTTAGTGTGTTCTTTCATGGATTGCACCAGGTATAGTAAACCAACAGCTTCAACATAAGCAAACTTCAATAGCTCAAGTAAAAAGGTGATCTCAAGGTGAGATATCTCTCGAGTCCTGTGATGCCGAAAGTGCAGGATCTCGGTAAGCAACAACGAGTTCCGAATAGAATTCAGACATGTTTTGCTCTCTCTCGTCTGCTTTATCTTTGTTTACCAGACACTGCAAAAGTAAAACATCCATCATCACCATATAAAGGTTTAGAGTAGATGCTGTAATGTAATAAAGGACTATGCATCATGTTCTGTTTGTTTTGTTTAGGTTAGGAATAAAAGATTATCTAGCCATATTTTTCTTCCATTGGATCAAAAATATGAGTAACTATTTCTCTAAAGCCTTTACCTGGGTAGGATAAGATTTGAAATTTGGTAAAAACCGTCTTTGGCAGTAAATGCTGAAAAGGACCGTGAGAACCGGAAGGGGAATTGTTAAAGAAGATGCCACTGGAAGCTCTTTAAGCCCGAATAATCCGACTGCAATAATGTGCATTAGTACCAAAGAGAAGATAGTATAGCTGTGAACTATTGGCCAAAACTTTCCACCAGTTTCATACTTGGCCGCATATACGTTTAGGAGCTGCAGCACAAAAAGGTGATGTTATTTCTATCAACAAGTTGCAATGGATTCATTAAGAAGAAAAAGAATTATGTGACGAGAAAATGGATTCTTGATGTAACGTTTATGTCATGACTGAAGCTCCAAAAAATACTTTCGGTTTAAAGATGCTATTCGAGAATTTAGAAAAGGGATCACATATAAAGAGAAGATAAAAGTGAGATTCCATATAACGAAAATATGTGTAGCTGATTCCTATATGATTTTATCAGAGATCAACAGAGAATTATACTTAGGAGTGAGATTGGTTCCGTTACCTGGTTGCGGTAGATGATATATCCAAGACAATAGTAGACCAACAAGAAAGGCAGTATCAATGGCGAAAGGAAGAAGTAAGTTATACCGAGGAGTCCAAAAAATAGAATCCTTGGGATTTCTTGGCAGAAAGGAGTTGAAGGAACCTCAAATTCTTTGTCATCTTCCTTGCCGAAAAGTTTCGTTATGAAACTCCAAAGAAGAGGAACCAAACGGAGGATCTCTGATGATAAACCAGTCCATCCAGAGGTCACAACATAAGATACAAAGAACGATGCCTACACCAAAGATTAAACAATAAACATGACTCGTGGTACGAAAAGGGAATTCCGGAAACCTCAATACTGAATTTTGTGTTCTTTACCTGTGCTGGCACAGCTGCAGCAAGCACACGAGGAATAGTCTTAGGTTCAAGGAACACATTAACACGATAAAGGGCAGATCCGGACAGTACATTTGCAAAGAAACTGTTCCATACAGTAAAGATTAGAAGCTTGATACATGCAGATTTCTCAATCTGGCTATGAGAAATGAATCCTTGCATTGAGGAAAGTAGAAGCATAATGGGTGGTACTATAAGAAGGAAAAGCTGGAAAATGAGACTCGGAAGATATCCCGTAATCACTTGACTCACGATTTTCCTGCAATCATAAGAAAAAAAAGAAGATTTTGTAATTGTTCAATTGAAACGAAGAACCATCTTTATCTAAATAGGGCTTTACTTACATATTTAATATTCCTTTTAGAAAAGGGAACCAAGTCTCCAACTGGTGAAGATTAGCAAGACCTTGAACCAATACAACGGGGACAATGTATAGGATCAAAAGAGCTACGAAAGCCACAAGCACCACTACATTGGAGATCCATCTTCTCACAAACGATGCAGTGAAAAATGGCCAATGAACATCTTCGGGCTCCGGGGCTGCCTCAGTTAGCCATTGTGTTGGATCTATTCCTTGCTGAATGTTTGTTGCTATTGCAGCACCATGTCTTGTCCTAAAGGAAACAAAAGCAGCTGGAACTTCCTAAAAGGGTTTGCCAAAAAAAAAGGAATGAATATGTTGAAGAATGCAAGTAGTCACAAAAAGACAAATTCTCACCTCTCCTGCTAATAAAGACTGTTTCAATCTCATGTCATCTTCTAACTTATCAAGCTTCTTTTGGTAATGGTCAACCACATCAACATTATTCCCAAACATCCCTAGAAACCCACCCCACCTAGACTTTTGGCGAGATATGCTTCCGGATTTTACTCGTGTAAGCTTCTTGTACAGCTTCTCAGCATCATTCTGCAAATATTAACAGATATATGAAATCCAGAAATATCAAAAGGTAAGGCCTTATAGAATCCTTAGTAGGTAGAAGCTTACCATGAGAACTTTCAACTTGTCTGTCCGATGAACAACTATATGAGAAAGATACGAGGAAGAATGATATTCCCTGAAAAAGTTTTCTACTGTCTCACTAATACTGTTCCCGGATACAAGAGGGACGCCACTGACCAGAACTGTAAATTCTTGTGGCTGAGGCTTGGATGAATAAAGATGAGCAATCCGCTTTGTTAAAATGTACTTGTGCTCCTGCAAAGATAGTCCAAACATTATTTTATGTTCCCATATAGGCGATATAAAGTAGAATGGATGGACAAAACAAAAGGCGTCTTACATAGTAAAGTAGAGAACAAACAACCGCCGTGAAGATGTATATTGCGCAAAAGTGGATCCACAGCCTGAAGCAAAACACATACAAGCATAAGAGATCGGTTACGGACAAGTAGAAATCGGGATACTGTTTAAGCATAGCTTCGAGTTCTTTACTTATTTGATCCATCGTTAACATTAGAGATACTGAAGTTATCCATAGACTTCTTTGGGAGGTCGAAAAACTCTTCAAACTCTGTTCCCATATAATTCACTGGAAGAAGTATGAAGATCCCAACCACAGATGCAAAGCTAAACACTCTTATGCTGCCAAACAAAAAAGCATTGAAGTTTCACAAAAAAAAAGTCAAACTTGAAGCAGATGCTCAATGAATCAATCAACCTGAAGACAAAGACACGAATGAAGACCAAAGCATCTAAGCCAAGATTGGAGAGGATTTCATCATTGGTAGGTTCCAATGCTCTTTTGACCCAACCAGCAGTAGGCAAAAGCCTCTCGAGGTTGAACTCATTTGACTGCTGAGACTTGCCATCTTTTTTAACAAGACGTGGACCGTATACAGTGACATTACTAGGCTGCTTTCTCAATATTGAATACAAAGTGAAGAAGAGAAAACAGAGGCCAAGATTGATTCCCACTGAAGTTAAAAGTGCTGACAGAAGCATAACTCCAAATTCACTTAGACCAAGAGAAGCCTGCCAAGAATCTGCAAAATTTGGGAGCAACACGAAGAAGATATCAGATATGTGTAAATTGACACACAAAAAGGAAAGGAATTTACAATTGAGAAGAACATGGAGAGTACTATGGTGGTAAGGAACTGATAAACCCAGAATCAATCTGCACAACGTTTTCTGATCTGGATCAAATAAAAAGCAAGAGACGAATTTTCCAAAATACATACCAGGAGAAAAGATGAATCAGTCGAGGCGGTGATCTTTTGGTTTGAGCTCTCTCGCCATACGTAATAAGTCCTCGATGCGACACGATACCATTTTTCTCGATTTTTCCATTCCTTAAAAATAACCATCTTTTTTTTCATTGGGATTCAAAAACAACGAATCGTAAAATGTTGCTTACTGTTGGGTCCGGATCCGGAACTTTGGGTTGATTACCCGCTGGACAACACATGGATTTGACAAGCAAAAGTTAGTCTTGTCTTAATGTCAATTTAAAATTTAAAAGCAAATAAAGAAGATAATAATACAATTACGTTTTGGGCTCTCGTCTTTATCAGTGGACTTATTAAAAAGGCCCATTAATCATTCTCTCAAGACATGGATTTTGCTGAGATCTACAAATCGAAATCGAAATCGAACTACGTATTGAAAGGAAAGAAAACAAAAAAAGACGAGGCATTTATGAATGCCTTATATGTTGTTGAAACAAAGAGAAGAAGAAGCAGAAGCTAGAGGGTCATGACCATTGTTCGAAGCCGTGACCTTGAGGTTCCAAGCACAAGGAGTTCTTACCACAAAGCAATGGCCACAATGGTCGTTCACATGGGACCAGTTATCTAATTTAACCTCTTTAAGACGCAAAACGAACTAAACAGAATTTATTATATAGCACAACAAACATCATAATAGTACACGATTATTTCGGAACGTAAATGTCGCGGAACAATAGTTCAAAGACATCATTATTACGGTGACTGAAAACAGCAAAGAGAGATAAATAAAGGACAAAGAAACGACAGCGTTTTTGTGTGATGTGTCATTTTCAGATGGCTTCGAGAGCTTGAAGAATGTCAGCTTTGACATCTTCAAAGTCTTCAACTCCAAAGCTGAAACGAACCAAGTTATCTTTGATTCCATACTTTAGTCTCTCCTCTTGCGGCAGATCCCTGAAATCAAAACCACCCATTAGAAATCGGAAATTTGTTCGATTTTGTCAAAGACGGAAGCATATGGAATCAAAGATAACTTTGTTCGATTTTGCCAAAGACATACCAGTAGGACATGATAGCAGGTTGGTCAACAATGCTTTCGCAGCCACCGAAGGATGGTGCAATGTAAGGAATCTTTAGAGAATCCACAAACTTGATTGTCGTTTCAATGTCTCCATCAATCTACCCAAGAAAGATAATCAAGGTGTTCAGGATCATACTTAAATGCTAATCTGGAGTAGATAGAGATTAGGTTGGTGATAGATCATATTACCTCGAAACTGACCACACCTCCAAAACCAGTCATTTGTCGCTTGGCGAGTTCATGTTCGGGATGACTTGGAAGGCCTGGATAGTACACATGACTCACCTGCAAATCAAAATTGCATCGATATTTACTCACATGACTCACCTGGATAGTGTCAGGATATTTACTCAAAAAAGAGATATTGCATACCTTAGGATGTGCCTCTAAAATTTCGGCCATTCTAAAAGCGGTCGAATTCTGTTGCTGTACACGAAGATGCAATGTCTTCATGCCTCGGATGATTAGGTACGCAGCGTTCTGTTAACAAACCTTTTATGAGAATTCATGAATTAACAGCATAATAAGAGGGATAAATGAGACAGTCAAGTAATTTACTGGGTTAAGTGTTCCTCCCAACACATGATGCAGATTGCGAATTTCTGAAACCAACTTCAGTGAACCACAGATGCATCCAGCAAGAACCTAAACCACCGAGAAACAATCTTTGTTAATAACTAAACAACCAGTGAGTGCTCTTTTGAGATGTTTTACAATATATGGAACATGTTTTACTCACATCATTGTGTCCTCCAATGTACTTTGTAGCAGAGTGCACGACAAGATCAGCACCAAGAGCAAGGGCTTTCTGATTCAGAGGTGTTGCAAAGGTGCCATCAATGCAAACCAGAGTTCCCCTCTTGTGGCATATTTTTGAAACTAGCTCAATGTCGACACATCTAAGGAATGGGTTTGTCGGGGACTCAGTGAAGAACAGAGATACCTGCCAGACAAGTCGGAATAAATTTGAGACACATACTCTCTTTCCAACTGTAAAAAGGACAATAATGTTACAGAACTGACCTTGAACTCATTCACTGCAGCTTCAAGCCCTGCGATATCAGCAGGATCAATCACAGTGACCTGGACATAAACATGATGTTAAACAATCAAGTTGAAAAACTGGAATTGGAAAAAGGAAGACAGTAATTAAAAAATTTAGATGCAATGGAAATCTTCTTACAGTGATCCCCAACTTGGGAAGAAAATTCTCCATGAAGATCCTAGTCTTCCTGTAGCAATCAGTAGTAGTGACAATGTGTCCACCAGCAGGAACCAATGCCAAAAGCATAACAGTGCTTGCACACATCCCAGATGCCATAACCAAAGTTGATTCAGCCCCTTCAAGTGCACTACAGCAATATATTAATCAAACAAATCCAAAAGCATCAACAACATAATCTTCAGGAAAGGCAAGTGCAATTATAAAACACATTATTAAAGATAAAATAATAATAACCTTATCTTATCTTCAAGTACCACAGTCGTAGGGTTACCATAACGACCATACTCGAAACTCACACTCCTTTTCTCCTACAATAATTCAATTTTTTGAAGATAAACAAAGTCAATAAAACTAGTAAGAGATTCTTTCAACCTAATAGGTGTTATTCTAATCCATAAAAGAAAGAGACTGAATCAATCAACGGACCTTGAAGTCAATAAGCTCAGCAGTTTTCTTGAAGAAGTAGGCAGATGTGTTGACTACAGGAGTAGTGATAGCATCCGTCACTATACCACGGCCTAATCTTTCACCTGTGTAAAACCTAATTTATCAATCTCCAACAACAAAATCAGATATGAAATGACTGAATCTGGTGGATCTAGGAGGTACCGGCATGAACAGTGAGGCTCCCATCGGAGCTCAAGAAAGAATGTTTGGAATCCGTCAGCTGTACACTACCTATCTTCTCCCTGATCCCCTCCTCGGCCACCACAACCTCCTCATCGACGCTTTTCAGCACGACGGGAGGCGCGGCAGCCACAGGGGCGGCGGCGGCGGACGAGGCTGCGGCTGCAGATGCGGCGGAAGAAACCGCAGATGCAGACGAGGTAGCAGCAGCCGCCGCCGCCGAAGGTAACGCGGAGGATGGGTTGTTGGACCACTTAGCCGCCACGATCTGTGCAACACCGATGTTGCTACAGTTTCTACGGGCTTTAATGCTCAGCTGACGGACGAAATTAGGAGGAAATCTTAAGATCCTGGAGGATAATCCAGCGTCCCCGGTGAATGAGGAAGAAATCCCGGCGGAGGCATGGACACGACGGCGAGATGATCCACCGACGGGAGAACCGACGAGATCTGGATCAGAACGGCATTGAAAGCCGGAGATTGAGGAGGAGGAGAAGATGGTAGGGCACTGGAATGATGAGACGGCCATTGTTGTTTCGTTTCTCAATGATTCTCTCGTTCTCTTCTCTCTCTTTTTGTTTGTGGTTTAGAGGTGCGTGAGGGCTTTCTCCATGGGCGGGTTTTTAAGAAGCCAAATTGCTTTGTCGTTTTGTTTTTAACCACTCTGGTTTACATTAACTTGACCAGACTAAACCATGCCTTTTCCTCTTACTATTATTTTTCTAATTTTCTACGTTACAAAAATAGAATACGTTTATTGCCAGATTTCTACTTACTTATCCAAACAATGAGTTGTTGTTGAGTTTTCAATCCAAGTTCCAACTACTCATTATTGTTAAACATTCAATTTCATGTTGAAAATTAAAATTTGTACTTACAGATTAATCACCTGAGATATTTTGAACGTACAGATTTTTTACATGAAATTTATTTTATTTTTAAAAAGAGAACACATCATAAATTTACCAAATGTGGTGTTTTTTTGTTTTTGACTATGACCTCTTTTTTTTTTTTTTTTTAAGGTCTGTAGTCTTCAAATAGAATCTAGGCAACTACAACTACTCACAATTTGTTAAAGTTGCAGCTAATTTATACATTTAAAGTCAAAAAAATAGTTGTGAGTTTGAGACCTTCTCTATTTAAAACTCAAATGTAGCATGAAAACGAACGATCAAAATGTACTAATTAAATAATTGTTTTTTTAATTAATGAATTCAGTGTAAAAAGAAATTTCTAACAACTGGACCCGAAATATAAAATAAGGTCCACTTGTGTGATAATGGTCTGGGTCCAAACTTCAAAGTCTTTAAATAAACACACCATCACACTTCAAAAAGCTTTGTATTGATTTGTGTGGTGATGGATACTTTGTAATTAATTATGTCATGTAAGAAAAGTGAAAAAAAAACACGGTAACTTTTTTACAGGGTCATAAAATTACGGGAAAAATAGAAATAAATACAAACCGAATTGTATTAAGGGCATCTCCATCAGTGAGATACTTTCTTAGTTTCTAAAAAATAAAAGATATAAGTATTTTAATAAATATTAGTTATATAATTAAATTTTAACAATAAAATAATATTTGACAAATAGATGATATACAAGTGTTTTTATGGGTTTCTCAGAGTTTCTCACTTGAAAGACTAATTCTACTCTCTCTCATACTTTTTGATTATATTTTATTTTTATATTGAACAGTTTTTTAATGAGAAACCATTGATGGAGATGGTCTTAATAATCAGGAATCACTAAGAAAAAGATTCGAAAGAGGACAGATATACCTCAAACTCAAAAGGTGTATTCAGGGACCAAAAAAGGAAATGAAAAAGAAAACGTCAATCAGACAATCACTTTCGTAAGCCTGAGCTTAATTGTTGGCAATAACAAAAAGACCAAAGCCGAATGGCTTATCCGAGTCATCTAATAATATATAATTATTGATCTTATTACAAAACTGTTTTAATTTGTTTTTTTCTTAATGTTATTTACGAAAATGCCACTTTGTATTGGTGAACGTGCGTTTTGAGACCTGAGGGTAGGTCGCGTTGCTTTGAAATTCGATTATGGATTTGTAAGGATAGGTAATAGCACTAAAAATATACTATTCACTATAATTATGTGATTGATCAAAACAAACATAAATTAAAGATGCCGTAAGTTATTTCTTAATTGATATGAAAAAGAACTTGAATCTTAAGAACATTTTATGTTCTTTTTTGTTTTTGGTCGAAACAATATGTTATGTCCAAGCAATGACAACAAAAAAACATAGGATTTGAGGTTTTAACTCAGGATTTAGACTTATATAATATCCTCATTGTATAAAAATATTTATTTATTTTCTATTAATAGTAAAGATTATATTTTCTTTACCCTTTTAGTAATTTAAATCCAAAACTTATGTTAGTTAGTTATTATATATAGGGACTTAATATACCTCAAGTTGATGGTAGCCAATGGACCACAAAAACACTTCAAGTGGTATTTATATTTAAATGTTGAAAATCATACTAATTTATTCTTTAAGTTCTCATCCGTCCAATGAAGAAAGCACCAACACAATGAAATTAACCGATTACTGCGTGTCCCATGACTCCCATTAAAAGTATAATGATGAATATATTATATAGTATTGTATTATTGTAGTGTTCATGGTATGGTTTTGAATATTCTATGGATAGTGATTTTAAAGTTTCAAGATGGGAATATAAATGATGATTTGATTATTCAAACTAGACATAGAACGCCATATAGAGAAACTCTTCTCAAAATCTCAAAGAAGATACTCATCTTGTAACCTTTAATTTTGGGTGCAAACATTTAGGTTTCTACAATAAGTTCAAATAACTTAATAAATTGTAGAGAATGAAAGAGAACAGAAAAAGGCATTTAAGAATGCCTCTATTACGTGAGAAAGAGAGACAGCGAATGTGTGAGTGTGACCAATGTTCGAAGCCACGACCTTGTATAGCTCGAACACAACTTGTTCTTGCCACCAAGCAGTGACCACATTGGTCGTCCTGAATAGCCAACTGCTTACTTTTAACTCTGCGCCACGGCGGATATTTATTTATTTTAATTGAAAACAAAAAAAATTCTTTTTTTTTTTTTTTTTTTTTTATAAATTATTTATCTGGTTAAGATGATAAAAATATGGTGTTTATTGAATAGCAGGAAAGTACCAAAGAAGAACTCAGGTTTAAACCAAAACGGGTATACGATTGCTTTGTCAGACAGAAGATTTTGATTAAAAAAACAGAAAGATGGAAAAAATGTCACCGAGGGAGATATAGCTTAAGGAGGAAAAGAACTACATTTAGAGATAACAATCACTTGGCTTCATAATCTTATTGAGAAGGAGAAGAAGAGTTGGTTTAGTGATGAGCCTTTGCTTCGGCCTTAATCTGCGAATTCTTCTTTATCTGCATATGAAGAAGAAGCATTTGTTGGTATCATCATAACTTATTAGCAAATCACATCATAGTAGAAAATTAGATTCCACAATCTGAATGAATAAGGATTGGGATGCTCTAAAGGAAGCAACATAGGCTCTACTTTCATACCGATTTTCTTAGGGTTTGGAAACCAGACACAACATCGCAAACTTATGCTTTACAAAGGCAAGAAATTACATTTCAGTGATCAAGTTGCAAATCATTGACAAACTCTTCTACTAAACATCAAGTCAAAACTATGATCATTCAGTGGAATAGGAGATCAGAACTCAGGCAGAAACATTGGGGTCAAAGAATCATGTTACTTGTGTATAGATGACCAAACCAAAAGGAGCAAAGTAGCATACTAATAGTCACGGCACACATGATTCGATCGAGAATATCATAATTCAAAAGCCATAAACATTCGAATTTGCTGCTATAATGGCAAGTGTCAGATTTAGGATGTCAAAATGAAACCCAATGAAAATAATTTCTCATCTGATAAAAACAAGACAAGGAAGATAGAGAGATGTACCTTTAAAGCCTTGAGCTTGATGTTGCCGTAGATGAGACCCAACCCGAAAGCCGAAGCACGAGCAACCTAAATCGATACCAAAAAGAAAAGACTCGATGAACTCTTCAAAATCCAAAATTCGACAAGTCAAGGCTACAGATCGAGAAATTGATCCGGGGTTTACCAGAGCAAGAGTGCTGGTACCGGAGTAAAGTCCTGGAGGTGGCGCCATTGATTAGCAGTTGAGATTAAACCCTAAAACCCCCAAATCGATCGAATCTTCCGAAATCTCAGATTCGCGATAATGAAAGACCAGAGCGACTCCTTTGTCTCCGTCTTCTCAGAAAAGCAAATTATTGGGCTTTATATGGGCCTTTATTCAATAGTACCAAACGTCAGGCCCATATCCTTCTTACTATTACGCCCAAATTTGCATGCACATTAAGTAAACGATTAAGGATTTACTATCAAATTCGATGGATGTAATGTAACCTTTTGTTAAAAATGTCTTAAGTTTAGTGGACTCGAATCTATTAGTAATATCTGTGTTTTATTACTATGGATCATACTGTATATAAATAAATTTATGATAAAGAAAAGGACATGAAACAACCAAGCATTGAATTTTCTTTCTTTTACTCGACATGTCAACGTGTTGTTGTTATAATTACAGCCTCTTCGTTCAGACATCTCTCATATAGAAAAATTTGAAAATTAGACAAAAATACTCCACAACCGGTGGATAAGTAATATGAATATCTATTTCCTTCAATTGCTTGCACTCAGCAACTTTAAAGAATTATGGAGTGGTTCCAATCCTATATTTTGAAACATCTTATCAATATAAGATTAAGGAAAGCTCAACTTCTATAACTCAATAGTTAAAGCGCCTAATTATTCCCAAAATTAGTAATTTAAATTCGAACAAAGCAATGATACTAAAAAGGATCTTTGTGCCGATAGGCTTTTCAAGAAAGCTCATTCCCAAAACAAAAACGTATTAGGATTTGAAGGAGGATCCCTTATTATGGTTTATGTATTTGGCCAAATGACAACGACGTTATCACTTAAAATATTTTTCTAACAAACTGTATACCAACAACATAAAAGCATAATATATAAATTGTAAATTGGATTTGCAGGTTTGCTACATGCAATTCTGCAAAAACGAATACTAAAATTAAGCTCATTTTCATCCCATATATATATATATATATATATATATAATAGTTTATAAAGAAAATAAAGATAAGTAAAAAGTATTGGAAAGCTATCGACATTTAAAAAACAATCTGAGAATTAAAAATGTTTGGTTGAAGACCCTTAGATCAGAACATCGTCGCGGAATCGGACGGTGAAGAATCAACCAAGTTGAGAATGCTATTCCAGTAATTCTTGTTATCCTCATAGTAGTTATACTCACTCTCATTCCCCACGCCCGCCGTCGCTTCGTTTTTCCCGGTGGGTAAACCCCGGCCGACCGAATCACCGATCAATAGACTCGTGAATCCTTCTCCTATTCCTCCACTACCACAGTTGATCTGCCTAATCCAGTCGTGTTCATGTTCTTTGACCAGACTCACATCGGAGGAGGTTGACGAAGATACGGCCAATTCAATCATCGCCGAGGACTCATTGTTGTTATTGTTTCTATTTCTGCTGCTATCCGTAGGGATTCCTAAAGGCATCAGAAGATTCTCAGAGAATGTCACCGTCGATGTCGGAGATTCAAGCTGTTGGTCTCCGTTTCCTGTCACAATTTTCCATTGATACGTTACCAAAACCAATCAAAGTTGAGAGTTTTTTTTAAGACGATGTGTCCCTTACCTTGGTTTGGTTTAGTCCAGTTTGTTGATGTTTTTTGAGTGAAGCAATGTTGTTGAGGAGCTGCTGATTTGTTAAGGTTGTTATTGTTTTGGTAATGCTGTAAATGGAGAAGCTTTGATTCTCTAGCTAGCCTTGCTTCAGCTTCGAGTCTTGCACTCTCCCATTGAGCCATATGACTAAGCGTGGCTGCGTTCTTTGATTGTCCTGTGGAAGACGAAAGAGTCTCGTTTTTGTGCTTGTGAGTCACTGGATCTATCCCCATTTTGATCAGACGTTTCTTCAAGTGTGTGTTCCAGTAGTTCTTGATCTCGTTGTCTGTCCTCTTTGGTAAATGAGTTGCAATCGCTGACCACCTATGACATTTAAAGGACGACGATCAATTTGCTTTCAAAGCAATCACTTGGTTATTTGGTTTGAAAGCAGAGATTGTGATTGAGTCACCTGTTTCCGAGGAGAGCGTGGAGTTGAATGATGGTTTGTTCTTCTTGTACAGTGAATTTGCCTCTCTTGATGTCAGGTCTTAGGTAGTTAGTCCATCTGAGTCTGCAACTCTTTCCACACCTTTGGAGACCTATAAGGAGTTTGAAGCAAAGCTTTGAATAGAGCTAGAAGAAAATGTGTGGTTTTGTTGAAGAGAAAAGAGCGAGCAAGTTACCGGCTTTCTCAGGCAAAGAACGCCAGCTTCCATGGCCATGTTCTTCAATATAAGCCAAAAGTTTCTGATCCTCTTCTGGAGTCCAAGGCCCTTTCTTCAACCCGGCCTTATCACAACATGGCGATCTGCCCATTGTTTTCCCACACAAGTTATTAGTCTAATCTACTGAAGAAAAAGCTAGCTTCAATCTGATCCACGGTTTAATAACCTAGTGTATGAGATAGTTGTCATTACATGATCATGATCAGTATGATCACAAAAGCTGCTCTCTTGGCGTCACTCTGATATATAGATGGAGAAACACAACAGAAGATGTCTCTGTTTAGGTTCTGTAAGCGCCCCTTTTCCCGGTCTCTGACATGGATTGGCATTCAATTGGATGGGGTCGAGAGATATTATTACCTTTGTGGCTCCAACACCTTGATTTCCTTTTAAAGACTCAACAGAGCACCCAATTACTGTA
This sequence comes from Arabidopsis thaliana, assembly GCF_000001735.4. Classification (NCBI taxonomy): domain Eukaryota; kingdom Viridiplantae; phylum Streptophyta; class Magnoliopsida; order Brassicales; family Brassicaceae; genus Arabidopsis; species Arabidopsis thaliana. The sequence goes on from NC_003074.8 coordinate 48,236, forward strand.
GCCATCTTTACCTTGAAATTGTACCTCTCAACACAAAAGTAAAACAGTGAATTTCAGAACCTGGAGTAAATTTTAAGGTCAACATCTATCAATAGCTCTCACTTTGATAACCCTGCAACTTAGGATAATGTCATTGAGAAGAATGTTTTTCTCATTAGCCTTAAACAAACTTTGTGGTCCTTTAACAGTTTTGACATTTAAACCATTCTTGTTACTTTCCCGCATTTTTCTCGCGTCAAGGTTCGCTGTCGACAGTCCCCAAATGCACTAAACCCATTTAAGCTAGTTACAAGTTTTAAACACTTCTCACTAAAACTCAATTATCTTACACTAGGGTCTAAAAGATGCTCAAGGTTTCTTATTACAGGTATCCTATTGAGTGATGGTTTCTTGAAAGCTACAAAGTTCTTATTGTTTTGTCTTACTTACGGTCTTGCCTACAACTAGTTACCCTAATAAGTTACACTACTTTATGGAAACGTGTTTATTGATTTCTTCGTTTCACATTTTAGTTAGCTTTTTGTAGAAACTCCACAATAGTAAATGCTGTTAGATGGCGGTGAAGAAGTGGAAGCTGGCACTATAATGGGAAAAGCAAATCAGACACAGAGGATTAATGATATTTGGAGTAACTTAGAGCAAAAAGTCTTAATGATTCATAAACCCTGATTATAGAAGGAAAAAAAAGGGAAAATGCAAAGTAGTTGCAAGTAATTAATTGGTTGTCAATGATGTCATTAGCTTAGACTTGTTGTTTATTCAATTAGTCATTGCTCTGCAAATGGTATAATTCTCCCTGTGGAAGCAACAATAGTTTTATGGTAACACATTTTTACACTAATAGTCACTGTCTCTAAAGTATCAGAAAACTATGACCGCGGTAAACACTGAGTTTCAACCATTGTAAAAATTTGGAACCCTTATAAATGAAGAGAGGAAACACTAATGTGGTGGGAGCAAGAAGAAAGGAGGTGAAAAACCTTTCCTTGTCTGGTTCCTTTACCATTTAATGAAAGTCCCACTGGCTGCTCCACTGTTCTTGGTGTCAATTCATCACAAAATCTATTTTTTCACAAAGATAAACTAACATAGACAATGAATGATGAAAAGTATACAGAAACTTAACCATCAAAATAGCGACTTGATGAGGTAAAAACCACTATTTGGTTACCCTTTAACTAGTAGCATACCACAAAAGGTAAAATTTGACCATAATCAGAATTGTATAATTTGTTACTTACTGACCATTATGCAAAATTTTAGTGGCATACATGGTTTGGATAGTTTACAGGTGATCAAATGTTGTCGACAAAGGTAACTTTGGCTGCCAAGAAAGGTAGACGAGTAATGGCGGTGACGGTGACATTAAAGAGATTTTACCAGACCAAACAAAGAAAAGAGTATCCTAGTGTGTGCCATGGTAGCAAAGAAAGGATTTATTGAGGTGGGCTCCAAGCTTCTAGGAAGAGAAGAAAGTATCTTCATCAACACAAAGATAAACCATAAGACAAAATCATAAGGCCCAACGAATTGTACCAATAAAAACAAAATTGAATTTTGGAAAAACTAAATCATACTGGCTGCAAAAGATGTAAAGGACAATGGGGACACCTCTTTAATTGTCTTGGCTGATTTCATCTTTTATGGTCCAAACAGTGCTCAATAAACTTCATAGATGATGATGTTGCCACTTGTCAAAATCACATCCATCCACGTAACGTAGCTGAGATTGAGTGAGCTAAGAAGAGGGGCCAAAGCTTTTAAAGTCAACTGATAACCATTTGCTTTTCTTCATCATCAGTTTTTGGACCAGAAATTATAGTTTCTTAAATTCTCACATCAATGCTCCAAGTCTTTTGCTTCTGTGTGTGCTCGTTCTACCGAATAGAACAACAAGTCAGTCACACGCATGGAAAAAACAGTAAACAACAAGTACATGCATGAATGCTTCAAGTCTTTTTCCTCGAAACTGTTTCGTAGAAAAACAATGTAAAACACTTTTAAGTTCGCTTAGTAATTACTGAACTCAAGACATACAAACGCAGAGACTGTAATCTGTCACTGGATCTAGACATTTCTTGTCCATTGACCTAAGCCAGAAGATGATTTAACATCGCAAAAAGCAAGTCAAACTTGCTTGTTCTCAATCAAAACATCTCTCAGTAAGTTATGGTCCAACCTTTTTCATTCACTATCTTCATCAACAAGACATGACCAAATCATCCAACTAAAAGTCAACAAAGAGGAAGGAAGCAAACAAGACAACTTTCATCTTAATCACAGTAGACCAAGCATAAGCAATTACTATTAGCCAACTTAAGGCAAGAAACAAGCCACGCAAGTGATAGAAAGAAACTGCAACAAACTTAGTACAGTGTTAAAGCCTAGTTAATGATAGAATTAAAATTGTATTAATGGATTAGTAATTTAGTAGTCCCTTCACAAACAGTACACACTATTGAGACCCTCTCGACAAAGACAACAAGTAATATTAAGATTGGAAGTAAGGATATGAGATTTAACTGATAGTTAGTTCATGTAGGACCTCTAACTTGTGACCTTTGAAGTCCCGATTCTCTGTGATCACATGAAAAGTGTTTTGCTTTTTTGGGGTTTAATGATAGTATTTCTCTGAAGGGGTCAACAATAGAAAATCTTGGCAAATAAAACAATTTGACTTAATTATTTTTATAACAAATACATGAATGTCAAAATTTAAACTTTATTTAAATATCGGAAATAACAATTTTTAAATTTTAAGATAGAAATTAGAAACTACAATGCTAAATCTATACAACAATGGAAACAAATTGAATTTGTGAATTCTGTAACGATCAAATAACTAGATCAAATGACAAGATCTAAACTCTGATTAGTGTTTCCATCATTTATAAATTTAGTATTAAAATTATTTTTTAAAGTTAAAATTGAAACGAATTTTTTAGAAAAACTTGAATTAAAAATGAAAAATGTTTTCAAATCTGTAGGAATGAAAACAAAACCATTTAAAAAAAAAAACTTAAAGAAACCATAATAAAGAGGAGATGGAAATTTGACTTGGATGCACTTAGAGAGAGGATGGGCGAGAGGGCATTATTGGACAGTTAATTCATGGGCTTTATCAATTGTGGGCTTTGAATGATTTGGATCCAAATTCTAATGTACGTTATAGGCCCAAAACAAATCACCCTCGGCGTTTTCTAGTAATATACGTTATAAGGCCCTTTTATTTAGGTCTTTTTTGTTTTTCATTTTTTAATATACTTCCTTGTATAGACACTTGGACTAGTAGTTACGGCCTTAGAAGATTAAGGGTCAAATATGGAGAAGATACAAATTGTAGGGGTGATTAGCAAATATTCGTGATATTTTAGCTGTATGGTTTTGGTTCCGATCACAAAGAGCATCGAATCGAGCTACTTCCTCCGCCGGCTTTGCTGTGTGTGTGATCGTTCGTTTACTAAATCTGAAACAAGTATCTAACGCCTTGCCGGAGATGTCGAGCTCAGGCCAAACTCAGTTCCGTTATACACAGACGCCGTCGAAGGTGGTTCATCTGCGGAATCTTCCATGGGAATGCGTCGAAGAGGAGCTCATCGACCTTTGCAAACGATTCGGCAAGATCGTCAATACCAAGAGCAATGTCGGCGCCAATCGCAATCAAGCTTTCGTCGAATTTGTGAGCTTAATTGAAATTGTTTTTGTTCTTACAGTCCCCCAATTTCTAGCTCCCGGGATTTGGTTTAGGAAAGGATAAAGAGAAATTGGAATTGCAGCGCCAAACATCAAACCCTAGAATCGAGCTTTTCTCGAATTGTAGTATCGAATAGGTTTCTCAAGTTTTATAGCTATGATGGTTGACTCTTCAAGCTTTCGTTTTGGCGATTTCTATTGATGAACCATTCATTTGATTTTACAGGCTGACTTGAATCAAGCTATATCAATGGTTTCGTATTATGCTTCATCTTCAGAGCCCGCACAGATTCGTGGGAAAACTGTCTATATTCAGTACTCTAATCGCCATGAGATTGTTAACAATCAGAGTCCTGGAGATGTCCCTGGAAATGTCCTCTTGGTTACCTTTGAAGGAGTGGAATCTCACGAAGTCAGCATCGATGTTATCCATCTGGTGAGTGCATTTACTTGATTTTACGATTTCGAGTGTGAGCTTCTTTCACTGATTTTTTTTAATCAATGGGTATTTCTCTGTGGGAATTGGTTGTTTTTGATGAAAATTGTTGAGATTGATGGTTTTAGATGGGTGTGGCAATACATGCGGTAGTGTGTTGTGCTTCGAGCAGATGAATATATAAAAATTTCTAATCAAGCAAACTTCTACGAGTAATTTTTACTTAGATATACTATTCCAATTACAGTATATCAACATTAATGAAATGCTCGAATCACAGATGTTGATGCCTCTTTATTAAAATCTTTCTGGAGAGAGTTTGGAAATTGTATCGTGTTCGTCATTCTCCTATCTATGCTCTATCATGCCCATAATTGGACAGGTGTCACTCTGTACTTTTCTGGGCTTCTCTTTTTTAGCCCCAATCCGGGAACATTTGAGTTTCTTTCTGTTGATTTGGTTCCCTAGGTTGTTCTCCCTCCAATGTATGGTCATGATTAATATCGAGTCCAAACTTGTTTCAGGTATTTTCTGCTTTTGGATTTGTGCATAAAATTGCCACATTTGAGAAAGCTGCTGGTTTCCAGGTGAGATGTTGAGATTGGTATTGACTGTCTTGTATCTATGGAGATGAATGAAGTGATATTAATCTTATTTTTTGCTTTCCTAACCTGCCAGGCACTAGTTCAATTTACTGATGTGGAGACTGCATCCGCGGCAAGGAGTGCGTTGGATGGCAGAAGTATACCCAGGTATCTGCTTTCCGCACATGTTGGTTCGTGCAGTTTGCGAATGTCTTATTCAGCTCATACTGATCTCAACATCAAGTTTCAGTCCCACCGGAGCAGGTAGAGTTTCTGCATATGCTGCCAGTAATGTTGAACACCTTATGTTAGAATAGTTGATTCATATGTTTGATTCGTTGGTGTACTCAGAGATTACACAAATCCATACCTTCCAGTGAATCAGACCGCAATGGATGGGTCTATGCAGGTATCATTTTCGTCCCCTGCATTTCTCTGCACTTTTATCTATCGCTTTCCACCAATATTTACCTTTCTTACGTGGTCTATGACATTGTCTTCAGCCTGCTTTAGGTGCTGACGGCAAGAAAGTTGAATCTCAGAGCAACGTCCTTCTCGGTTTGATTGAGAATATGCAGTATGCTGTCACTGTGGATGTTCTTCACACGGTAAGGAACAACAGTCATGCACATTTCTGCTTCTAAGCATTCTTAGTCTCTCAAAAATAACATCCTTTGCTTCTCATAGGTGTTTTCTGCATATGGAACTGTCCAGAAGATTGCTATATTTGAGAAGAATGGTTCAACGCAAGCATTAATTCAATACTCTGGTACATCCGACTGCTGATCTGCACTAATGTTTGATTGTGACCCGATTCAACCGTTTTATAAATTCTGAACATTTATTTGTTACTGTACAATCATCTTCAGTTTCGTGCTTTCTATTTCGTCTCTGTAGATATACCAACAGCAGCAATGGCCAAAGAAGCACTGGAAGGACACTGCATTTATGACGGTGGCTACTGTAAGCTTCGACTATCATACTCTCGTCATACTGATCTGAATGTTAAGGTACATAAGATTTGTTGCTTTTTTGAGATGTGTACCTAAAAAAAAAAACAATTGTGAGGGGAAGAGAATAGTAACGGAATTGCGTATGCTTCTTTCTTTTCTACATTTCGCAGCAAAATATTAAATCAACGTCTAATTATCTTCTTCAATTTTCCTGTGATTGAATGAAGGCTTTTAGCGACAAAAGCAGAGACTATACACTTCCTGATCTAAGCCTACTTGTGGCACAAAAAGGTCCCGCGGTGTCGGGTTCTGCACCACCAGCAGGTTGGCAGAACCCGCAAGCGCAAAGTCAATACTCAGGTTATGGCGGAAGCCCATATATGTACCCATCATCTGATCCCAACGGGGCTTCACCCTCAGGTCAACCTCCTTACTATGGATGAGATATTTGTTTACTAAAAATTTCGGATTTTGCTGCCAATGGGGAGTATTTCCATGTTTAGGTTGTTTGAGGTTAAAAGTGTGATTGTTCTTTCTTTTTTGTTGTTGACATAATTTAAGTGGGGAGACCAATAATAAATCGAATATGTTGCGCTTGCTATTATACTCAAATAACAAATGATCAAGATGTGAAACGTCCTCAAAATGAAACATAAACAGATTTGAAAGGGTACAATATAGGTTGAAATTGTTATTAATTCAGAATTTTAAATTTAAAACAAAATTGATTTGAAGAAGGAAACAAAGACATTATTATTTCTTGGATAAATCTTTGGCTTTCTTCTTAATTCGCTGAGCCAAAGTCGATGAAGACGCTGGATTTCCCGCTTTTTTCTTCTCAGAATCCTTGTTCATCATCTTCATCTTCAAAGATTTGACAGTAGAAGTCAGTTCGTGTCTCTCCTTCTTAGACCCCAAGTTACCATCTGAATTCAACTCCTGTTTCTCCTTTGGCGCTTTCACATCCTCGTGGCCTTTTGGATCTTCCTTTTGCTTCAAAGCTAATTGCCTTGCATAAGTCGCACTCCTGCAAAACAAATATCCCCCAAAATTCTTAAACTTTCGCAATTCCACTTCTCAGAAAAATTCAAATATTCATCAATGTACCTTTTAAACTGTGGATCCGTAGGGTCTAGGGCATAGTAAGGAGACGAGAATAGAGCTGAGAATCTCGGATCATCAAGTTCAGCAGCAGGTATCTTGTCTTCCGAAATATCAGTCTTTCCTTTTTTAGCTTTCCGTTTAATATTATACCCTTTCAGACCATTACCATCTCCTGCATTCTCATCAGCTAGTAACAACTCAAGCTCCGCTCTACTTTTTTCTTCCGCTGCTACTTCCTCCTTCTTTGTCTTTCCTTCTTTCTTCTTCTTCTTAAGAGGAGGTTCCTCCATAAAGAAATCGTCATCTCCATCATCTTTCACTGCCTTTCTATCAATGTTATAATCGTCGTCATCATCCGGAGAAGAATCATCATCCTTCTGTTTATTCTTCCTGGCTCTCTTCTTCTCGCGTCTCTGCCTTAGATATGTTTCCCACACCGATTCTGACTGGTTGTCTTTCTTTTTAAGAATCTCTTTGCTAAGATCTTCTAAACCGGTATTGAATGTTACCTCCATATCCTGGTCATTCTCCTCCTCCAGGTCTTTATCAGAATCAACATCTTCGGCTTCTATTAAAGCTCGGTACTTATCTTTCTTCTTGTCCTTTTTTTTACTCTGGTTAATAACTTCATTGCCCAAGTCGTCTTCCTCATCAGAATCACTCTCATCAGAAGCTAAAAACTCCTTCATCTCAAGATTTGCCAACTATGATTTGAGAAAATTTTATCAGAACAATAACACTACAACAATGGAGATGCTTTTAAGCAAGCAATTAAGCCTAATCACATAAATTATAAACCCGTATACAGACCTGTTCAGGATTGAATTTCTGATTTAAGGTCTTAATCCGGTGCGGTTCATCTTCATCCCAAGAAAGATTAACTTTGCTCATCTGCAGAGCTCGGCTCTGAAAATCTAAACCTTCATAACCAGCTGGTGCCTATATTTTTATAACAACTATAAGATCACAAGTATTCACAATGAAACCAAAAGATCTCAAGTAAAAGGAAGTAGCGGTAACACACCTCAGATGCAATATCACGAGGTGGATGTTTGAATTCCATGGAATCCGGAATAAATCTTAGGTCGAGCTTGTTTGATGATCTCTCAAACTCAATTCCATCACATGATTTGTACAAGTAATCTGCAGTAGCACTTGAATCACATTCGGCAACAGCGAAATAATACCTGAAGCAATAGTAAAAGCAGAGTTTCAGTAATAGTCCCTCTCCACCACATATAGCTTAAGACGGGCAGATTCGAACTTACTTTAATCTACTTATTTCATAGGCACGTAGCTTCTGGTTGATGACATCCTCATCTTCCTCCTCTTCTTCATCTTCATCATCACTAGCGTCATTCTTTTTGTCGCCATCAATTACCGGCCCATGGATTTCCTCCTCTTTCATTCGCTCAAGTCCGAACTCAGATGGATAGACCGCAACTGACAAAATGCGCCCATCTTTTGGCAGAAACGAATTCAACACTACGTACAAGTCTTTAGCCTAAGTAACAAAATAAGATATCATCCATAAGAACAACTCCAAAAATCACAGAGCAGTGACTCTAGAGTCTAGACAAGGCAGAGAAAGAAACAAGCTCTACTTAATCTTAGATTCGTTCCATAACCATAGCAAAGATATTAACGTCAAAGAAGGCCAAATTGAAACAAAACATCATAGATTGAGAGAACTTACAGAGACATGTCTCCAATCCATGTTAACGATAGCCAGTCTATGAGTTTCTTCTTGGATAAGCGGTATGTTCTCTTCCTAGAAGCCATCATCATCATCATCACCAAATTTGCAACATGAGAAAATCAATTACTTGTCAAAAACTAGTAGAAGAACAAGGCACATGAATCAAAGTTGAGCAATTTACCGGAATTTCTGGTCCCTCATCTTCATACATAGCTTCATCGTCCTCATCTGTATCATCCTCTTCTTCTTCCTCCTCCTGCGAGGATAACTCTTCAGAGTCTGCTTTCTCATCAGATTCATCATCCAAAGAAGCAACCTTTAGCTCACTCTCACTCTCTTCCTCAGATTCTACATGGCTAGATTTTTCGGATTTCAAATCATTTATCTCTGTCTCACTCCCGCTCTCATCCCCAGATTCCTCCTCAGTTTTCTGCTTACCTTCATCTTCAATTCGATAAAACTCTCGAAGCGAATCTTTGCCAGTGCCTCCTGTTCTACGCTTGCCACGCTTATCGACAGGAGCAGAACCAGTGGCAAATCGCTTATCATTGAACATAGGCTGGAATCTGGAGTCAATGGCGACTTTGGAGTCACGCCTCCGCATCCTACGGAATTTAGGGTCCGTGTGCGCCGACGAAAACCTTGGATCCTTAATCATTTCGTTTCCTTCCTCTGCGACTCCACTGGATCCTTTAGCTTCTTCAATGCTCTCTCCTTTCCTTTGCTTCTTATTCTTTGAACCCATCGTTAGACTGATTCAGGAACAACGGAGCTTCTAGGGTTTTAGGACTCTGGTAGACGAAGAAGAATCGGAAAATTAGGGTTTTTATATGTCTGCTCAAAAAAAAAAAAAAAAACATGACGTCATGTGTAAAAAAGAGTTATCTAAAAAAGCCTGCGTGTCACTAGACGAATAAACTTACTACTATTCACATTGATTCCGATTGGATTTGGAACCTAAAACACTAAAGAGATTAAAATTTTGAATTCTTCATCATGACGACGACGACGACGATTCAGTCTCCTCTCTCTACACGTTGAATTTCAATCGGCTTCACGAACCTTCAACCTCGTGCGGATCGAAATTCGATCAGTTTGTAGTAACCGACAAGTTCCGAAGATTTTTCATCTGCTGGATTTCGTCGATCAGATTGAAACCGAGCTTTTCAATCAGGTGACTTGGATATTTCTCTACGTTATGCTCGATCTGAAGAATTGGGATTCAAATCTAGTCTCATAGATCGATTCTGATTAAACTCGTGGAGATCCAATCTCTATCACTAGTTCGATTGGATTGTTGTTTGTTATCTTCAAGGCCTCTCTGTGTTTGTGAGTGAGATGGTATATTTGCATAGCTCAATCTCGGTCTGCAATTCCGTCGACCCAATGATCATGTCTCACTCCTCACCTAAATCCAGAAACACCCGTAATAAATCTTCATCATCACCAACCTGTTCCAAATTCCCTGTCTGCGACGGATCTCAGTCCGCTGCTATCGACGTCGTGATCCTTATCGCGGTCATCACCGCCTGCGGCTTCCTCTTCTTCCCTTACGTCAAACTCATCACCCTCAAATCGATTGAGGTCTTTTCAGATCTCTCTCTTTTAGTCAAACAAGAGATTTTGCAGAACCCGATTGTGTATGGATCATTAGCTTTGAGTATCTTCTGTGCTGCCATCTCTACTTGGCTTGTTATACTCTTGTGTACTATGCAGAGATGCGGCAAACCGAATTGTAAAGGCCTTAGGAAAGCTGTTGAGTTTGATATTCAGCTTGAGACTGAGGAATGCGTCAAGAGCTCCAGCAACAAGAGGGGAATGTTTGAGTTGCCTCGTGTTCATCACCGTGAATTGGAAGCTGAGCTGAAGAAGATGGCTCCGCCTAATGGGCGAGCCGTGCTTGTTTTCAGAGCGAGGTGTGGTTGTTCTGTAAGGAGATTAGTCGTTTCCGGGCCAAAGAAGCAGCAGAGGAAGATCAAGAAATGAATAAGCGAACAAAGTTATTATATATATAAAAAAAGGTTCAATCTTTGGAAATGAGATTGGATCACTACACTTTTCTTCGGTTAGTTTTATTCTCTCATACACACTCTTTTACAAAAACTTATATATGTTATAGTCCATGTGTTTAAATAATGTACAATTGGAATAAGCATTGTAAGGATATTGTGGGAACCAGGTTATAGTGAAGAACATTTTGGTTATACTCTCTGATTTGCTTGCTTTTTTTCGCATTCGGGATCGAGCCCTATCGAAATAGATATTGATGTTGAATATGGTATGATCTGGTTAGGTTTTCAATTGTGAAGGTTGCGAAAGAGATGTTACTTACATTGAAGAACATCATCATGTGTGTTTGTTAGTTTTCTATGTTCTTCATATGTGCGTTGTGATGGAGCTTGAGAAGTGATTAACAGTTACAACTATGGAGGGTCAAGTTGGCTCTTTTAATTAAAAAAGATGATTATAGCCAATACATGGCCTTATAGGTTTAGTTAATTCACTAAAGACGAATATTTTCTGTTACAAATTGAACAAGTTTAATTCAATATCCGGATAGTTCCAAACATGTTTAAAACCAAAGTCTTGGAACTGATAGGAAAGAACACTCAAGATAATCAATTTGACCTTTTACCAACTTTATTTATTAATGATTAGTCTTGGGGGAAATATTTCAACAAGGCTCTTTCTCAGCAGCTTCTTCTTCTTCTTTATAAAGACACTCTCTTGAGTCTCTCTCTCTCTCTCCCCCCTCTCTCATCTCTCTCTCAGACATTTGATGGCTTTACTCTCAGCATGTTGGCTAATGATAGAATCCATAGTGATTCAAGATGGTTTCTTGAAATCGTCTTACATGAAATTATACATGCACCCTCTTGTTCTCTTTCTTTGTCAACTTCTTATATGGCTTTATCTCTTCTTTTTATGGCTTCTCCCACCCTTTCAAGCTCTTTACAACGCCTTTTCATCGGTCTTGTTCACGTTCTCTAAGCTAGTTAGTAGTTCTTTCCGAGTCATTATGTTTAAAAAGGAGGTTACTTGTCATATTGAGTCTAGGCAAGAGATCAAGAATACCCTTGATAACTTGGAACTCTCTACAAGTACTCATAACCCGGTTCCTGCATTTAGCTTTTCGTTTAAATATCAAGTGGATAGTCATTTAAAAGTTCGTATATCTATGCAAAAAGGCAAGATTCTTGAAGAAGAAGAAGATGTGGATGATTTTTTCTATGAATATGATCAAGAAGATGTTGTTGAGCTTCTTGATGCTAAGGAGGTTGAGGAGGAACACGACGTTGACATTTTTGATGGTGTAAACATGGAGAAGAATCTTGAGTTCGAAATTCAAACTATGCCAATACATCAAGAAGATGAAGCTTCTTTAACCAACGATGACGAAGAAGAAGAAATTGTAAACTCAGACGTGGAGAATGATCTATCTTTTCTAGTTTCTAGCAAAAGAGATCATCCCTCGCCTTTATCTATTGCAAGCTTGGATTCAGCGCTCCAAGATTCGGTTACGATAGAGAATATTCAAACACAAGGAGTTGAAGATGACCATGTATACAAGAAATATTGCGAAAGAATGAGATGGTATGACATCCTCAGCCGCGATAGAAGCTATGGACTAAGTAAGTCTTTACTTTTATATCTAGATGACCAACATCAATAATATACAAAACCAAATCATTAATCTACAATTTACTAACCATATCCTAATTTCATTAGTAATTTTCTTTTTTTTTTGGGTCAAAATTCATGTTAATATTCATTTTTTTCATTTCTAGATGTGATCACAAACCAACTAACGGCAAGTAGTTTGAGCTTATGGGGGAAAACGGCAGAGAAGAGGATAAAACAAAGCATGAAGAAGGACCTTGAGCTAGTCTATGTTGCTCAAGTGTGCTTGTCATGGGAAGCTCTTCAGCATCAGTACATTTTAGTGAGAGATAGTTCGAACCCCGCTGATTCGAGAGGCAGGTTCGATGATGATATATCTAGAGAGTTTCAGAACTTTCAGGTCTTGTTAGAGAGGTTCTTGGAAGATGAGAGGTGTGAAGGAAAACGAGTCTTGAGCTTTGTTCAAAGAAGATTTGAGTTGATTAGCTTCTTTCAAGTCCCAAGACTTTCGGGTAAATGACTCTACCTTATTTATCACAAACATTCACCTCATATATTAATAATACTAAGTAAGAATTTTCTAAAATTATACTATAGATCTAAATATTACTTTTCTTGGTGGGTTACATCGAGTATAAATTGAGAGTTCATATAATATAATTTTTAATTACGTTGATTGGAATCTTAGGAACCCAAATATATTCTTTTTAAAGTAATAACAAGTAATCTTTCTTTTTCTTATCAACTTATATAAAGATGTGGTCAAAAGATAAGTTTTAACAGATTTCTTGACTAAAGTCTAAAATCTCTCTATCAAGATTCATGACTTTACTCCTTAAGAAAACATTTTAAAATTCCGACATATTTCATTTTAGATACGACTACCCTATCGATTATTATTTTTAAACAAAAACAAATAAAATACCTTATAATTTGGAATTGTTGTTTGTAATTCTAAAGAAACAGTCAAGTTTTGGTCTCTAACGGGTTATGTGTCGACAGAATCTGTCGACGTAAATTGGTAGATAAGTCACACAACTCACAAGTCACAGGAACAACCTTATCTACAATGCTTTTTAATCAATTATACTCTTGCAAATTGTCAACTCTATATGTTGACCAAGAAACAAATGTGCTTACGACGAAACTCAAAAGAAATTTCAAATTTAGAGGTTACAATGATTTATCCATTGTGAAGTCATTTTTTGGTCGATTTCTCATGACATTGTAGCTTTGTTTTACGCATTTTTTTAACTAATTTATAGACTTTCCGTATCTACTTTTTTTCTCAAAAGGATATAATAGAGAGGGACCTCATGAAGGAGAAAAAGAAAGACAGGGCAAACAAGTGTTGAAAGCAATAGAGACATGCATTGAAGTCTTTTATGACTTTGTGAAAGTAGACATTAAAAAACCTTTGATGTGGGAAAGACTTCAAAACTCTTTGGTTAATTCTCCTCTTATGGAATTGGAAGATCCTAGAGACTTTAGGCTCTTTCTTGACCTAAAAATTTCACTCCAAAAGGTAATTTCCTATTACAGTCAATTAAAGACTTTAAACTTTCTATTAAGAATATTAATTAATATTTTGATTTGTGAAGAAGGAACAATTGTTGAAGGAAATGCAAGGGAACAAGAAGAAGATTTGGTTCAAGAAGAAATCTTTCAACATGGATGAAGATAAGATTGAGAAAGATGAGCATTTTATGTTAGTGAGATGCATAACAATAGATTTAAAGCTCGTATCTAGGGTTTTACACATGCCTTTGGTCTCATCTTCTCACCTCAAGTGGTGTCAACACAAGCTCGACAACATTCACATTAATGGTGACAAGATCTCTAAAACTTTCTCTCCTGTTTTATTCCCATCTTCTTGATTTCTTCAAGTTAGGGTTTTCACCATTTGTAAGTATTGTTTTACTTTGTCAAATCGTAATATCACTTTAAAATTACTAAGAGTGAGAGAGCAAGAGATTAACAAGCTTGATCCTTTACCACAAGGAGCTTACATGGCATGAGAATTTGCCAAGCTCCAATGTAGCTTTATCACCAAATCTACACAACTAAGCTTCTTAACAATTCCAAAGACATGTTCTTTATAGACAGTAAAAAAGGTAACTTTTATTTAACTCACCAATGATACTTAGCAGCAACAAGAACTTCTTCGTACTTCTCTGCAGCATTATCCCAACTCAAATCCTGTGTCATTCCTCTTCTCTGAAGCCCTTCCCAACTCTCCTTATACTCTCTATATGTCAACAAACAGTTTCCTAAGGCATGAATCAACTTACCTGCTTCCGCGCTATCAAATGTCCAACCAAGACCCGTTTCACTATAGGGATCAAATTGTTGAACTGTATCCCTCAATCCTCCCACGGCATGGACCACCGGAATGGTTCCATAGTTCATTGCGTAAAGCTGGTTTAGACCACACGGCTCAAATCTAGAAGGCATCAGCAATATGTCTGCACCAGCTGTTATTCTGTGTGCTGTTTTAACCGAGAATCCAACCCATCCCCGTGCTTTATCTCGATATTGATGCTCCATTTGTCTGAGGACCTCTTCAAGATCCGGTCGCCCTGTGCCTAACATAACCAGCTGAACATCCTGACTCATCATCCATGGAACCGCCTCAGCTATCAAATCAACACCTTTCTGGTGATCCAATCTTCCAATAAAACCGATCAGCGGAACATCAGGCCGAACAGGCAAACCGAGCTCTTTCTGTAATGCAGCTTTACATTGGGGTTTACCAATGTGAAGATTCTCCAAGGAATAGTTGGTATAATCATCAGAGTGCAAGTAAGTATCAAATTCTGGGTTCCATTCTTGTGTATCGATACCGTTCACAATTCCTCTAAATTTCCAGTCGTTTTCATTTATGATGTTATGCAGACCCCAACCTCCTTCTAAGGTCTTAACCTCCCAGGAGTATCCATGGCTAACAGTGAGAACTCTATCCGCAGCTTTTAGACCAGCTGCAAAAATATTGAAGTGCTCACCTCCTACTGGGTCATATAACTTGAAGCTATCCAAGTAATGGCTCGGTAAATCCACGTAGGAGAAATCATCTACCGGTCCCCGCCCCTAATTTTCCACCACTAGGTTATGCATACTTCTCTTGGATAGATAAGCATAAAGTAAGTCATTTCTACTGAGTGAAGAATTTACTAACCTGATGAGCAATGTTATGAATTACAAGAACAGATCGTGTGTATTTCATTATTCCGTGATCCCGGTAATAGGCCTTCAGGTACACCGGTAGTAACGCAGTGTGCCAATCATTTGCTATAAAAGCCAAATTTCCATCACCATAACACACACCTCCACAAGGAACATACCACGGAACCTGAAACAAATCTCCAGAAACCAACATTAGTATAAGAAGAAAGCTAAATATCGATTACCCGTTCACAATCTTGACGCAGAGGTTTACCTCAACAGCAGCCTTGCAAAATAAAACCATCCGCTTCAAGATATCCTGGATTCAATTATAACAAACTTAGTACATGTAGGCAGAAATTGATTTTTCGGTGAAGAACAGGGAGAATAAGATAAGTCTTACAAGTCGGTTTCCACCATAAATGTTATTACTCAGATGCCGAAATTCAGGGCTATCAATGAAAACAAAATCCACACCATCTATAAATGCATGGAAGTACATTACTTCCATATCCTGCAGCAAAGTGTGCTCCACATGAAGTTTTCTCTACCTTGTCAAGGAATTTTAAATGGAAAAGAAGAAACTTTGAATGTTGATACATTAACAGCTTTTATACCTGCCCGGCCACCTTATATCTCTTCCGTACCCCTAAATCTTTGGCTTCAGCATACTCGGCATACCGAGGAACCACAACCTAACAAGAAAATCAAAGAAAATGATTGACTAACAGGTTTGAGTTACAATGTCCACAATCAACCAGAGAGCTTATCTGACACGAAAAAAGGCACTCTCTAATAAATATTACCATAACCCTGTGTCCACGCCTAGCCAAAGACTTTGGTAAAGCACCAGCTACATCTCCAAGGCCACCTATAAAAGTTATTGGTATTCAGTTTTGTGTACTCCAAGAGAAGACTACTTATGCAAACATAGCCCGCACAATCGATCAAAGATGATAAAGGAAATAATTACCTGTTTTCGAAAATGGAGCACACTCTGCTGCTACCAATATCACATTCATGACATTTGCTCCAGCCAGTGGAGGCGGCTTCTCTTCATCCTTGCCAGGTTCGTTAGTTTCACTACTAGCTACGTCAGGTGTTTTTTCCACGTACTTCTCTGTCTTCATAGTTGATGTTTGAGGAGCTTTAGTCAGATAAGACGGTAGTGGATCTGACCAAAATGCACCAGCGCGAGATTTACTTGGCTTTCCAGGAGAAGTTACAGGATCAGAAGTTTTCTCAGGAGAGGTCATAACAGATGAAGGTTTATAAGGAGGATCTACACTAGACGCTACTACGCTAGACCAAGGCTTCCCATTAGTGGCTACATCGGATGGTTTCTGAGGAGAGGTTACAGGGGAAGAAGATATCACAGAGGCCGAGCTTTGTTTGCGGTTCTTCAAGGATTCAGTACTGGGAGAGAAAGTCTTAGCTTCTGGTTCTTTACTTAAAGATGACTTGCCATAAGTGCTTGGACTAACACTACCGTTTGCATCTCCATCCATAATTTCTTTTTTAGTAGCATCAGTATTAGCATTCACAGAAGAAGCAGACTCTTGTTTGGAAGAAGCTTTTGCATCATCCAAGTCAGGTGTGCTCTCTTTAATAGATGAGACCAGCTTCCTCCTTTCAGCAATCTGAAGGGTAACATGATAGATAAAGTGAAAGATTGTTAAACACAAATGTCAAATAATAATTTAACACATATTAATCATAAAACTAACTCGAGAGCAGGCTCCAAAGCAGATTAGGATATTCAAATCACATTCTCACTTACAGCTCATAGTGTTAAAAAAATGGACCTTTTAGGAATAAAGATCAGTAGAAAACAATTAAGTGACCTAATCTTCACATTGGATCATTGCCAAAAGGCCCAAATAGAAGGAAGGAAGGAAGGAGGATGTACCTGGTGAAGAAGGTTCCTTTGCATAGCAAGAACCTTCTTGCTCTTGTCAATGGTAGCCTGAAGCGCATCCTCTGGCTCATCATCGTCTGAGCCGGAAGCCTCGACGCGGCTCACACACTTGCATCGATGTCCCAGAACAAAGCTCCGAGAACGAAAAGACAGCGAGCCAGAAGGCAAATCATGGTAAGAAACACGGGAATGCCTCAGCGTAGAGGAATTGATGCGACGCTGAGTCTTGATTTGACAGAGAAGAGGAAAAGAGCTCTCGGCAACTGATGCCATTTACAGAAAAATAAAGTTTCCTTTTTTAAGTATGAGCAGAGCAGAGCAGATCAGACACAAACTTGAACAAGTTTCATCCGCGAAATCGAACAGAGCTAATTGAGAAAACCGAACCTAGACTAGATGATCCAAAGAAGAAGGCTTTGTCGGAGAGTAGCGATAAAAATAAAAAAGGGAATGCTTTGTGAGTGAAGTTGTTGTTAACCAAGAGGGAGGAGGAATCAAACAAAAGAAGAGAGAATGGGGACACAATGAGCGAAATCACCATAAACTCTCGCGTGATTCATGAGCATAATATTATGATGCAATTGATCTCTCGCCACATAAATTTTTATTCCTCGAGATTTTCTTCGTAATCTAAATCGTCCACAAAATACAGATATCGACACTCTTTTCTTTAGCATAACTCCGGAATAAAACTTTATTGAATAATAAATACCTTAAAAGAAAATTGATGATTTGGGCCACCCTCCAAATTGTTTTCAAGAAATTCAGAATTCCATAAAGCATTTTTTCAATTTTACATTTAATACATAAAATAGTAATAACGTAACTGAACATATTTTTTATTACAAAAAAAAACGTCAAATTTTATAGAGTAAATCATTTTTTTTGTTAATAGAAAACAAACAAAGAAACAAAACGTAGTTTTATTAATTACAATATAACGGATAAGTTAATAACATTCAGTTGACTACTGTGTGTTTAGGGTATATAATCTCTATACACATACAAATTTTATTTACAAGGAGTAAATAGGTGAAAGAGGAGGCTAAGTTATAAAATAAAAAAATGAAGAAAAATAATCACGTTTACATGGCTTTTGTTCTAATCACCACGTTGGTACTGTTTGCTTATCCAAGTTTGGCAGATGATGAGAAACCGTTGATAGATCCCAATATTGATTTAGATTCCACGTTTGCAAGATCTCCGAGTACGAGTGAATACAATATAGACATGCTTAATAAACAGTCAACAGAACTTGTTCAGTTTGCCGGGACTTGCGCTGGCTTGATGGGGGGAGAAAAATGTAGCGATCAAGTCATGTCTGAGATTCTTCAAAACATACCAACTTCGAGGTATTGTTGTCTGAAAATGATCATATATGGCCAAGAATGTCACATGGTGCTGAGGAATCTTTTGTTTCAGACTTATTATTACAAACCATTTGCCTCTAAAGGTCGTCCCAGGATTCTTAAAGTTTGGAACAGATGTTCTGCTGAAGTTGGTGGTTTTTAACCATTTTCCTTCAAATCTTAACTTTTATTATTAATTAATAATAAAAAATACATTGTTTAACTTAATTATGGTCTCAATATTCAAATCCATGGTGATTCAGTTTTTTTTTTTTTTGGCTTTTCAAAATGACTAAACGTTATAACTTAATAATAACATTCTGAACTTTCAAGACTTTTATAAATTTTAGATACAGCTTATTCCCAAGAAACAATACCCAAGAAAACAATCACATTTAATATAGGGATGACAACAAAATAAAAGAAGCAAACAATAATAATCAAACTCACATATATTGAGATATTTTCATTTCTATATCTCTTAATTAGCAGACCGACACGTCTTACGGATCTCCCCGGCCTTACCCGTAAGAACTCCAGTCCGACCCATTTTCACCATAGAGACACCAAAGTCGTTAAAGAACATTGACCCATGAGTTCTTATCTGTTGCAAGACATAAGCCCTAGTCTTGGAGTTGTCGAGTAGAGCAGCATCCGACTGGAAAAGTCCTCTTCTCTTAGCCACTAGCGTGAAGTAGCTCAAGTCAAATGTTTTGAAACTCCCCGGATCCATCTCTAGAGCCGTCGTCGTATCGGTGGGCTTGCATTTCTTCCTGAGCTTAGCGGCGTACTCCGAGTCCAAACTTGGGTCGCTGTCTCCTTTTCCGGTGAAGTTGTAAAGCCGGTTTGTCAATAAAGGACAATGTCCCATTCCAATTGTGTGACCACCTTTAGAAAAACATGTATATTCTCCATCATTAATTATTCATTTTTCAGACTATAGTAAATATCATTAATTCACTTTTGCGTACCCGAGAGAATGACTAGATCCTTCTCGTTGAGGCCCTTTGAGCGAAAATCGCTGATAAGCTTGGTGATGTTATCAAAAGGTGATGGCAAGTTGACTTCGTTGATGTTAGAAACCCTACCGTCTCTTCTTCCCGTTTCAACTTCCCATGATGGTCCTTCAAGCTAGAAATTAACATATTCAGGATATATAATAAATTAAAAGAGAGCTCTATTATATTTGTATATATGTAGAAATTTTGTATTATGTGAAAATTACTTACTGCAACCATTGCGTCTCTAGCGACAAGTGCCAAGATATCAGAGCAAGAAACAATTCCCGGACACACTTTTTCTAGAGCCGCCTTGGAATCGTCTATGATGCCAAACCCTCGAAGACTTAGGTTAGGAACTGCACTCTTCTCACCTTGATTGTTTGGTTTATCTAACAAAACTGATCCGTCACATCCCTGTTGATCATACACGATTCACTCACATTATTAAGAACGTGACATCATGAAATATATTAAAATCATTATTCATTTCACTTATTACAGAAACATACCCGAACGAAGCAGTCGTGGAAGAACATTCTAAGCAAAGGAGCACCAAGTGTTGGTGCTTTGTTCATCGCATCGAACACGACCTTTTTAACTATACCCTCGAGTTGTGGGCATGTTTTGCTGTAGAAACCTACTTTCAAACCTTGCGAATTGGCTTGAGCAAACAACAAAACTAAGAACAAGCAAGAGACAACTAGTCGCTTAGAAGCTGCCATTTTCTTAAAAAATCTTTAGTTTGTTGCTCTTAGCTTTTGTTTTTTGCTCGATTGATAATGAATTGTTGATGAAGGTTGAAGCTATTTTATACTCAATTATGTAAGTAGTTTAAACTAACTTGCAATATTATAAGAGTTTGTGGTTAGAAGATTGAGATTAATTAACATCAAAATGTAGTTGACTATCATTGGTCTGCGGTGGAATGCTTGTTGTATTTTTGTTGTTCTTAAGACCAATCATTGTTTGTAGAAATAAGAAGAGGCAAATTGATACAAGTCGTACTATATATATGTGTATATAATATTTGTGTCGATGTTGTCTTATGCATGGTGTATATTGCTACCACCAAAAAAAATGGCTGCCTAAATTTCTTTAAGCCCAAATTAAATACAAATGGGGTTTTAAGAATTGAAAATTTCGTGTGTCTCACGTCACTAAGACACCTCTAGTTCCTCTACTTAACAAGAAAAAGACATATAGAGTTCGGATATAGTTAAAACAATGTATTTTGTATTACTTGCCTTATAGAGTGGGACAATACTTTGCCAACAACAGTTGGAAGAATAACTTAAATTAAAATTAAGTTTTTATCTTATCAAGTAGATTAAAATATCTACATATATGCATATCAATTGATACTTGGACGTTATCGATAACAATTATTTGATCCCACATGCATCCATGCATTATAGGTTTCCTGTAATGTTTCGTGCATGTTCTTCCAATTACGTCAATCATTTGACCGCAACGTTTTAACCTTTTCTAAACTACGCCATGTGTTACCAATTAGCATCTTATTAATCATGTGGATGAACAGATTGAATAGCAATAATCATCCACATAAATTGACAGTCGAAAAAACCTTGCATGTTTCCAGGTTCATCGTTTACTTACAGGAAGAAAATATCACTAATTAGTTATATAAATCGAAGATGGACACAAATCTCTGATCATCTACTTTGGATAATCAGAAGATTTTTTGGTAATTACCGAAATATTCATTCATAAACGAATAGAAAGAGTCAAAATAGATTAACTAAAATGACATTAAGTTTTGGATGACTTTTCTTGAACTTGCTAAACACACCCAAATTGCAACGTTGCAACTAAATGCTAATGACAGATATTCTTTTGTTTTATAGACTAGTAATAAAAGAATTCAGAGTAGCCACAATTATTAGTTTTCGTTATCCTTCATCCTCTTACATTCGTTGACTAAAACATATGATTCATCATGCCTCGGTTGGATTTGTTATTCAACTTATTATTATAGACATATATTACTTTATTCACTTGATACTTTATCGACACTGGTGTTTCATCCTCTCTACGGTCAAAGGAGTGTGCTTAGTAGCGTTTTGAGATACGCGGTACCGTAGTACTAGTGTCTCTACCGTCATGGTACAGCCGCAGAATCACAGCCGCGGTTTCTTCAATCGCCTTATTCGTCACATCTGCAAGCGCCACAACCCCAAGAATAACACATGAGAATACTCTGCCTACTTGTTAACTTTTTTTCTTACTAGCATTAAAAGGAAAGAAAAAAACAGCATTTTGAGTAGCAAATGAGAATGGTGTTTAAGTTTTGTTTACCTATCACTGCCCATCCGGGGTTTCGCTCATAGATCCTTGACGCGAAATCTAGTTCTTTCCGAACAAGATCAATCCCCGAGTAATTGTTCTCTGCCTCTGTATCTACGCCTAGCGTTTTAACCCTTGTTCTTCTAATCGCTTGCAGTACAACGAGCTGGATCTTCAAACCAAAAACTTTTCTCGGTTCAACCTGAAAGAGCGTCCTGGGTGGTTCCACGCCCATCACAAACGGCACATTAGCAACTTTGTACCCTTTTTGAGCAATGTAAGTGGACAAGGGCGTCTTCCCTGTCCGGGAAACCCCGACAAGAACTATATCAGCCTTGCTTAAGTTCTCAGGTAAAGTCCCATCATCTTGCTTAATGGTAAACTCAATGGCTTCAATCCTTTTGAAATATGCATCATTGAGAGTCTTGACCCTACCAGGTGCTCCACGTGTAAGACCTGACGGAGAAACACCTAAGTGAGACGCAATCCCTTCGATGATTGGTCCTAGAATATCAACCGAAAGCACACCCAACTGATCACAAGCTTGCTTTGCGGATTTTGCCATAGAAGGATTTGCTAAAGTGTAGAAACACATTGCCCCTTCCTTTGCCGCTTGCTTAATAATCTCGATAAGCCTCTCCTCATCCTCAACCTGATCAATCCCCAACCCAAAACCAAAGTAATGACAATTCTCAAAACCTAACACTTTCGGTTTAAAAGTCAAGTTTTTTCTTGCTCAGATGATCACTAATTGCA
This sequence comes from Arabidopsis thaliana, assembly GCF_000001735.4. Taxonomy (NCBI): domain Eukaryota; kingdom Viridiplantae; phylum Streptophyta; class Magnoliopsida; order Brassicales; family Brassicaceae; genus Arabidopsis; species Arabidopsis thaliana. Next base: position 70,816 of record NC_003074.8, read on the forward strand.
ACTAGCATTCACTAAGATATAATCAGTTTCCATGTAATGATCCAATTTTATCTATCCTATGAGCAATTCTACTAGCAACATTCACAGAGAATTCTAAGAAAGGACATATTTTTTCCTGAAAGTAAGAAGATTTGATTTTCATTTACCCAGGAGAAGAGATGGGTATTCACAGAAGAGCCACGATTCAACGAAAAATCTTCGAATTGTCCCAAAGCGGCGTTAACGGAATGCTCTGCCGTCCACCCAGTTCCGTCGGAAACCAAATATATAGACTTTCCCGCCGTTACCTCCACGTCGATCGCCGTCGTCTTCTTATCAGCCTCATCGGTCGGTTGGGCTTCCGTTACTTGACGGCGAGGTGAGTTATCGGAACGGGGAATTGGACGGTCAAGCTTAACACCAGATCTTAAAGCTCGGCCCCTAGACCACCGATTCAATTTGGGACTAATCTTCAGCTTCGGACTCGACGAACCTGTCGGAATTGGAGGTTCGGAATTAGGCTCGTGATGGCCCGAGACGCCGTGTAAATTCATATCGCCAAAGTTTATGATAACTTTTTTTTTTTTTTTTTTCTGAGCGACGGTTAAGGCGTTAACCGCTAAATTGCGTTCCGATGAAAAATTGACGAAAATGTCCTCACTAATTACTTGGGCTTGAAAACAGATATTTGGGCTTTAAAAAGCCTAAGTAAAAAGTGCCCAAAAGACTCGTGGAAACAATAATAACACGCGCATCGCTAGAGCTTACGTTTGACGCGTATCGTCGACCACAACATCGATATCGATCGAGCCGACAAAAGAAAAAAAATTATGTGAACATTCCTCTTCTTTCTTTTTTGGTTTAAATGTTAACATTCCTCTTCTTTCTTTTTTTGTTTAAATTTGAAGAATCCTCTTTCTCTCTCACAATCACACGAATCTTGTCTTCTTTTCTCTCCGTCTCTTTCGATACTTGGCTTCAATCCTGTGACGTCCTGTTCTATTGTGCCTTAATCGGGTAATCTAAAACAGAACATACACTATCAGTTTTTTTTCGTGCCCTGCTTCTCGAAGTTTCCGATTGTGTGGTTGGTTGATACATATCTCATTGATTATCTTTGTTACTGTTACTTTCATCTCTTATCTCATTCAATTATAATCTAGGGTTCTTACTTCTTCTTTCTTCCCTCTCCGCTAACTATTTGGCCTGGACACCTTTTTTATTTTTTTTATTTGAATCATTATAGTAATCGTAGCTTTGTAGATTTCTTGCTGTATAAATCTCTAGAAAATCGCTCAACGGTTCACGGAATGTGATTCAAGAATCTTGTTTATGTTTGTTCTTTGATTTAGGTATCTAGGTTCGTGTGAGAAAACAGAACAATATAATGTATCCTTGTGGTTACGTTGCTCAAGTCACCAACTTGTCTCCTCAAGCCACTGAGAAAGATGTTCATAGGTTCTTCTCTCACTGTGGTATCGTCGAGCTCGTTGAAATCACCGGGTAACAACAACGTTCATTGTTCAGTAAATTATTAATCATTCTTGAATCTGTTTATATTTTGTTTCATGTCTCCATGGATTTCAGGTGCCAAGGGGATGCATTAACGGCTTATGTAACCTTCAGAGATGCGTATGCTCTGGATATGGCTGTGTTACTTAGCGTAAGTCCCTTAATTAGCTAGAAATTTCCAGTATGATCTTCTTGGCATTGATTTTAATGTTGATCTTCAGGGAGCTACGATCGTTGATCAAACCGTTTGGATATCGGTCTACGGTGTCTATTTACATGAATCTAACAATCTCAGACAAGAAGAAGACTATAGTGTTACGGTAACATTAAAAACAATACTTACTAGGTTACTTTAGGTTATAAGCCAAAGATTCTCGAAAATGTTTCTTTGTAGGTGACTCGTTCAGACGCGTTTGCTTCATCGCCTGGAGAGGCCATAACCGTGGCTCAACAAGTTGTGCAGACGATGTTAGCTAAAGGCTACGTTTTAAGCAAAGACGCGATTGGTAAAGCCAAAGCTTTGGATGAGTCTCAGAGATTTTCAAGCTTGGTAGCGACCAAATTGGCAGAGATCAGCCATTACCTTGGCCTCACACAGAACATTCAGTCGAGTATGGAACTCGTGAGATCAGCGGACGAGAAGTATCATTTCTCGGATTTCACTAAATCCGCGGTTCTTGTCACGGGCACAGCTGCTGTAGCCGCAGCCACCATTACAGGGAAAGTGGCTGCAGCTGCAGCGACTAGTGTGGTCAACAGTCGTTACTTTGCTAATGGGGCTTTATGGTTCTCAGATGCTTTGGGCCGGGCTGCAAAAGCAGCGGCCCATATCGGTGGAGGAGGAAGCAATTGATGTAAAAAGTCTTTGGGCTTCCTTGGAAAACATAAATAAATGATATGTGAGGTTTTAAAGCATAAAAGGTGTTGTGAAAAGAAAAAGAAAAAAAAAACCATCATGAAGATATGATTAGTAACGTTACATGATCGAAAATATTTGAGGCAGAAACTATAAAATAACTTTATTACATGAACTGGAGAATATATATGAAATATAATAATAAGCCTAAAGCTTTTAAAATATTAAGGATGGGTCCTAGAAACCTCCCTAGCTTGATCCTTTCCTCATTCTTTCTCTCTCTTTCTCTTATATGAGAGGTTGATGAGATCCACAAGAAACACCTAACTCATTTGATAGTGATTTCCAAATCTGCAAACAACAAAGTATATTTGATCATCACTATACTGATTTCACAATCCATTAATCACTGATAGGTTTTTGGTGGAATACATACATGTATGTGTTTGATCCAACAACAGAAGCTGGATTGAGATTAGAGATGGCGTTTCCTCAACATGGTTTTATGTTCCAACAACTTCATGAAGACAACAGTCAAGATCAGCTCCCTTCTTGTCCTCCTCATCTCTTCAATGGTACTATACTCTCTCTTTCTCTCACTATTTCTCCACATAAATAGATTTGAGTCATGAATTCTGTTGGTGTATATAGGAGGAGGAAACTACATGATGAACAGATCTATGTCTTTAATGAACGTGCAAGAAGATCATAATCAAACCTTGGATGAGGAGAATCTATCAGACGATGGGGCACATACTATGCTGGGAGAGAAGAAGAAGAGGCTGCAATTAGAGCAAGTTAAGGCATTAGAGAAGAGCTTTGAGCTTGGTAACAAGCTGGAGCCAGAGAGGAAGATACAACTAGCTAAAGCATTAGGGATGCAACCAAGACAGATCGCGATTTGGTTTCAAAACAGGAGAGCTAGGTGGAAGACTAGACAGCTCGAGAGAGATTATGATTCACTCAAGAAACAGTTTGAGTCTCTTAAATCCGACAATGCTTCTCTACTTGCCTATAACAAGAAACTCCTTGCTGAGGTATGTATCTATATAAGTAAGTATATATGTGTGTTTATATAGTAAATAAGGTGTTTAATTCAACTTTCATTTCTAATTTGATTGTGTTTGTTTTTTTCTTTGGTTTTTTTATTTTTGGTTTTGCACTAATAGTAATAACCAACGTAAAATAAATCTAGGACTACAAATATTTTTCTGATTATTGGCTTGGATTGGTACTATTTATGTAGTATATATATATGTGTATATATATCAGTGTATATATATATATATATGTATGTATCTTGTGTGTATTAAAGTCGTTTAATACGAAATGCAATAGATTATTGTTAGGCACATGATCCAACACTATAAGATGTTTGTCAAAAGACAGTAGGTGTTTTGTTTATTAATAAAAAGGATTCTTGATCAATATTTACAATTTAATTAATACATTCCCATATGACTATCAAGTAATGGCATGTGTGCGCTAACCAAATTTGACAAGAATACTGATTTTTATATCATATCATTTTTGTGTGTTTTAAATGATTTTACTACTTATTGAAATGTAATAGTTACAAGATTTTCAAAAATTACTTAAGCTAAGTATATGTAAATATATAATTTACATATATAGTCTTACAGTTTATCTATTTTAAGTTATTAGTCATTTTAAAAATATTTTGTTAATTTAAATTATATATAATTATGTTTATTTTAATGATATATAGAAATGATAATTTTTAATATCTGAATTTCTAAAACTTAACATTTGAATTGTGTGTGATGATGGTTAAAGGTAATGGCTTTAAAGAACAAAGAATGTAATGAAGGAAACATAGTAAAGAGAGAAGCAGAAGCTTCATGGAGCAACAACGGAAGCACAGAGAATAGTTCAGACATCAATCTGGAGATGCCTAGAGAGACCATTACAACACATGTGAACACGATCAAAGACCTATTCCCTTCATCGATTCGATCATCTGCACATGATGATGATCATCATCAGAATCATGAAATAGTTCAAGAAGAAAGCCTTTGTAACATGTTTAATGGCATTGATGAAACGACGCCGGCTGGTTACTGGGCATGGTCTGACCCAAACCACAACCACCACCACCACCAGTTCAACTGATTCATGATTCTAAAGCTCAAAAAAAAGTCATCAGCACGCATCAAGACAAATGATCATAATCATCATCATCATATCATCAGGAGAAGATCAAGACACAATTCTTCTCTTTGGAATTATGTTATTGCTACTCATTTCAATTTAAATTAATGGAGCATTTTGTTTTCTTTGGGTTTGTAGAGCATTGGTGTATAGTGCGAAAATTTGTTGTTGCTTTAATTTAATAAAAATCATAAAGTTCTTTGCATTCGGCCGTAACATTGTTAGATGTATGTGGATTGATCACAGTTTACAATATATGTAAATGGTTCAAAAAAGCATAACCACTCTCTTTTACTTCCCGAACAAAACTCTCCTCTAACCAATTGAGTGAGATTAAAAATCATGATTTTTCTCAACTTATATGTCCAATTTTATATATATATGATGGGTTGGTACAAATTTATTAAGAAAGTAAGGATATAAAAGTGAGAAAGATTCATATGCATGTGACTTCGAGTGGGATTCCAGCTCTGTCTTTGACATAACATGATCCATGACTAATATTATATGCAAAGATTATTTTAATATATATTTTATATTTTATGATTTTATCTTTGCAAGTTGCAATTTAAATCTTAATGGATTAATGGAACCATTAACTTTTTATTATAAAAAAAAAAAAAAACTATGCCATGCGTCACGTAGTTGCATGTAATACCAAATACAGTATTCACGTTCACTTCATCTACATAGACATATCTATTCTTTGTTGGTTCAAAATTGTTTTGAGTGAAATGAATCTATTCAATGGTAGTAATTTTGTTGTTGTGAGCTAAGTTTTAATCAGCGAGAGGTATCATACATTACCTTCTTCTTCTTTTTGTCAACAACATGTGTCAGGGTCACTATCCTACATTACTTTATAAAAATAATTACGTTAATTCATTTTAAAAATATATAAGAAAGAATAGTGAATTTAGGAAAGAAGAAGATTATTAAGAAGCACACGTTCCAAACACAAAGAAGAACAGACCAAAAAGAAGAAAACAAAAGTGGAAACAGTGTTGAAAGAGTTCACTCTTGTTCTTTTGGTTTCTTTCTCTTTAAGCCGAATCTTGTGTTTTTCTTTTTCAGCGGAATTTACATAAGAGGACATTGCTATCCCAAGTTGAGAAGTAGCAACTGTCAACCCTACGGACTAAATATTTGTGCATACATATACGATGGGTAGTTTCTTGGACTAGCTAGAATTAATATGTAATTATAATGTTTCTCAAATATATATGAAATCATCGATAGATATGAACATAAATATTCTGGTGAGGACAGGTGCACATGATTCTATATGCTGAGACGGGTATCAAACTCGATCATGAATCATTTTTATTTGTATGAAAAACAAAAAGTATCTGTTATATTAATTGTAACTATTTTAAGATACATTGCGAGATAACTAAATTAACAAAATCTCAGCGCAGAAAAAAAGAAAGAAAAATACAAATTACAATATTAGTATAGTAATACATTTCATTTAATTGATGCAATTAAATACATAAATATATATACTATGGGCAAATGATTTTGCTCCTCTCACTTGTAAAGCCAAACTCCATGGGCGAATATCAAACCTCCTTTGAACGCATCAAACCCTAATTCTTGTTTTTAATGTCTCCCTCCGTTTAATCCCAAATCCTTCAAAATGGACTGGATGATGGAAACGTATCTCACTTCCTCAGGAGCCCGCTTGATCCTCCTGTTGAATTTCTTGAGTTTTTTCCCGAAATGCTCAAGATTTCTACCATTTTTGTAAGCAAGTTCGAGCTGAGTAAGCATCATCTCAGATTTGGTTAACAAACTAACCTCGCTTTCCAAGTTCCTGATGCTCGTTTCTTTCTCTCTCAAGTCTTCTTCTATCAAGTCCTTGGCTTCATGCAAGTCCTTTTCAAGTACTTCTTCGTTGAAATCTATCGGACGATGAGCCTCAGATACTTGTTGAAAGACAATAAGAGCGACAACGACAAGCGCAAAGGAGATCTTTGCCATGATTAAAGATTAATTTTCCCTAAAACGTAATTTGAAATAATTTCAAATTATAGTTTGTTAAAAGGAAAATATATATATTGTGATGAGAGGAGTGAGTTCGTGTGTTTATTTCGTAAAGCATTTATAGTTTTATCTCTGCGTAAAAATAGTATGTAGATGTCACCTTATTTTGATGGTCAATGAATGGTTATTGACTTCGTTACTTGATTTTCTTTGGTCACCCATAATATTCGTAAAAGTGTTGGGTATCTTATTCAATATTAATGTCAAATCTCTAACGGTCAAGTATGGAATGTCAAAAAATAAGATTCTTGCTTTCTATTTTTAGATATTTGTTCGTAACGGTTATGAATTAACTGATTAAGTAAAAAGATTTTAGGAATATTAAAAACTTAAGAAATTACGGTAATTTTCTAGTGATTTTGGTGGACCAGTAATTAATAATTTAAATTGTAAATAATTTTATTATTACCAGAAACCATGTCGTATGCACATCTGGCAAATAGAAAGGAAAATAAACTACATAACTTTACGTGTTTAATCATAATTTTTATAAAAAAATATAGTGATAAAAATGGACTTTATTTGTTTAATTAAATTTACTATTAAACATAAGGTATAGATGTGTATGTGTGTGTGTGTGTTTCTTTTTTTCTAGCTAAATTTTAGCATGTGTATTTGTGGGTTTAATTTCTCAAGTCTTCTATGCTATTGAAGATTTTGTTGAAGAGCACATGATTATGTTGATGGATATATCAACGTATCTGATCGAGTACTCCTGAATTATATTTATCGGTAAAACAATTATCTTTATCGTGTTGATCTGTAACTATATATATTAATTAGAGTATAAGACACATTATCATACAGAAATAAAAAAGACACATTGTCATAACCAAATTAAATCAGAAATATTTAGTTTGACAATCATTTCATTAGTCTGTAAATTATTGCGATTCACTGCAACTACTTTTTTTTTTTTTTTTTTTCCGGCAATGTCAATGTTAACTATGTATCCGCAAACTGTAATCAGAATATATTCTTATGGAAACATATTATGATCATAATAAGTAGTAATATTTCATTTAATTGTATTAAATACAATTTAATGTAACTAATATACTATGGGAGAATTATTGGCTCCTCTCACTTGTAAAGCTAAACTCCATGGCGAAGTCGAAACCTCATTAAAACATTAATCACACCCTAATTATTAATAGTTTTTTGTCAGTTCCTCCCTCCGTTTAATCCGAAGTCCTTCAAAATCGATTGGATTATGGATACAGGTTTCTTGTTGTTGTTTTTCATAGGTGCTTTCTTGAGGGCTACGATCCTGCTGAAGTTTTTGAGTTTCTTTTCGTAAGGCCTTAAGTCCATATCCTTCTTGTAAGCATTTCCAAGTTCCTTCAACATCACTTCTGATTTGCTCAACGTTTTCACCTCAGATTTCAAACCTTGAATGTTCGTTTTCTTAGCCTTTAATTCTTCCGCGATCATGGCCTCGGCTTTATGTAAGTCTTTTTCAAATGCTTCACCGAGATTTACTACTTTGCGAGCTTCATAAGCGTGGAGAAAGGCGATAAGGGCCACAACGAAAAGTACGAAGGAGATCTTTGCCATGGTTTTTCTAGCTCAGGTTTCCCTTAACAAATCAATTTGAATTTAGATTCAAATAGTTTGTTAAAGGAAAAGAGGTGAGAAGAGATCTGTGAGTTCTTGTGTTTTGTTTTGATTTCTAGAGTATCTTATATACATTATTTATGACTAATAATAGTATGTACAATTGATGGTCAAATTAGAATTGTACTGACTCGGGTTACTCAACTTTCTTTGGTTATCCATACAACTCGCAAACTATTTGCTAAAACTTTTAAACTAATAGCGTTTACCTTAGGAACATCAAAATACCAAATTTTACCTTCTATTTTTAGATACTATTTTCTTGCATAAAGGGCTACCACCGAAACAAGTTTCAGTCCTTTCATATATTTGACAACAGGTATTAATTGTTTTTATCAACAAAAAAAAAAAAAAAACATACAAAAGAAAAAAAGATTTGTGTTAAGAACTTAATTGAAACATTACAATGGCAAAGAATTCTTATGCACTGTCTGGGTTAATTGTGGCCCTAGTCATCGCATTGGTATGCAACATTGATGACGCTGCAGCGAGAGACGTGAAGCTAGTGAAGCTCCGCGATGTAAAACCCGAAACTTTGAACAAGTTGAAAGGAGAAAAAGAAAGTGAACTCATGCAAGCAGAGGAGAAAAACAATCTTCTAAAGGAAATTGAGAAGGCAAAGAAATTGCTCGGAGAATTGAAAACGTTAAAGAAGCAATCAACTGGTGATATGAAAAGCGAATTGAAATCTTTGGTGAAATCTGAATCGTTACTTAATGAAATTTCAGATTCTCTGAAGAATGGAACGTACAACCATATTAAAGCAAACATTTTTGTTGAAAAAGAATCATTTTTCTACAGAGCATGGAAGGAGAATGCCTATAATTCGGTGGTTCCGGAGAAGGAGAAAGAGTATATGTCTACCATAAAACGCATTGTCAAGTTGGTGAAGAAAACTTAGAAGAAGAATCGGTTACTTCATGATATTTAATTAGTAACCTTTAAATTAACAAAAAGATATGATATTCAAACGCATGTCTATCTATATAATGTCTACGCATGTATCAACGGTTTTATTGTGTAACAAATATTTTGTAATTAGTATGCTTTCTTCTAGCATGTCCAAATTGTATTTGGTCGAAAATACTAAAAATAAATTGTTTCGATATTTTGTCAAATCACCGGCAAATGGACCTAGTACCAAACTATTACAATATATATTTTTCAGATCATCCCATTATAAATTGGGTTATTATATAAAAAATTTCTGGTCATAAACTTTCCAGAAAAAGTAACGTTACAAAGTTTACGGAACAAAAGAAAACTTAAAGAGCATAGTATGCTTATAAGTTTCCCCCGGTTCAATTATCTGCGAAGAACGATATTGGTAATTGATTGCATGTGATTCTAGACATAAACCAGAGTAAGCTTTATGAACCGATCCATTTTTTGGTTTAGTGGTTTTCAACCTTAGACCGGATTGGTCTGTAGATAACTCCATTTTTATCTTCGATTTATTGTCCACAAGCTCCACGACTTTTCTCATCTTATTTGCAACACCATCTAGACAATAATTTATACCATACCTGCATTCGAAAGATAAAACAAATAATACATATTAGTTGATCCAACATTAATAATTAAAAAAATTATGTAGCACAAACCGGTTCAAGATAGATCCGGTTTGTTTGAAACTTTTACCCTGTCTTAAGCTCATTGATGTTGTCTTTAATAGGTCGGAGTTGGCGAAAATCGAAGGGTGTTCCTTTAACGGCGAGGATTTTCCCGGTTGGAGTGAGATTATCGTCGAGATGAGTATAACCGGAACCGAGAATTTGAATTTCTTCAGAGAAGATATCTTCATTGTTATGACCACCAAGATTCCAATAAGAACGATGAACCAAATTCAACGGAGTAGTTTTCTCTTTAGCCTTTGCTTGCATCACCATTTTCAATCTGTTTTCTCCTACCAGCTTATATGTCACAGTGACTTCAAGTTTCCCTATTGAATAACATGAATACCTTCTCTATCTTAACATTTATGCATATATAATAGAAAAAAGAAGATATACAGATAAAGTTTTTAAGGATAAAAAACGAACCTTGATCGCCATCAGGACTTGTTGTGTATGTGAAAACAATATAAGGTTTTTTGCCATTATGTTTGTGTTTCTTAACTCTCCAAATCACATCGCTAGACTCTTTCGTCCCACCTGATTAATTAGAGAAAAATGTTAATTATGAATTTTGTCATTTATGATTTATGAAGTCCACTTAAATTAGAACGTAATTAATTAAAACATATTTACCATGGATCGTGTTTTTGCCATCGTTTGCAGCGGCCTTTTCCTTTTTACTGGCTACACGTGCCAACGTCACTCCACAAAATACCGTGTCAATCTGATACAAAGCTAATTAAATCTCTTTTCAAGATCTGATACCAAAATTATTTTGACCTAAAAGTAAAGTATTTTACTAACCATGTGGTCATTGACGCTGTCATATCCCAGAACAATGTCCTCTAATTTTCCTGGAAATTACTCGAATTTCACTAAATAATATATATGAATACGTACAAAACGATATATATATATATATATATATGATATGGTCCACTAACCATTTATATTGGGGAAAAGGAGAGACATGATAGAAGCACCCCGGTTTGTAAATTTGACCGTTAGATTCCCCTTCTTTAGCTCGTGTACCCTCAACGTCTTCTTTTCGTCATCACCATCATCGTTATTATCATCATCATGGTCATCGTCTCCATCATTATTATCATCATTATTATCATCATCATCATGATCATTATTATCATCGTCATGATCATTATCATCGTCATGGTCATCGTCATCGTGATCTCCATCATTATCATCGTCTTGATCATGATCATCATCGTCGTGATCATTATCATTTGCCTTACTAATCGAGTGATCAGTTACTCCTCCTTTGAATTTCTTCAGATCAGTCGATTTCTCTTCGTTGTTGTCAGCGAGTGAGACACTAACCATGACTCCTATTGTAACCAAAAGAACCAAACACACTAAAACTGAAATCCTAACCATTTTTCTTTTTTTCTTCTTGTATGTGTATAATGTAAGTGTGAGTAACTATAATTTCTTAGTAGATATTTATAGGCGGGTTTTAATCTTCTTAATCATATTATTCTTTTGGAAGAAACACACTATTCCGAGTATTACTAGCTAGTGAGCTAGTGCACCATGCATCGTTTAGTATTATACTTTGGTTTTATTCAAAATTCAAAATTACTTAAATTGACAAATATCAGCAATATAGATATCTTATCTTAGTATTGTAGTGCTGCATGAATCACCACAACACTTATTGGTGCTATTTATCATTCTTTTTCTTGGTTGTGCGGTTATTGAGCCTTTTGTCATTTGCACTCAAGATTTTGATATTGTTGTCAAATATGAAGCTGATTAATAATTAGATTTGAGCCTATTAATAAGGTTTTTGACTTGTCCGTATTATCAGATAAAATAAAATATGAGATCTTCGACGATTTCGGCAGTATCCATGCTCGATATTCTTTTTGTTTAAGAATTAAAAATTGCGCTGCATGTCACTGGACACTATTAATCAAAATGAAAAAAAATTCAGAAAAAAGAATATGTTTGTGAAAAAATACTTCTTGTATGAAATTCTTTGATTCTAAGTCTTTGATATATGTATTTCGTCAAGTCATCGTTTTTAAAATTAATTACCTTACTTCTATTTTGTCATCCTTGCAAAAAAACAAATTAACGAGCACAAAAAAACATACACAAACAAATTAAGAGTTACAAAGTATCAAGCCGTTCGCATAGATTCTTTACACAGAGCCTTTCATAAATTAGAATAATTAATTTCCATTTTTACCCCATGATTTTATCAGTTCTTATATAGGCTTTGATACAAAGAGAAAAAATTTAGTAGTGAGTTATATTTTTAGCATGCTTTTCCGACCCGGCAATCCAATGCTCCGGCGTATTTGGTAAGCTTAGAAACGGCCATACCATTTTTGGGCTTTATCATCTGTTGCCTAGAATGCGAACACTTGAAATGAGGATTTCCAGATTGTCTGAAATATGCATTGTTCATGAAAACATCTTTCTCGGATCTCCAGTTCCAGTTTTTCCATTCGCTTTCTGAAGCATAATCCCTCTTTGTCACCTATATATACACATGTTTTCTATTAGTACTTTGATTTGATGCCATATATATATGTGCACACTCAAATCATTTTGGACCTCTCTGTAGTGTTGTTTGTGAGGAGGAGCGATGAAACGGTTTCCATGGCTGAGAATGGTAGGACCTTGGCTACCACCGATCGCGTAAAGCTCCCAATGAGTGTAGTCATTGTTGACAACGTGGACGAAACCCCATCGGACCCTAGGCATCCTCTGCACAAGTCCTTTTCCGAAATGGTTGTAAGCCACTGTGACTTGCATCTTCTTGTCATCCATGTTGTTGTTTTGTGCACCAAGCAACATCACCTAAAGACAGAACCCAAAAACATAACAAGATCCTTTGGTTAACTTGGGTTGTCATTAATAGTATAACGGTCGAGTTAATTACGTTGTGGAATGCTCACATCGTTGTGGTGGGTGAAATGAGAGTTAGAGATGGTGATTGCGGTGGAACCCATTATAGCGTCGATAAGTCCATCTTGGCATTTAGACATAGAAATGTGGTCAAGCCAAATGTTTGTTGCCCCAAAGATAGAGATACCATCTCCATCAGCCTCTCCTCTATGCCCAAAGTGGTTAATCGAATCTCTTATCAAACCACCACTGCTTTTCACGATGTGGTGGACGTGAAGCCCATGGATGATGATATTGTGCACGTACTGCATCGTGATACCAGCACCATATGCGATGTGCACGTTAGCGCCACGAGCATCGATTGTCTTGTCACTAGTAATCATCAGCTCTTGGCTTAACCGAATGCTCATATCGTGCTTAAAAACGATCCATAGAGGTTCTTTCTGGATCACAGCGTGACGTAGTGTTCCAGGTCTAGGGTTCACCATATCATCGTCTCTGGGGCTCGTGACTACATAGATGCGGCCGCGTTTGCCTCCGGTGGTCCTGTAACCAAACCCACGGACACAGTGAACGAGCTTCTTGCGACGTCTGGCCCAATCAGGCTGGCAACGCCAGCATTTATCGATGGGGTTGCTTGCGGTGCAAGGTCCCGTTAGCTTGCTCCATTTTCCTTTTCCTTTTCCCTTGCCCCTACCGGTTAGGCTCCGCCTTGTGCTGTTTGTCGGACTAGAAATCATCTCAATGACGTCCTCTTCCTCGGAAGCGACCGCCTTCTCTTCCTCGGTCCCCTCGACGTCAGTCGAGTTGCTGAAGATATACACCAAACCAAAACCATCATAAATCCAACATCCTTTTTACAACCCAAAAAAAACTTCTACTAATAAATATTTGTAATTTGAATGAAATCAGAATAAACTAATCCAAACCGTTCTCTAATGATTACAATCAAGCCTGGTTAATTTCAACGAGACGACAAATCGGTAGGATTCAAAAACAATGCATATATAGATCGAGATACTAATATTTGACTTACTCGTAATGACGCTCGTGGAAGTGGTCGACGATCTCATAAGGGTCGGGATGATAAGCCATAAGGGTATGTTTACGAGCTTCATTGGCCTTGTTTACCCAATACTCATCGGTCTCATCAGCAACATTGGCTCGTATGGTCGGAATCAAACTGGCAATACATATCACACACACTAATTTGAAAAGCCTAGCCGTCTCCATTTTATTTGATTACCCCTTTCTTTTACGGAAAACAAATATCTATTTTATTTTTTAAAAAGGGGTAATCTTTTTATATATTGAAATATATGTGGAGAACTGCTAAGCTTTAAACATAGCTTTAGGTCGTTATTTCTGTTTGACCTAAAGCCTTTTTTGGTAGATGAATCGTATTGCGAAGTTTGACAAACATGAATGTTGGTGTTTAAATAATGATAAAAAAAACCTGGTGAAGAAAGTGAACTACTATATTTAGAAAAATTTCCCGTTATGTATGGAAAGCCACCATAATTTACTTGTGGACAGCTTTCTTTGTTTTCTTTTTTTCTTTTTAATTTTACATCTCCTTGTTTTTTGTTCGTTTCCTATATTTGGATATTTCTATGGAGAGACTAACATTATGATTTCGACCAATTTTAGCAACAAGAAACAATTACGTTTACATTCTCATGATGCATCTAAAAGTAGTGAAAATGTCAGACTGCTTGTAGTATAAATTGCTACCATAACGGAGACTTGACTAATCGTTTACTATATCAGCCGCTAACTAGTTGGGATATTTTTCTGAAAATAGTTTGATAAATATGTAAAAATCACGATTTCACCATCACATTCGATTACTCATTCATGACTAAAATAAAGGATGAAATAGCTAAATTTATGCGACTAATCATCAAGGGAAAAAAACGATTTTCTCATTTTAGGCGTGGAAAGAAAAATGTGTTATTAAACGACGCCGTTTAGTTGCCACGTAATAAATGAGAATAAATTTCTTGGTGAGTGGGGAATAAATATATGGACGGCTGTGGATAAGGAATACTGAAGCAAGCGAGTCTCCATCCAACGGCTGATAAAATTATGCTTGATAAACAGGAAAACTCTTCTTTCTCTGATAATATTCGGAAATAAAAAACATTTTAGGGTTTTCCTCAGTCTCTCTCTCTTATAGACGCCAACCACGTTTTCCAGCTCTTGTTCTTTCGATTCTCAGAGAAGACTTTTCAGAACATCCTCCAACTTTCTCAGATAAGCAACAATGGTGAAAGGTCCCGGTCTCTACACCGAAATCGGCAAAAAGGCCAGAGGTATCTTTTTATTATCTCCCTCACTTCTTCTCTTTCATTTCGTTCAATTAAATCTGTTTATGGCGTAGACGATCTGATTGTTGCTACTTAGTGTCCCGTTCTGTCTTCTAATCTGGACTTTCTTTTGATTCCTTAGGATTTTTGATTCATTTGCTCATCTCTTAGATTTTCCTTTTCCCGGTCCCGATTTGGCTACCGGGATAGATCATAGATGCATGCGTAGATTTCGAGTATTCGATCGGGTAGAGATTCATAAGTAATGGATTTCAATCATTGGTGCTGATATGAGTAATTCCTTGGGTTCAATGTCTCCGTCACTCTCGTTTAAGCTCTCTACCTTTCTCAATAGACCCTGTTTTGTTTATCGTTGATCTGGAATAGCCAATTTGAATGCTGTGATTCTCTTTCATGTTTAGCATTTCTCACCATTTAAGTCCCCTTTGAGAATGTTTTGTTAATAAGCTGTCTAAAACTGTTGCTCTGCTCTGTGTATTTGCAGATCTTCTGTACAAAGACCACAACAGTGACCAGAAATTCAGTATCACCACTTTCTCTCCTGCCGGTGTTGTAAGTTTCTCATTTCATTATAGATGATTAGGGTTTATGGAATGTCGTCTTCTGTATTCTGTTTCCACTTTTGCTTTATTCATTAGCTTCTGAGGTTTGTGTCGAATTAGCATTGTTATCTTATGTAACGGATTTCTTACTTTGTTCTTATGTTTCGTGTGATGGTAAACATTGGATTTCTTCTATCTTGGGCATCGTTGCTCATAATCTGGCTCTTTCTTTGTTTTAGGCCATCACCTCAACCGGAACTAAGAAAGGTGACTTATTGTTGGGAGATGTCGCTTTTCAGTCGAGGCGAAAGAACATTACTACTGATTTGAAAGTTTGCACTGATTCTACTGTAAGTGTATTTGTGTACTCAATTTCATCTCCTGTTTTTCTTGTATATTGAGTTATAGTTTTTTGTTTGTTTGTTGGGCTACTTACCTTACAACTTTGTGTGTATTGGTTTCAGTTTCTGATCACCGCTACCGTTGATGAGGCTGCACCCGGACTGAGGTCAATCTTCAGCTTCAAGGTTCCTGACCAAAATTCTGGCAAGGTATATTTTATTAATTCAACAACATTTCTTTGTATTGTTTTAAAGTTTCATCAGTTGAGAGTTGACTTCTCATTTTTATCGTGTTTCGTCTTATAAACAGGTTGAGCTGCAATACTTGCATGAGTACGCCGGTATCAGCACAAGCATGGGATTGACTCAGAACCCAACTGTCAACTTCTCTGGTGTGATTGGCTCCAATGTCTTGGCTGTTGGTACTGATGTTTCATTTGACACCAAGTCTGGAAATTTCACCAAGATCAATGCTGGTTTAAGCTTCACCAAGGAGGACTTAATTGCCTCCCTTACTGTGTAAGTGATTTTTAGTGAGAATTCTGGATGAAAGATGGAGTTCTCAATGTTTCCATTTAATATCTTTTGATTTTGTTGTTTGTTAGGAACGACAAGGGCGATCTATTGAATGCATCTTACTATCACATTGTGAACCCGCTGTTCAACACTGCGGTTGGAGCCGAAGTGAGCCACAAGTTATCTAGCAAGGACAGCACCATAACTGTTGGAACACAGCACTCGCTTGACCCCTTGACCTCTGTGAAGGCTCGTGTCAATAGTGCGGGTATTGCAAGTGCTCTCATTCAACACGAGTGGAAACCCAAGTCATTCTTCACAATCTCTGGAGAAGTCGACACAAAGTCAATTGACAAGAGTGCTAAAGTTGGATTGGCTCTCGCACTCAAGCCTTGAAACTGAGATGGAAGAAGAAGTTGCAATAGTTTTTTTAAACTAGTTTCTTTCTACGTACTCTGTTTTTTCTCTGCTTGGTTCATGGTTTGAGTGGGCAACTACTGATCTTTCCCATTTTCCTGCCGGATTTGTAGAAGAATAAAAAGGTTGAAAATGATCATCTTGAGATGGTGATGAAACTCTTAAGATCCTCCTCTTCTGCTTCTCTTTTTATTTGCCGTGTCATAATGAAAATTGCATATTCAGATGGGCCTGTGTGTTGAGTAAGTGGACCTGTGTCCAGAGAGTTGATTGAGATGGGCTTCATTTTAGGCCCACATGTTTATCGATCAGGTTCATTCTCTTCATTATATGAAAGTGTCCTATATCGCAACATTCTCTTCATTAATCATTATATTAGTTTATCGCCACAAAGTTCACTATTCAAAGATTCGATTTTTCTCTCGCAAACAGAAATTTATATTGACTTTTAAGAAAAAATACAAAGTATATCTATCACACAACTCACAAAAGAGATAGGTACAAACATAATGACAAATCACAATAAGCACACCATTATATTAAAAGTCAAATTTACCTTTTTAATAAGAAGATACAAAAATATATAAAGAGACGACCAAGACAATTTGACTTGAGTGATTAGGAGGCATTGTTGGCCTGTAATAATCCATTTCGAATCTGCGCTGCCACGTCAGAGACGGCGCCTGGACCGTGAGGGATAAACACCGCAGAGGATTTAGAAGTTGCTCCGATATCTCTCATTGTGTCAAAGTACTGAGTCATCATCACCATGTCCAACACATCCTTCGCTGACGTCCCTGGCACGTTTCCTGCGAACCCTAGAACACTGTCTCTCAGACCGTCCACGATCGCTTGTCTCTGCCGAGCGATTCCGAGTCCCGACAGGTACTTTGACTCTGCTTCACCCTCTGCTCTTTTGATCTGAATGATTTTCTCAGCCTCTGCTTTTTCGCTCGCTGCCACTCTCATCCTCGCCGCTGTAACAACAATTGAATTCAGGGTTTTGACCATTTATTTGTTTAGATTTTGATTTAGGGTTTTACGATTTTGAGGACTTACCGGCGTTGATTTCGTTCATGGCACGTTTAACCTGTTGATCAGGCTCAATGTCGATAATTAGGGTTTGAAGGATTTCGTAACCATAAGCAGTCATGGCTTTGTCTAGCTCTTCTTCCACAGATTTGGCAATTTCATTCTTCTGCTCGAACACATCGTCCAAGTTCAGCTTTGGAACACATGCTCTGATCACTGAAAAAACAAAACGAAAATCAATAACTTGACCGGATAAATCATCACTTTCCCTAAGTATTGAGAAATGAAGAGGAGATATATATACCATCAAAGACGTAGGCTTTGATTTGGGTGGTTGGATTGCTGAGTCTGTAAAAAGCATCACTTGCCTTGTCAGCTAAGACTCTGTATTGTATGGATGCAACCACTGTCACAAACACATTGTCCTGAAACATAATCATAGATGAATTAATGGTCCATTAGAAGAAGAAGTTTTGCATTATGTGTGTTCAATGTTACTTACCTTTGTTTTGGTTTCACACTGAACATCGAGTTGCTGAAGACGAAGGGTCAGTGTACCGGCGACGTAATCACCGATGACCCATGGAACAAATTGGAGACCTGGATTAAGTACTTTTTGGAATTTGCCAAATCTCTCCTTGACCGCAACATCTGATTGCTTCACAAGCACGCAACAGAAAAGATTCCCCATTATTCTGAACAAGAAGCAAGAAGATTATGAATGGCTTATTATAGGTATTTGTCTCTCTGTAAGTTTGTTGAAGAGAAGAAAGTCGCAGGAGTGTTATATAGACAAAAGTAAGAAGAAGATCATGTCAAGTTGTCATCTAGTTGTACTACTCCTCGGAAATTTCCTATTTATTATTCAATAGTGGCATTTTCATTGAAAAGTCAAATTGTTTATATCTTGGAGAATATTCAATAATAATATTTGATAAATATGCTTTTCGTTTTTATAACAATTACTTTTTCTTTTTAATTCTTTTTGGGTTAGGCTAAAAAATAGTTTCATTATACACTTCAAATTATACAAACCACAGAATTAAATCTTTGATTTTCCGTGCATGGTATTTTTCACTAACATTAATGTAAACTATGTTTCTGTAGTAAGAGAATCGAATATACTTTTATCGAAGAAAAGAGGATAATCGTATCGTTGAATATACTACAGAGCCTTGTCAGACGCCAATAAACAAGAGTTATCTAGTAGTATATACTTGTTCCTTTTGATTGAGTAAACGCGTTATCTATTACATTGTATGTTCTTATATACTATTGATTTAAAGGTTCAAATTCAACAAAATGTAGGAGAAAAAAGTGGAGTGTCGCTTTATTTATATTATTCTGCAGCTGTTAACTGTAGGGTTTCGTAATAATATACGAGAACAAGATGGTTCTACTTCTACTAGTATATATATATATATCTAAATCTAATTTTTTGGTTTCTGTTTGATGTAAAATGGTGGAGGTGGTAACCGAATTTATGGAAATTCGGAACGGTCCATTATATTTTAAATTATAGTTGAATGTTTTTTATCATAACTTAATAAGAAAAATTATGATGTTGATATACAATCATCAAGCTTGCTAGTGTGCAAAGTATCTTACTGTAATCCTTTTTATAAGGAAATTATTTGTATATAAAAGTCGTTGGTCCTTGCGGCTCGCATGTTTAACCAAGAAAGTGGATAACTTGTATGTGAGTATAAAAGTTTCACGTAAGAAAAGTTGTCAGTTTTCTTCTTTCGTATTTATATTTTAATAACTCGATTATCGACAAGCTACAAGTAGATAAGTCCAAAAATCAAAGAGAAGAAAATTTTCAAAATTTCAAAGCAAAATGTCTCTCACCCCCACCCACATCTTCCATTACCATTCTTGATATCTATCTATCTTTACATTGAAGAAGTGGTGGTTGCATGCTGGTGAAGCGATACGAAACGACTAATACATAATGACAATATTACCCTAACAGACAATTTGTTCAAGAGTTACAACAGACGAAGAAACATGAGGTCACAAAGGTAGTAAATACACAAATTCGGATCTTCTTCGGAACAACCTTAATTTTCCTTCTTTAAATCGGTTAACAATGTCGGTTTTACATCGGTTAAAAAAGACGTTTGCTTGCGTCCACACTTGCGAGCCAATCTAAGTAGTTGCACCTTTAGGCTTAGGAGACGGAATCTGATGACGATAAGGCGACGAACCAGCTTGACCATGAGGACTAGACAATGTCCGAAACACTGGTTGCCCGTTTCTTGACCCGAATCCACGACCAGAACCAGAACCAGAACCAGCTTTCAAACGTTCAGCTTGCATTGTCTGGAAGTAGTAAGAAGCGCTAGCCATGTCCTTGAGGTGTGGGAGAGGCTTAAGTACTTCCACCACTTCACTCATTTTGGGTCTTATTTTGGAGTCACGGCTAAGGCATTGTGCTGCAAGCTGAGTCACTTTTTGTGCTCCTTTAACTGAGAAATGACCCTCCAGCCTCGGATCAAGTAACCGGTAGAATCTTCTTTTGTCCAGGAGATGCGGTCTCGCCCATTCAACGAGGTTGTGTTCACCGTTTGGTCGATTTTTGTCCATTGATCTTCTACCAGTCAGCATTTCGAGAAGAACCACACCGAAACTGTAAACGTCGCTTTTTGATGTCAAGTGACCTAAGGAGTAATAAGAGGACAGTAGTTATATATAATCTCAAACCAAAGAAATTAGATGTATGTTTCATCATAGTAATACTTTGCATCAACCATATGTGTAGGTTTCTAATTTTCTATATTCAACCATACAGAGAAGATATAAGTAGAGGAGTGAATGAAATGCAAAGACAAAAAACAAAACTTACCGGTCATTACATACTCGGGGGCAGCGTAACCATAAGTGCCCATGACTCGAGTAGACACATGAGTTTTGCCTTCATCAGGAGCATCTTTGGCAAGCCCAAAATCTGATAATTTAGCATTGTACTCCTGAAATTGGGACATGGTAAGACTTTAGAAGCAAAGAAACAGACGTGTATATAAGATGTTGATCCCTTGATATAAAGAAGAGGAAAACATACCCCATCCAGTAAAATATTTGAGGTTTTGAAATCTCGATAAATGACCGGCTTTAAAGCTTCTTCGTGAAGGAAACTGAGACCCTTTGCAGCACCTAATGCAATCTTCATCCGAATTGACCATGGAAGAGGCAAGGACCCTTCAACACGAAGCACAAGTTAATTCACAAATAAAAAGATTTGCATCAATGATAACTGAGAAGATAAATCATACAAAAGCACTGTGTCTTTTTAAACACATTTTTTACGCCGAAAAATCTTGAAACAATGAATGCGAGGGATTTACTTATTGCTTCGTGGGTCAATACAGTCAAGCAATATAAACCATCTAAGACAGCACTAAAAGGTACCAACTTTACCATATAGAGCAGAAAGGTTCCAATTTTAGCTGTATAGATTCTAATCACTTTAACAATATGGAGTAGACACATCTCTAAATTGTAGACACTTGTTACCCAAATCGAAAACAAAGAAAAGGAAAGAAAATAACTCTACAGTGTAATTAGAATATGAAGGTTGTAGTTGTTTTACTTACTTCTGAAAAGGTGATTCTCCAAACTTCCTCGAGGCATAAACTCATATACAAGCAGCCTTTGATCATCTTCGATACAATAACCCACCAGTTTAACAAGATTGGGATGGAGAAGATTACCAAGATAATTAATCTCAGCCTGCAAACAGGAACCTTTAGTTGTGTGTTTAACAGTGGAAAAGGATATATATATATAGAAGAAAAGAGAAGGAAGGAAGGATCTTACAAGCCACTCTTTATGACCCTGAAGGCCATCAGGATTTAAGGTTTTGACGGCAACAGTAAGGCCAGTGCCAGGCTTAACAGGAGCAGTTCCGTTCTCCTCGACCCAGCCTTTGAAGACACAACCAAAGCCACCTTCTCCGAGAAGGCTTTCAGGTCTGAAATTTCTAGTAGCCAACTTGAGATCAATGAAAGAAAACTTCTTAAGGTGAGAATAGATGTTAAGTTCTTCACTTATGATAGGAGTGGACAAAGAGCTTTCTGCATTGCTAGTTGTAGTAGTAGAAGAGACTGGGCCAACCGGTTGGTCATTTGATTGCACAATTGCGGACTGACTTCCCACTGTTATAAAAAACCATTCAAATGTCAGTTCCTACAATTGCTGCAATATATATACATTATAATCTATGAAGTAGCTCAAAGTTAGGTAAACCAACCACAATGACATTAAAGGTTTTGCTCAATAAGAACCCTAGATGGAAAGATACGTCTTGTGACAAATATGGAAACAAAAATGAAGAAGATTTGAATCTCAAAGGAAGGGTTTTTATTAACTCTAACGGCACAGGAAACTAAATTGCAGAACCAAATAGAGCAGAGAAGAAAAGAGCCAAAAGAAGAAGGCATACCAGTGCTAGTAGAGAGAGTGAGAGAGGTCTCAACGTCTGATGTTGAAGAAGCGCAACAGACTATATACCTAAATTTGACCCAACACCCATTTGCTTCTTCTTCATAATGTTCACTGTTTCTGACATTGTTGTTCTTCTTCCTCCTCCGCTTCTTCTTCTTCTTCTCATTCTCATTAGATGTCTTGGATTGCCAATTCTCCATAACTTTAACAGAATCGAAACCCATCTCCCCCAAAAAGCAGCTCAAACGAGAACTCAAGAACAAAAAAAGGAAAAAGGACGGAACTTGATCAGAGGAAACAAACGCAAGGGAATTAGAGAGAAGAAGAAGAATCCCAGAAATTTGATCTTGGCGAGAAGAAGAAGTAAGATTCACTTATTAGGGGAAAAAGGAGGTTAGTCAAAAAGGGAATTCATGTCTGTGGAGAGAGAATACGAAGAAGAGAGAAGAGACGGGCACGAAGCGGGCAAGAGAGAGAGATTTGTTGGGCAATAATAATGTAAATATATATGTGTTTGTTTGCTAACTCTCTCTTCTCTTCTCAACAACAGTTACAAAACGCATTTTTCGTAGTTTTTTAAACAGAGACTAATTAATTCCTTCACGGACAAATGTTCCCTAATTGCATTACCAACATTTTTTAAAATTTGATAAAACTATCTATGTATCTCCTTCATTTGGTCATTTTTTAAAATGTTTTTCATGATCATTTGTTATTTTTCAGTTTGTATATTAAGTCGTTTATTACAATTTCCAATCAATTAGTACTATTCTTACTAATAATAATAATTTGTATTTCAATTATCAATTTAATGTCTTGAGATTTTCCCAAAACGAAAAATCCACCGATTATTAGATTGTTTTAGATTCGGTATTTGTTTATCCGATATCATCAGCCTATTCTTTTGCAGATTATATATAAATTCCAACAAATCCGCAACAACTTTAACGTAACAGCATGATATGAAAACACAGTGTTTACAATAAGACTCATCATCATTTCTTGAGTTATAATAGATGAGTCCTATTGTAAACACTAGACAACGTCACGGGTGACTCATTTATGTTCCATGTAATCATATCTTTATTCAAACCCAACTGCACTAGTCCCTTTCACAATTTCACATAGAAAATTAAAACATCAGTAGAAAAACAAGAAGATGATTAAAAACTGCACATAGAAAAAAGCATGAGCAAAATATATATAAGTGGAAAAAACAATTGGTCTCTGCTTAGCTCCTTCCATTAGAAGAAGAGTTCTTATAGTTGTGGAAGAGGTTTACGAGTCGCTCCAGCACCGCAGCACTTTTTGAGAAGTAACCCGAGAAACCAACCGGAGTGGACGCCGGAGGGAAATCTTCCGCCGGCATAGCAAATGGACGAACCATTTTCTCCATTGTCTCCAAGCTTAAACAAGAACCTACTTCTTGAAGCCTCTCTGGTCCCATTATCGGAAGTGTGTGTTCCCTTAGCAATGTCTCTGCCTCGTCGTCATTATTCTGCATCATGTTTCAATATTACCAAAAGTTTATAATATGTTCCTCTAATTAGTTAAAGACATCCTTTGCTCTTACCCTTAAGGGAGACAAATCAGCTCCACGGCTAAATGTAAGTTCAATGCGGAATCTTTTCGGGTCTTCAAGTGATACCTGCATCCGTTTTTTACGTCTAGAGTCAGACACTGAGAGAGCATATACATATATTGAAGCATGTGTGAGAGTCAAAGGGAATGTAATGTTAAACCTCGGTGTTCTCAAAGAGCCTTAGGACAATGTAACTCATGTAATCGAGTTCCTTGGTTTTACAGAGACGTTCTAAGGCGTTTTGGCAAATGAGGCTTTCTTCTCCTAGGAGAGATTCATCAAGGTTACAGTATCGAAGGACGTTCATGAGCGAATGAATATGCGATTCCTGTTCCAAATCATACCAGGCATAAACATTATAGTTTCACTCATAGACAGACTTAAACAAGCAATGGAGCAAAGAGGAAACTTACAGATGTGAAGTAAAGTCGAGTCCTCACATGACGTTCAGGTGTCTTCACATTTGCATACCTAAAAGCGAAATGAAAACCACCAATTAGTAGCCGAAATAACTATCTATATAAGAGTGAGAGAGAAAGTAAAGACTATTACTTTGGATCTAATCGGTATTTGGTTTCTTTATCATCATCTTCATCTTTATCACCTGTGCCAGGTCGTCTCAATTCATCGCTATTGATAAATAGCTTCGGTTGACTATTTCTATCTTCCCTTTGCGAGGCGGATAATGACAAGACTTGTTCTTGGCTTTCTTTCAACTCGGCAACGCTCAGTGCTTCTTCTCGAGTATTCCTCAAGTCTATCAAGATTTTCCCCATTAAGCGCCGAGCAATCTTTTGTTTTATTGGAAAAAAATTATAGAAATGATAAGTTGTGAGATCCCCTGGAAAAACAATTGTTAGAGAGGAAAATAACTACTCTTATCTTAGATTGTCACCTTTGAACCGATTTTAAGCTTTTGTTGCGGATTGATGCCATACTCATTTGGGATTACACCATCTGCAAGTAACTGCAACCACATAACACATAACTTAGCTATAAGCGAGCACAGTCAACCATACATTTTAGAGATGTAACAAGAAAGTTCATTGTTTCAGTGCAAACTATGATTAAAGTTTCAGGAAAGGGAAGGAGGAATTTCAGTTTGTTTACCTGTGCTACTTTGAAGAGTTCATCTAATCCTTTTAGATCGAGATGGGAATTATGTAACAGGTCGTACCTGGTGAGAATAACATATTACGGCTTATTCAAAAACGAGTAACTAAAGCTAGGTGTAAATCTAGAGATACACTAAAAACAACTTACTTGCATGAATCGTAAACATCCGGAATCTGTGTGATGTCAAATCGGCTGCAATTAAAATTAACTATCAGTGCTACTCACAAAACTTTACTGGAAACAAAGAGATGAAAATTTTGAGAAGCATCGCTAAAATCCAAATCCGATGATAAACTTACTCTTTTCTTTCATTGTAGAGATCCCTAGCAAGTTTTATCCACCGAGCAAACATCAGAAGGAATCCTTCACTACCACATGGTAATCCAGAAGCAATCCGATCACTGTCAATGTTTGTCTTGCCAAGGGCTTTTGCTTGATCATATGGAGGAATTATATCGTATGGCTCAGTGAGGTTCTCGTCTTCATCCATTGCAAGTAGTCTTACTTGTTCAGTCACATTCTTAGTTAATTTCACCTGATTATTTAGAAAGTAATTCAACAGATAAGAGTTTTTTCCTGGACTCCAGTAAATCACTTGTGCGAGGGAAAAAATGGAAGAGAAATGCAACCATAAAGCGAGACCAATGTGCACAGTGGTTGTTGTGCAAACAAACTCAATAATGGTTGGTGATCTGCTTCACATTAGCAATAAACTACTGTTAGATGGAAAAGTATGAGTACCAGTTCACGTAGGAGTTCATGAGCGTTGGGAGGAAGTCCAGCTCCATCAGTCATCCAAGGGAAATCTTCAGAGGAGACTTGGTCGTCGTCTATCATCTTTGTGCCAGACGTTACAATCTCATTCAATCTAGCCTGCAGGGAAAGAAATTAGAGAAATCAAAACTGTTAAAATTATTACAAAAAATATTTGAGAAGAGTACTTATTTCCTTTGAGAAGATAGTACGGTCTTTCAGAAACAGTTTCGATCTTGTTGACCAAAACGTGACTGATACACAATAAAATGACATATCAAACAGAGGGAAAAACCTTGGCCGCTTCCATTTCAATGCTGGCATTATCAAGACCATCCAACATGGAAGAGTCCTTGCTAACCAAAGAAACCTAGAGAAAAAAAAGAAAAGAAATTAGTGACCATATGACCTTACCAACCACCAAGAGTTCTCATGAGAGAAAAGGACAAACCAGGATTGGCGTCAGCTGTCCTTCTAGGTCAAGCAGGCCTTTAGCAAAAGCCGCTGCAGACATCTGTCAACAGTGCAAATCAGTTTACATTTTTCTATGCGATGAGCTCTTTCACATATTTTGGTGCAAACAGTGAGGAGTAGTAAAGCTTGCAGTATATGTTCAACAATTGAATATCATATGCTCATCTTCACTACTAAAAGCGTAAATCTGTACCTGAACACGTCCCTCGTCAGAGCTGTAAATTTTAAGGTCATGACGGTACGTACTATGGAGACGAAGCAAACCAGTCCCTTCACCTGCATGCCATTTCATCGTGAGATACTTAGAAAATATACTGATCGTCACGAGTACACTAAACTCCTGTGGAAAGTAACAAATATAAGTAGATCAAGTTCCCTTACCTGGATACATATTGTTTCGAAAGTATCTACCAAGTTCTTCTGCCTGCAGATGAAGCATACATCAAAAAAATTAGACAAGAATACACCAACTGCCTGCGCTTGTGTTGGATAAGCTACCATAAGATACCCTCCATTTAGTAACAGAAATCTCAAATTTTGCAATTATTTTCTGATACTGAATGGTAGTATACCTGCTTTCTACCAGCGTGTGTTAAAACACCGCCATATTTCAGAACCATAAGGGCCTCTACTGGTCTTTCTTCTTCGCCATCACCATCGCTTTTTGGTATTTTAACCCACTTCAGCGGCTTCAGTTGAACCTTCCTGTATATACCAGAGAAATGTCCTCCCTGCATATCAAAGGTCTAATATGAGAGAGAAATTACGGAGAAAAAGCCAATTCCAAACAGAACCTGTATAAAAGTCCCAGATATATCTTAACAACAAATCATTGTAAATCCAAAAACAAGAACATATGACTGTAACAGCGGCAGGCAGTGAATATAAATTGAGGACTCTTATAATGTGACTCTTCCCAAGGACTACATTCACTACAATGACATGCGGGAAAGTAACAAATATATCAAGACACCTAACCTCTTCAAGGACTGCTTTAACTTGCCGAAGCTTCTCAGCATGTTCAAGGTCTTCTGCATCACTATCACTTTCACGACCTGGTCTAAAGATAAAAAAGGAAGACCATAAGGTTCTTACTAGATTTCAACTGTAAACACGATTTCTATCAGTAGTAAATGAAGCATGCTCCTTTGTTTCTAAGAAAACTTCAACGGGATAGACAAAATCCCCTTCGAAAGATTTGGACTAAGACATGTTACTATTAAGACATGTTTTTGGTACCTTGTACGGGGAACTAACATTCTTGTGGCATCTAATAGATCTTGCAACTGGACGGCACTCTTAAGTTTGGTCTGCAAAAGGGGAGAAATTGACACAGTATAAGCAAATTAATCAAGACAAGCTGAACTTGAAGATATAAAGACTTGAGCCTCTCACCTCAGCTCTTGGCTTTCCACCATTGTACTTCAACATTAGGTTTAATAGTTTTTCCTCTGTAACTTTTAGTTTCACTTTCTGCTTGGGAGTTCTATCGCCACTGACATGTAAAACAAAGTTGAACACTTCTCAGATCCTGACTAAACAGAGAGAAGGATAGGAAGAACAGGTGATTATATGCTACAACATACTGTCGAACAACAGCAATGACACAACGTAGCTCTTCTGACTGCCCAAAAGTGCCGATGATGCCACTTCCCTGGCGAGTTAGACCTTCATTAGATTGTACAGGTTCATTGACCTTCCATGGCAAGGTGGGAGGAAGAGTGGATGAGAGATGAGGAGCTTTTGCATCCAAACACATTTTCCTTAGCACACACGCAGCATCGTCATAATACCTTACAGTGCAAGAGATTTGTGAATACTTTAAAATTGAAACTCAACTTTTAGAGAGTTAAGAAAGAGGCGAAACATGCCAGTCTAAAAACCATCTCAGCATTTATTCTAGAAACTTAACCTATAAATACAACTATGATTTTAAGAAAGAAAATAAAAATGCAGATGCTAGCTTACTTGTATGAGTTCTTCACAAAACTCCATCCATTGACATCACAAACATATGAACAGCCCTCAGATCGTAGAAGATCAAACCCACAGACCTGGAAATGTGAAAAATGTTGAAGAAATTACTACGTCATTGCACGAAATCAGAACGTACCATTATAAGGGATTACGGCCCTGCAAGACATAATGAGAGCCGGAGGATTGGATTCACAACATACCGCTTGCCTAAATGCAATGCAAACTTCTCTAGCCATTTGCTTTTCAGCAGGTGTAAGCAATACTGGATATCTCACCTGTTCAATATATTAACCAAAAATAAAATACTGATCAAAATCAAAACATTAACAGTTTAAACCTTCATGAAAACATAAGCAACTCATGCTTTTCATTATAATCAGTAGATACTGAAACCATAGCCCTTCCTTCATTAAAAACTAGGTATGTTAGGTTCCCTAAATGGAACTGTTGGGAAATGATTGAAAGACTTACTTCCTTCCCATCTGTATTCCTCATAACAACACCATCAACAACAGGTGACTTTCTTGCTTCAGCATGTGCGTATTCAGGACCCACTGTATAGACCTGTGTTTACCAGGAAGATTGTCAGTTGAGAACTCATGCTCACCAGACAGAAACAAGCAGCAATAAAAGCTACATCAGCAGGTGGAAAGCCATGCAGCATGTATATACTGTAATATATAGGCCAGTAGAAAAACATAGGATATTAACATAGCAACCTACTACGTTGAGGACACTTGATACCAACAACTGTACAATAATATTCTCAAACGCCTATGTTGTCCAAAAGATGGGAATGGTAATGGTTTTATCGAAAAATGTGTAGAAGGGAAACAATCAGAACCTTGACATCAGTTCCTCCGGTGGCCATAAACTCCTCGTATATATAAGAGCCTTCTCTCCTTACCCTTCTGACGTCAGGATGAAATTCACTTGATCGGTTCCCAATCTGTAGTAAGATGGGGACAAGCGAAATATATTAGGAAGAAAAGGAGCTAATCAGAATTATGACAATATCAGAATAACCAGTTCGATCCAGAACAGAGAAGTTCTGCAGAAGGATGCAGTACCTTGCGAAACAATTCTTTCATGCCTCCACCTGCCGAGCTAGGGTAGTATATCATTATACTATGGTCATCTCCTAAACACGTATAAAGAATGTCAATAGTTAGCCAATAATAATTTTAAAAAAAAAAACTGCAAATCAGAAGATAAATAAAACAAGGAGGATAGCCAGAGGCAAGCTCACCATTGACAGGCTTTTCCACAAATGGCTTCCAGAAGCGTTCACCATGGACCTCAACAAAATCTTCTTCCTCGACAAAATAATGAAGGTCTTGATTTGGTACCTTTCTATTGACACAAGCATACCTAGGAACTGGGATGCCATACATCTCAAGATGCTGTAGATGCACATAAGTAGTTATTTTGATTAGTAAAAGGAAAAATTAGGTAGTTCTTATTTTTCGTTAACGCTGAATCACTCTGAAGAATTTGCACAGAAACAGCTATCTTGCAGTCTAAAATGCTTACCTCATACACCTTCCGGCGATCATGAAGAAGATATTGCGGATCAAGTTCATTCACTAAAAATGGCCTGAATAACACAAGTTTGAAAAATCACACCTCAATAGCCAAACTCATTTAATTTTCACCAAAAAGACTAATGTAAGATAGGCTGTTTATTGAGCCAACAGTGAGAGATAAAAGGTAAAACTCACTTTCTTAAAGCAGCATATGCCTGAGCCTTCTCAAGAGGATATCCAGAGGAATGAAAAGCAATCAAGCAATCACAAATGGGCCAACTGAAAGAGTAAACAGTCTGGTAAAGTTTTGATTCCAGTATATACTTTGTACTTGATATATATTCAGCTACAGTTTGTCTAAATACACTAACAACGAATCTTTCATAACATGAGTTAAAGCCAAAAGAGAGCTCTATTTGGTACAGAATACCTTTCTATTGGATCTTCAAGTATAACTTTATCCCCAAAATGTAAGATCTGTGGATAAAGTTGCAACAAAAGTGTAAATGAGATCATAAATAAAAGAGGAAATGGAATACACCAGGGAATCTACAACGACAAAAAGTGTCAACAACTCTTCTTTAGCAGACTAATGCAAAAAGTTACTCAGAAGCATCTTCCAATAACATTTGCCCAAGAATCACAAAAATACAGGTTATTCCATCAAAAAAAAACAATCTCTCTCCAATGAAAATAAAAACAACTATAAGAATACAAACCAGAGAGTATCAAATTGATCATCAAGTGAGAAAGGAACCTCAAATTCACCAAAAGACTGGAGTCTGTCGAGAATTTCCCCCATGGGAGCTGAGAAAACCTATAAAGCAACAACAACAAGGAATGTATGAGCGAGAACACACGTAGTAAAAAAAAGACAAACCGGTCATCATGGAGCCGTGTAATCGGAATCTGTTGGTCAGTAGAAAAACGCGAAAGACGAGCAACAAACAAACAAAAAAAAGGGAAAACAGAACCTCGGAGCCGCATTTCACCTTCTTTTCCATGACGCAGACTCCAATCTTTATCTTCTCACCAACACCACTTGCTCCTTCTTCCATCTCCATTCTCTCGGCCTTTCTCGCTCTCAACCTACTTTTAACGACGTCGCAGTGTTCTTCTCTCTAAAGTCACAGATTCAAAAAATCAAAACCAGATAAACAAAAATAATTCACCAATATAGACTAAATCTCGTCAGTTCCCAACGATGATGATATGATCAGCTCTATGGAGGAAACCAAACAAATCAGCTCACAGAGAGAACAGTAGAAGATCTCCCAGAGAAGAAGAAGGAGAAGACGAGGAGAGACTTACCAGTAAACAGGTGATCGCAGCTCACAAGGCAGAGCAATAGCGATAATGCTTTGCTTGAGAGGGGGAGAAAAAAAAAATCCGAAAGAACGGGGAAAGAAAATATCTAAAAGCTGCGGTGAAGCTCACGGGGCCAGACAGAGGACAATTCAGTCGTCACAGGCCGTTTGCATTAAATAGTATATTATTAGGAGAAAACTATAAAAATGCTAATTTCTAGTCAGCATCCTTGGACCGAAATTGGACCCACACTTGACGTTAAATACACTATCATGGTCGAGCAAATATAATTATAATAATAATGATCAAAACTTTATTATTGATATATGAACTAAAATATCACATGGTCCATTGTGTGTGTCGTCCATCAATGTTACATAAATAGATATAATGTCCCTATAAGGTTTTCCTATGTATATTTTGGTTAAGACAAATTAATATGTAACAAAAAAAAAAAGTGGAAGGATAAGATCTAGTAGTAGGATTCTAGAATATGCAGTAATTAAGAGAAAGAAAAAATATATGTCATTTAGCTTTTTGGTTGCTTTACAACTTTTCTTATTCCCAAAAAGTTATGTTTTTGCATAATAGAGTTAAAAAGGTTCCACCCAAAAACATATTATGTGTCATTTTCAGATTGTCTGACTTTATTTTGTGTATTAAACAAAATTATAAGATTCTACTACCAACTAGTTCGTTAGGTGTGATTTCTATTTGAATTCTAGGTAACATACAGTATTTTCATTCCAAGATTTTTAAAAGAAAAATGTTAAACGAATAGATCATTATGTTGTATATACAACTATACATGTACTTATCAACTATCATATATTGGAATATGAAGAATAAATTAGCTTCACAATGACTTCTTTCTTCGTACACAAATAACAAAATAATCTTTTTTTTCTTCTTCCCAAGTTGGTTATAATTTGATAATATATTATTGACAATCACTTGTCAATCTCTGCGAAAAAAAAAAAATCAAAAAATCAAAAACACAATTAGAGGCTGTATTAAAATAGTTAAACTTGGGATGAATAAAAGTTTGTGCTGACGTGACGAATAATGAGACTTTCAAGAAAACTATGTGTCGGATTTTTCATTAGAGTTCCGACCAAAAGAAATCGGAAAAACAACAACTCTGGACTCCCAATGTCTCGAATATACCTAAAGTTTTAATTGGAAATCGAAATCCTCAATTGAAAAAAATTAGGAATGCATAAACAATATTTTGATTATAGATAATGGTAACAATGAAGAAGGAGGTAAGTTTAGTACCGCAAGAAGAAGGAAAGACGATGATGTGCATAGTTGCGTTGTTAGGAGGAAGATGCAATTGAAGAGGACAAAGCTTTTCGTTCAAAGGATTTCTACACCAAATCATAACATCTTCCATCTCTGTTTCTTCCTCAAGCTTCTTCTTTAGTTCTATCAACTCGCTTCCATGGAATATCAATGATTTTTCTCCTATTTCCTTATTTATGTTCCCACTATCATCTCCGGTCTCGTAATATATTAGCCTTCCTTCGGACTTGAGTGGTAAACTCACAATAAACGAATCATCTGACTGATCATGTATCGATGAATGTTTAGTACTAGTATTTTCAGAAGAATGGTATTGGCACGTATGTGTAGTGTATATAGTAGTAGTACCTCAATCCGTGAAAAAGTGGAAGAACTGTGGGTAGACTCTGCATCATCTTTGATAACTCGAATCTGAAGAACGTCAACAGTCCACATGACCCAATCTTGTGTGACCGTACGACTAGGAATATCGTGTGTGATAGAGTTTCTCCACGGTGGTACACCTTTGTTTGCCCTCAGATATTGTCCGTAGCGACTCTTGAACCGTACGTGTACACCATCGTCTGATAGCGGCTCCCACTCCGCAGATGAATCCAACTTTTCGGGTAGAGTTTGAAGTACCTTGTGAATATGAAACACACACGGCTTGTTTAGCAAGAAACATTTCCACGTTTAAAAAAATTCTGTTTATGCGTTTTTGTTTGCGCTATAGTCATAAGAATGGGTTTTCTCGTTGTTAAACATTTGAAATATCTCTTGGGCAAGATTTACTTTGTCAAAGTGTTTATAAATGTTATCAATGGATTTGGATGCCTTGTTTTTCAAGAAATTTATTGAAAAAGAATCCTAATTTTGATTTGAGATGGTTTCTTGTAACCCAATCTCCCCTAGATAAACCTACCTTTTCGCCGGTGGCTCCAAGGAGGAAATGAATATTAGTGGCGGTAAGGTATTTGCCGTAACAGCTTTGAAGACGGATCACATTGGATCCAGGTACGATCTCAACCGTCCATCTAGTGTTTTTTGTTGTGCCGCGACGATCTTGATGAACGGATTCTTGATCTTCATCGGCACTTAGGTATTTGTCGTTGTGGCTACGGAGACGTACAATCGTTGCCTTTCTAAATATCTCCATCCGAGAACAATAATGATCTCTTTCTAAAAAATTAAGAATTAGGAGACAAAAGGGGATGGATCTATAAGTTATTCTTCATTATCGTGATGCAACGTAGGCTAATATGGTTTGTTGACCTGAGTCTTGTTTTTTAATTCGCTTGATTTGAGTCTTTTATCGTTAATGGTTTGTTATATGTTTGATCCATGTCAAAAGTTTGTTGAACCGTGGGATTAGGATTGTTCAGATTATAAGACCAGATTTCTAAATAGTATGACAACTCCGAAGACCAGATTCTGAACCTCTTCCATTAATTGAACTATTTGGTTAAATAAATCAAACTGTTCTATTTGTTTCTATGATTCCATCTCTGTAAACGGTCAATGTATATGTGTGAGTCTTTTATAATTCGAATCTTCTGCTCAGATATATGAATTTATTCTCATAGATTACAAGAATCTCTGAAGTCTGACATGTGAATTTCTCATAAAATCATCACCGCAGAAGAAGAAATTATCCAAAACGAAATTTGAAGGAAAATACTAAAAAATCGAAAGAAAAGAAGAGAGATCAGAGTTTGGTTAAGAATTTTTTCGGTCACGGTTAATCTGAAACACGGACCAATTTGTTGATCATCATATCTCTCGTTTCAAACAAAACAATCAAAACAGAAGAAAATCAAATCGAAAAAGATCTAGTTGAAAACGATTAAGATCATCAGAGACTTAAATACTAATAATCACAAAGATTACTCCATCATATTGTTGCAGTATTACCTCATCACCTGATCTCAATTTTGCATTATCTATACGGACCAATACATCATAACTCGAAAACCAAAGATCTAAAGAAAACTAAACTGAAGATAAAATACGAACTTGAACAGAGAACCCTAAACTGACTTGATAAGAGCTTGATGTCTGTCAAAGTCATGTGTGGTTTGTATATAAAGGTCCCCAATGGCGGCGATTCTTAGGTTTCTCGAGGAAAACCCTAACGCTTATGGGTCGTATATGAGCTTCATAAGGCCCATTATAATAAACCTCTTTTGACCCATAAAAACCCCAAACCAATACTCAATTAGCTTATATGGATGGGCTTGACTGAAAATTTACAACTTCTCATTTTTGGTTTGATTCAAGAAAAAACAAAATATTAATTTTAAAAAAAAATATGTACTTGGAACAAAATAATTTGTAAGAAAATCTACATCTATTTAAGGCTTGAAGTCATTGGATCCTATTTTAATGGAAGACAAGATCAAAATTTATATCCTTTTTTTGGGGAGTAGATATAAACTTTTAAGCTTAATTTAGCATGTTTTGTAGTAAATCCAAAACTGGATAAAATCTAATTTCAAACTCAACTAATTCTGTTCATTTTATCTTTAAACAAGTTCAAACACTTGAAACAATAGCTTCATACATACGCAAAAGAAACAAACACACAACAAAATTGATAGAATAAAATAAGTTTGGTATTAAAGAAGATATAATCGTAACAAGATTCAAAACTTAAGTAATGACATCGCTACAAAGATCAGCTGTTTCGTTCCGACGTCAAGGTTCTTCGGGTCGTATTTGGAGTGATCAATTCATCTTAGATCAAAAAAATGGAGCAATTCTTCAAAATCATCTAGAACAAACCGGAAGAAATAGTAATGATCTTGAAGATAAAAATCCATCACAGAAATCAAGTTCTTCGTCATCTTCTTCATCACCACCTCCATACTTTTCTGAAATACGTAGAGGACCAGACATCTCATCTTCTACACGAAACAAACTCGCTTGTGGTTTATCATCACTTTTCCGACAATGTATCGGTTCTTCGGCTCGTGCTTAATTTTGTTCAATGCTTGACGCAAATCTGTACATATATTTTCTTGTTATATGAAAAATTCATCACAATTTTTTCCGACCAAACAGAGTTCTTGATAAATGGGCCTATTATTTTAAAAAGCCCAATAGATATTTGAGTGTCCGGCCCAAATTGAAGTAGAATAAAAGATAAGTTACCAATTTACCAGTAGTTAGCAGCAAACACACAGAGAAAGTGAAACATCGAAGAGACCCCAGAATGCAAAATCTCTCTCCGCCTTTTTCTCCTTCCTTATTCGAAAATTCTCAGCGTCTTTGTTGCAAACTCCTCTGAAATTCTCCGTCTTCTTCATTCGTTTTCGACTCTGCGTTCTACTACTTCTCGTCTCCTATCAGTATCATCGCAATTCATATTCAGTCTAGTGTGTTAAACCGGAGAATTTGGAGTCTCGCCGGAATTTTCCTCTGTCTATGTATGATTGCCGGTGATCAAAGCGCTTCTTAACGATTCTGTTCTCCTTTGAGAGATCTGAGTATCTGATTTCATCTACTACATATGTTTTCTCGAGAGTGATAGAAAGTAGGTCTCATACATATTTTTCCTCTGGAGGGAATTTTGATCCTCTGCTTCGTTAATTAACTTGTGATGAAGCGGATAAGAGATGATGTATATGCCTCTGGGTCTCAATTTAGACGTCCTCTTGGTTCTTCTCGAGGCCAATTGTGAGTTTCTCTAAATTCACCCTTCAAATTTCGGTTTTGATCTTGGTTCTGTTTTGTGGCGATTAGGTTTTCTATAATTCTGCATGGAGAGTGACAAATATTTGTTATGAATTGAGTAGTTTTAAGTAATCGATTAGAGATGATTTGGTGCAGATGTGGACAATCTCCGGTCCACGGCAGTGGTGACACCGAAGAAGAAGAAGAAGGAGGGAGCCGGAGAGTCTCTCAGAAATTGACAACCAATGATGCGTTGTCGTACCTGAGGGAAGTAAAAGAGATGTTTCAAGATCAACGCGAGAAATATGACAGGTTCCTCGAGGTTATGAAAGATTTTAAGGCTCAAAGGTTAGCTCTTTCACTCTCTATCGACTTCAAAGTTCAAGTAAGTTTTAGTAGGCGGCATTGTATTAATTCTTCGTCTTGCATTTTCAGAACCGACACAGGCGGTGTGATCGCAAGAGTTAAGGAATTGTTTAAGGGACATAATAATTTGATTTATGGATTCAACACCTTTTTGCCTAAGGGATATGAAATTACGCTTATTGAGGAAGACGACGCTCTGCCAAAGAAGACTGTTGAATTCGAACAAGCCATCAATTTTGTGAATAAAATTAAGGTGCTGTCGAAATCTTGGTCTTATATTTCTCTTTTGAAGTGCGCTTACATCTTGTGTCTCAATGTACAAGTTTCTTTTTTCTCACTGCAGATGCGATTCAAGCACGATGAACATGTCTATAAATCTTTCTTGGAAATCTTGAATATGTACCGAAAGGAGAACAAGGAAATTAAAGAGGTGTACAACGAGGTAATATACTTCATCTCACCTGTAATGCCACTCCAAACTTTTTCTAACCTTCGAATATCTATGCTCCAGGTATCTATTCTTTTTCAAGGCCACTTGGATTTGCTTGAACAGTTTACTAGGTTTTTGCCAGCGTCTTTGCCATCTCATTCAGCAGCGCAGCATAGCCGGAGTCAGGCTCAACAGTACAGCGACCGAGGATCAGACCCTCCTCTACTTCATCAAATGCAAGTGGAAAAGGTTCGTTTGATCTTTGTTTCATATTTTTCCTTGTTCTATTTTTTGCCACGTATCTCAATTTTGTTCCCGCTACAACTTTTTATCACCAGGAACGCCGACGAGAAAGGGCTGTTGCTCTCCGCGGTGATTATAGTGTTGAACGTTATGACCTTAATGATGATAAAACGATGGTGAAGATTCAAAGAGAGCAGCGGAAGCGCCTTGATAAGGAGAACAGGGCAAGGAGAGGCCGTGATTTGGACGATAGAGAAGCAGGTCAAGATAACCTACACCATTTTCCAGAGAAAAGAAAGTCGTCCAGAAGAGCTGAAGCTCTTGAAGCATATTCTGGTTCTGCTTCACATTCTGAGAAAGACAATTTGAAAAGTAAGCTAACTCCTGTGTCAAACATTTTTTTATTTGCTTGGTACCTTTTCTATTTTTTAAGAGTCCCAAACATTGGACACCTTAATTCTTTCTCTTTGAGAGAGAATTTATTTTCCAATTTTGGTTGCATGGTGATCTTTAAGGTGCGAAGATCTGCTTCTGTTTTCTAAGATGTTTACTTTGTGTTAGGTATGTACAAACAAGCATTCGTTTTCTGTGAGAAAGTCAAGGATAGACTATGCAGCCAAGATGATTATCAGACATTCTTGAAGTGCCTCAATATTTTTAGCAATGGAATAATCCAAAGGAAGGATCTGCAAAACTTGGTATTGCAATTTGTGATCAGGGGTTGATCTTGTGGTAACGTTCAGGAAGTTGTATTAAATCCCATTCATTTTCTTTCAGGTTTCTGATCTTCTTGGGAAATTTCCTGATCTGATGGATGAGTTCAACCAGTTCTTCGAGCGGTGTGAGAGTATTACTGGTACTGAAATACGTATTGTTATTTTAATAGTTATTACATATCAGCAATCTTCTTCTTTCTGACGGTCATCCTCTTTTTGTAGATGGATTTCAGCGTCTTGCTGGTGTTATGAGCAAAAGTATGCTGCTATTTTAAACTTCCCAGCTGTGAATAATATTGTCTCTTTCCCTCCTACTTTGTAAAATCTTTACTGACATTGCTGGTACACTTGGCAGAATTATTTAGCAGCGAAGAACAGTTATCCAGGCCAATGAAGGTGGAAGAGAAAGAAAGTGAACACAAGCCTGAACTCGAGGCTGTGAAGGAAACTGAGCAATGCAAGAAGGAGTACATGGGAAAATCTATTCAAGAGCTCGATCTCTCTGATTGCGAGTGTTGCACTCCTAGCTACCGGCTTCTGCCTGCGGATGTAAGCTTCTATTTCCAAGTTGCATTTTGAGCATGTTCATTGGATTTTTACTTACTGTAATATTATATTTGCAGTATCCGATACCAATTGCGAGTCAGAGATCGGAGCTAGGAGCTGAGGTTTTAAATGATCATTGGGTATCTGTCACTTCCGGAAGTGAAGATTATTCTTTTAAGCACATGCGCAGAAACCAATATGAAGAGAGCTTGTTCAGATGCGAAGATGATAGGTATTTATATTGACAACATACATATTATAGTTTGAAGTAATTGGTCATTTATGTTAATTACTGCTTATAACAGATTTGAGTTGGACATGTTGCTGGAATCTGTGAGCTCTGCGGCCAGAAGTGCAGAAAGTTTGTTGAACATCATCACAGAGAAGAAAATAAGTTTTTCTGGCTCCTTCAGGATCGAAGACCATTTTACGGGTCTGTATGCTTTTTTGGGACCATTTTACAGTTCGTAGTTATATCTTCTCTCTTCCCCTATTTAGGTGTCCTCATATGTTTGGTTATTAACTTTACCATTTTCTTATTGACATATTTACAGCCCTAAATTTAAGGTGTATTGAGCGACTTTATGGCGACCATGGTCTTGACGTGATAGACATATTAAATAAGAATCCAGCCACTGCACTTCCTGTAATCCTAACTCGTTTAAAGCAGAAACAAGGTGAATGGAAGAAATGCCGTGACGATTTTGATAAGGTCTGGGCGAACGTATATGCAAAAAACCATTACAAGTCACTTGATCACCGCAGCTTCTACTTCAAGCAACAAGATTCAAAGAACTTGAGTGCAAAATGTAAGTAGACTTATAGAAGTCGTAAGAAGATTTATATTCAAGTAGTTCCTTTATCCTGTTTTATCGCTCACATACATCCGGCAGTGCTATTTTTCCTTTCACTTATTCCTTTCTCATTCTGTTTTTTTATTGCTTCGTGAACCAGCATTGTTGGCTGAAATTAAGGAGCTGAAAGAGAAGTCTCAGAATGATGATGATGTTCTGTTGTCTATTTCTGCTGG
Source organism: Arabidopsis thaliana (assembly GCF_000001735.4). Taxonomy (NCBI): domain Eukaryota; kingdom Viridiplantae; phylum Streptophyta; class Magnoliopsida; order Brassicales; family Brassicaceae; genus Arabidopsis; species Arabidopsis thaliana. The sequence goes on from NC_003074.8 coordinate 110,135, forward strand.
TTACAGACAACCTATAAATCCTAATCTTGAATATGAGTATTTGAACAGAGCTATTCATGAAGACATGTTCAAAGTAGTCCAGTTTTCATGTGAGGAGTTATGTTCTACAAAAGAACAGCTCAGTAAAGTTCTGAGGCTTTGGGAAAATTTCCTGGAGGCAGTGCTGGGTGTTCCTCCCAGGGCCAAGGGCACAGATCTTGTTGAAGATGTTGTAATAAACCCCAAGACTCTCGATGTGAATCACAGCACATCTCCTAACGGGGAGGCTGCTGTGAGTTCTGGAGGAGACACAGCAAGGTTGGCTTCTAGGAAACTTAAATCTGCTGCCAATGGAGATGAGAATTCTTCATCTGGGACATTCAAACATGGGATAGGTTTGTTAAATAAAGATTCGACAGGGAAAGAAAATCTTGAAGATGTTGAAATAGCTAACAGAGATGGTGTTGCCTGCTCTGCTGTGAAACCTCAGAAAGAACAAGAAACTGGAAATGAAGCCGAGAAAAGGTTTGGAAAACCTATCCCAATGGATATTAGCGAAAGAGCAGCCATCTCGAGTATATCAATCCCAAGTGGGGCAGAAAACAATCATTGTGTAGTAGGCAAGGAAGTTTTGCCAGGTGCCTTCCAGATTTAAGCTATTTAATTTTATTTGTGCTGCTTGATTATTTGTGTTGATATTTGTTACTTTACAATTAAGGTGCACATGAGATTCAAGCCAAACCAAGCGACACCCTCACTGATATTCATCATGATGTAGATAGCATTGAAACTGTTCATTCGACTCAGGTACTAGTACTACAATCAATTGCTCGTTGTACCATATTTACACCATTCAGTTGCTCGTTGTACCATATTTATATATTCGCCTAAACCCACTATTACCTGGAGGTTTCCATAGCTTAGGGATGTAAAAATTTACAGTACTACCTATGGGACCCAGGGGTGTAAAAATTTAAAATGTGTCTTATATTATAATTATGCTTTCCGGACCCTTCTGACTCTGTCATATTACTAGGGAGGTGATGTTGGCAATTCGATAGTTTTGGCAAATGGATTAAGGTCAGATTCTTCTAAAGGTACTAGGAATTCTGATGATCCCGAAGGTCCCTCCAGAAATGAGAAAGAGGAAGGTGAACTGTCACCTAATGGTGATTTTGAAGACAACTTTGGTGTTTACAAAGATCATGGGGTGAAGTCCACATCCAAACCAGAGAATTCAGCAGAGGCTGAAGTAGAGGCAGATGCTGAAGTAGAGAATGAGGACGATGCTGACGATGTTGATAGTGAAAATGCTTCCGAGGCATCTGGAACTGAATCTGGTGGCGACGTATGTTCTCAGGACGAAGATAGAGAGGAGGAGAATGGTGAGCATGATGAGATCGATGGTAAAGCTGAGAGTGAAGGAGAAGCGGAGGGAATGGATCCACATCTCTTAGAAGGAGAAAGTGAGCTGCTTCCACAGTCAGAACGTGTTCTCTTATCCGTCAGACCCCTTTCAAAGCATGTCGCAGCAGTTTTATGCGATGAGAGAACAAAAGATCTCCAAGTTTTCTATGGGAATGACGACTTTTATGTTCTTTTTAGGCTTCACCAAGTGAGTTACCTAATTATTTATTGAAATTGATTCTCTCTAGCAAAGATAACGTGGTGCATTTTCAGATCCTGTACGAGAGAATTTTGTATGCAAAAAGGAATTGCTCAGGCGGTGAACTGAAATCGAAAAACTTAAAGGATACCAATGCCGGAGATCCTTATGCGAGGTACCTTCCTTTGTACAACTTTTTATACTAGCCTATGTAGATAATCATATACATGTTGTTCCCATCAAAATCTGATCTGTGTGTTGTACAGGTTTATGAGGGTTTTGTATGGTTTGCTAGATGGATCAGCTGAAAATACCAAGTTTGAGGATGAGTGCAGAGCTATAATTGGAAACCAATCATATGTGTTATTCACGTTGGACAAACTGATTTACAGATTGGTTAAGCAGGTGTTACTCACACTAGTGGTTTAGGACAATTTTTTTTATGTTATCGACATTATGTTACCTTCCTTGTGATGTTCTAATATTATCCATCTGCAGCTTCAAGCTATTGTAGCCGATGAAATGGACAACAAGCTGCTTCAGTTGTATGAGTATGAGAAATCCCGGAAACCAGGAAGGGTTATCGACTCAGTGTATTATGAAAATGTTAGGGTCCTCGTTCACGAGGAAAATATTTACCGGTTGGAATGTGTATGAACCCTTGTGACTCTCTTATCTCCCGCGGTCTTCATACATCAATGTGGTGACTCATGATCAATTTGAACTTAATTGCCCTTTTTAATTGATATGCAGTCATCCTTGCCTTCACGTTTATCTATCCAGCTTATGGATAACATAATCGAGAAGCCAGAAGCATATGCAGTTTCTATGGATCCCACATTTGCAAGTTATATGCAAACTGAGTTGCTTTCCGTCTCATCAGGAAAGAAAGAGGAGGGACATGACATTGTATTACAAAGGTATATATCTTATATAATCATCTGTCTCTTTAAGGTTTTCGCATAAACCTCTAGGTTCATGGAAATGGTAGATTCTATCTCTTTTGAAACGCTTGCAGGTTATATATAGGTTTATTATTTCTTTTTCTCTTCTACTGGAACTGGTCCAGGATACTGCAACGATATTGCATAATTAAATAAATTCCCTTTTGGCAGGAACCTCACCGGGTTGTATGATCTCTGTAAAGCTATGGAAGGTGTCGAAGTAGTAAATGGCTTGGAATGCAAGATGTCTTGCTCTTCTTACAAGGTAAACCGATCTTCCGTCCCAAAGATCTTGAACCAAGCAACTCAATTATACCCATTTCAACCTGTTCATCTTTCTTTATGCAAAAGCTTCTCTGTACTCAATTTCTTGTTCATGAATCAGTCAACATATATACTCATCTCTTGTAGATCGCGTACGTATTGGACACAGAGGATTACTTCCACAGGAAGAAGAAGAAAAAGAAGACTGAACAGTTATGGCAACGTAACAAGGTGAGAGTAGAAAGGTTCCATAGGTTTCTCTCAGCTTAAAGATGACCACAACAAAGTTTCCTCTTGGGTTTTCTTCTTTCCTTCAAACCAACAACACACAAGAAAAAGGTAAAACTGACAAAGTCGCACAAGTAAAGTTCTCTGCAACAATTCCCAACTTTGGTCTTCAAGTTTCTTACTATGCTGATTATAAGATGAGATATAGAGAGATGCACAAAGGAACAAAACCATAAGAAGAACAATGGTGGTTTAGAGTTACTGTGTGTATCTTTAGGTTTCAAGTGCCAAGTCTGTTAGTGTTACATGTAGTGTGTGTCTGTGCTCTTTAGGAGAATGTTGTTGTAAATATGGGAAAGCACTTGAAGATGCCTTGGTTAATAGATAGATAGGCCCAAAAGAAAAATTATTATTATATGCTTCAAATTTCAAGATTATGAAATCAACTAAATTTTTTATTGGTGACTAAGCGGTAACAACAACATTTTTGTTTTGGTGAATTAAGAACAAGAAAACAATGAGACATACAGAGACAGAGAAATCATATTTCGTGTTAATTAAGTTTACGAAAATGACTAAACCTAACCCTAATTAGGTTTCATCTTTCCTAAAGAGTAAAAGACCAAAGAATATGTGTTGAAAACCCCTGCATCCAGTATATGGATGTTTCATACGTTCAACAATGATGATTTTTTTATCATCTCATAATCGATGGAATAATACTACTTAGTTGTTTTCAACGCATTGAAACACTCCTTAGTGAGGCCGTCGTGATTTGTCTTTAAGACAAGACTTCAAACAAACGGGATGCCTATGAAACATTCAACGAGACATAAATGATTGTTTGCGATTTGTGAAATGTTAAGATTCATTTTTGCTTACGGACTAACTAACCAGTGGATGCTTAGGCGCGGTTAGTTTTCAACGTATTTAAAATTTACCAGTTTTCCATAAATGAGTATATGTAACTTCCAAATCTTGTATACGTGGCCTTTCTTTACTCACTCTCTTCTTATAGAAGGAAATCCTTAGAATACATTCCACGCAGAAGCAATCTCACGTCAATTCTGTACAACTACACAAACTCTATAAACCATACATCTTCCGTCTTCTGTTGTAAAAAAAAAGCAGAAAATGAAATCAAAGCAAATCAAAATGATGTTCTTTTTATTAATTGTAGTTTCAGCTTTGATTTTGCGACCGTCCAAAGCTCAGATAAAAACGAGCATATGTTCAAGAACACAGACAAGGCCGATAGATAACGTGGATGGATGTTTCGATGCGGTGAGATTAGCTGCGGATGTAGATATCAAATGGCTATCAAGAGACTGTTGCAAAGCAGTGAAAACACTTGATGATTGCCTTTTGCTTGTATTTCCCAACAGAGCTTACAATACTAATCTCTTCAAAGAAATTTGTTTCGAAATTTTCAATAACTTAATTTTATGATTTCTCTGTATTTTATAATGATATAATCAACGAATCAAATTTATTTTTTTAATTCTGATACGAAAATATTAACATTTCACAAATCGCAAACAATCCTATTATATATCTATACATGTCTCGTTCTTTGTTTCATGCTCCTCCGTTTGTTTGAAGTCTTATCACTAAAGAATGCTTCAATGCTTTGTAAACAACCTAGTATTTAGAGATTCCATCGATTATGAGATAACAAATAATCCATATTGTTGAATGTATGAACATCCATATCGGATGCACGGGTAATCAACATTATTCTTTGGTCAAAGTGAAACCTAATTAGGGTAAGGTTTAGTAGTGATTTTCTTTCAGTTGTTATTTCCAACTTAACTAATCCGAAATATGATCTCGCTGTCTCTAATTATTTTGTTGGTCTTAAGTCACCAAAAATGTTGTTACTGCTTATCTCGACCTTAATATTGAACATATATGACCCCTCAAAGATTATCTCTTTTTAACAAAAATAAATAAAAAAGTCCATTGGTCAAACTAATTCAAGCATATAAAATTACTTTTCCATAAATAAGTATTTGCTTGGGTCAAAACTTGTATATTTAATTAATTACGTCTTTCTTTCTTTACTCCATCTTCTTATAGAAGGATATCCTGAGAAAAAAACCCACAAAAAAAAAAGGCATCACGTCATTTCTCTACAACTACACAAACTCTATAAACCATCTATACATTTTTCGTCTTCTATTGTAAAACAAAAACAGATAAAATGAAAACAAAGCAAATCAAAATGATGTTCTTCGTACTAATAGTAGTTTCAGCTTTGATTTTCCGACCATCCGAAGCTCAGATGAAGATCCAATCGTGGATATGTTCAAGTGAACAGATAGCACCGATAGTAAACGTGAGTGGATGTTTCGATGCGTTGAAATTAGCGTTAGGGTCGGAGAAATTTGTCAGATTGCTATCAAAAGACTGTTGCAATGCAGTGAATATACTTCCTCACTGCCTTTTGATTGTATCTCCCGGCGTAGAGTACAATACTATTGTATTGAGAGACTTATGTTCTCAGTAGTTTTCAATGAAACAAATATCATGTAATGAAAAAATACAAATATTTTGAATTTTTTTTTAAGTTTTAATTATTTAATATAAACAATTGGAATCAACGAAATGTATTTTTAATTTTAGACGCTTCGTATATCAAACTTTCTTCTCATTTGTATTCAAAATCATTTTGATTTTTTTTATATTATAACTGAAACATTTTCCGAGAATTAAAAATTATCTAACGATCAAGATCCTTTTTATCTAACGATGAAGAAGATCCTTTTTTCCTTGATTCATTTTCTTCATAGTTTACAACTTTAACATGGTACAAATACCAAGTCAACAGAACTGACATGCACATGAATGATTTTGATTCGTGGGTTTTTTTTAATGCATATTCGGATGCCACAATCAATTTGGATATAGATTATGCGATGCTATCAAAGAAATAATATACATATTTTTTTCTTACTCCACATATATGACTGTTTCCGATTTGTGAAATATTAAGATTTTCGTACCAGAAACAAAAAGTGAATCAGATTCATTTTTATTTCATCATAAAAAATGTACAAATAAAAATCCCCTTGGTTACATGATTTTTGTTTCGTTGAACTTTAGGAAACAAAAGTTTTTGAAGATATAAGTATTGTAAACTATGTTGGGATAAAGAACGAAAAGGCAATCAGGAAGTGTTTTCACTGCTTTGCAACAGTCTCTTGATAGCAATCTGAAATCTTGATGCACCGCTAATCTCAACGAATCTAAACATCCAGCCACGTTCTCTATCGGCCTTGTCTGTGTACTTGAACATACGCTCAGTTTTAGCTGAGCTTCGGATGGTCGGTTAATCAAAGCCGAAACTAGAATTAATAAGAAGAACATCATTTTCAGTTGCTTTGTTTTCATTTTCTCTGTTTTTGTTTGACAATAGAAGACGGAAAATTTATGGCTTATAATATAGAGTTTGTGTAGTTATAGAGAAACGACGTGAAGATTTTTTATGTGTGGAATTTATTCTAAGGATTTCCTTCTATAAGAAGATTGACTAATTAAAGAAAGACCATGTAATAAAATTAAATATATATTTCTGCTTTAAATATAATTAGTTGACCAATAGAGTTTTTAGTTTTGTTGGACTCAAATTTTTTATTGGTGATTCTTAGTTTTTACAAAAAAAAAAAAAAGAAGTTCTCACTATTTGTTGTTTTTGTTTAAAAAAAAAAGATATCTTTGAGGGGTCATATATGTAATATGTTCAATATATATTGAGGTCGAGATAGTGAGGAAGCAGTAACAACATCTTTTTTGTGATATAAGAACAAGAAAATAATTAGAGACAGCGAGATCATAATCGATCGTAAGGTTACACATTAATCAATGGAAGGTCAAAAGACTTGGTTGTTTTCAACGCATTGAAACACTTGTTAGTGAGGCCGTCGAAATGTGTCTTTAAGATAAGACTTCAAACCGACGGAAGACAATGAAACATTCAACGAGACACATATGATTGTTTGCGATTTGTGAAATGTTTTAAGATTCTCGTATCAGAATTAAAAAAATAAATTTGTTTCGTTTTTTTTATTTATCATTAAAAAAAGGAATACAGAGAATTTATAAAAGTGATTCGTTGAACTTTTCGAAACAAATGCCTTTGAAGATATAAGTATTGTAAGCCCTGTCGGGATATACAAGCAAAAGGCAATCATCAAGTGTTTTCACTGCTCTGCAACATACTCTTGTTAGCAATTTGGAATCTTTGTCCGCAGCTAATCTCACCGCATTGAAACATCCAGCCACCTGTGTAATTGGCGTTGTCTGTTTACTTGTACATATGCTCGTTTTTAGCTGAGCTTCGGATGGTCGGAAAATCATAGCTGCAACTACAATTAATAAAAAGAACATCATTTTGATTTGCTTTGGTTTCATTTTCTGTTTTCTTTTTTAATAAACAGAAGACGGAAAATATATGGTTTATATACTTTATAAAGTTTGTGTAGTTAGTTGTAGAGAAATGATGTGAAGTTTTTTTTGGTGTGGAATGTATTCTAAGGATTTCCTTCCCAAAAGAAAAGGATCTCCTTCTATAAGAAGAGTGACTAAAGAAAGACCACGTAATTTTTTTTTGACCCAATCAATTTATGGAGTTTTGACCAAGCAATACTTTTTTAAACATAATTAGTTTAACCAATGGAGTTTTAGTTTTGTTGGATTCAACAAATATATCAAAGATTTATACTGGATATAAAAGGATTTAACTGATATAACATCTATATTTCGAAGATTTAAAGTGATCTAACAAACGAGATCCTGTTTTTCTTGGTTCGGGGATCCTTTTACATATGAAACATGATACTAATACCAAGTCGAAAGATATTGACACACGTATGACCAATACCAAGTCAATATATGATTTTGCATAGTTTATGTATGGATATTGGATGGTTATTTTTCCGGATTAAAAACTTGAATATATTTATTTTGCTAAGAAAAACTTGAGTATATATTGACAAAGCCTGAGGACTGTATTTAGATATAAGACCAACATAGATATAAAACTTGAAATACAAACTAAAAGAAACAAGAAGAACATGAGACCATGAAACATTCAACGAGACATAGATCATAGGTGTGATTGTTTGCGATTTTCTTGCCAGTATTTAAATGTAAATTTTGATTCATTTTCAATGTATCATTAAAAATACACCAAAGTTATAAAATTGATCATCCAGGGAACTTTCTAACACAAATGCTTTTCAAGATATTAGTATTTAAAGCTTTGTTAGGAAAGACAAGCAATAGGCAATCGGGAAGTCTTTTCTGTACAACAATTATGCGATGCTATCAAAGAAATAATATATTAGCTTATTTTACTCTGTACAACTTTTTTTCTCTCCTCTACATACAAATTTTAGAGTTATGCAAAATCTTGAGATTTTCGAATATATTGCAAATTGAGTCTTTCGTCTTGTCAATGGATTATATTCAATTTTTCATAGATAGCTAAAAATGCGAAACCTGAGGATTATATAGCCTTTAAGACTGAAGTGATAAGATGATCACATGAGATCTCAAACAAAGCGAAGGACCATGAAACATTCAGTGAGACAAGGTAAGAGTTTAAAGTTGAGGATTTCTTATAAACGAAACTTCGAATGAGACGAAGTACAAAAATTAAAGAGTAAATTAGTAATTCATCTTATTATTGGTTAACACTTAAAAGATAAAGAAAATTAATGACGCAATGGAGGAAACTTGCCAATACAAATGCTTCTGAAGATATTAGTAGGGTAAGCTTGGCCAGGATTAACAAGCAACAAGCAAGTATCAGGAAGTGTTCTTACTGCCTTGCAACAAACTTCTGTGAACCATCGGAAATCTCCGGCTGCCGCTTTTCTCACCGCATCGAAACATCCAGGCACGTTATCGATCGCTGTTGTCGGACACAGGTTCGTATTATGAGCTTCCGATGGTTGGAACATCAATGTTGAGATTAGTGCTAACAAGAAAAACATTACTTTGGTTTGCTGTAGTTTCATTTTTGAGTATATTTTTATTTTTTTGTTGTTTTGTGGTTTTGGATTGTGTGGAGATGATAAGGTATTGTATCGTATATAAATAGAAAAGAATTTAGGATTGTATGGAATGAATCTTATATAATAAAGTTTGACAGGAAAGATTGGGAAAATTAATGAATTATTTGTTTGACCCATATAGAAATATAATTATTAAGAGAATCCACAATCAATTTGTTTATATAATAATATGTGATGGTTTTAAGGAGATTATATACAGTATTACCGTCTGAAAAAAAAAAGATATATAAGAATTGATTTGGATATAGAAAGATTAAGAAGGGCAAGTGAAAAAAGAAATGTATATACAATAGTTTGAATGACGTAAGAAAATTAAAACAGTTTTATTTAAGTATCTTTTTTTATCGTATCATTGAAAGATAGAGAAAATTCATAAAATTGGTTATGCAGCTGCAGGGACCGTATTACTACAAATGACTCTGAAGACATTAATTGGTAACGCCAAGTCAGGCTTAAGTGTCAAGAAGCAAGTATCAGGAAGTGTTGCGTATACTGCTCTGCAACAGTCTACTGATAGCCATCTATAATCTCTTCCCGCAGCTAATCTCAGCGCATCGTAACATCCTGGTACTCTGCTTATCCTGTATGTCAAACAATAAACTTCCGGCGGAGCTGCTTCCGATGGTCGGAGAATCGATGCCAAGGTTATGGCTAACAAGAAAAATATCACTTCTTGTTTCATTTTTTTTTTTTGAGAAGTTTAAACAAGAATTGATTCCGTGGGTTCAAATCGTATGGAGCTGAGATCTTTTGTTTCGGCGAATAAGTAGAAAAGAGATTGTGCTGTATTAGAAATTAATGTTGTGTAGGGAATGTTTTTTATGAAAAGAATTTACGTAAAGAAAGTTTGACTTGATAAATTAATTTGGAAAATTCATATATTAGTTTGACCCATATATATATCTATCCATATCAATTGATATATAGTCAAATTTTCTGCATATGCATAGGAAAATCATTGAATATGTGTAAACCATATTATATTGTACCTAAAACATTGTTTGTATGTTGTGTCTAATTAGTTTAGATAAAATTTCAAATTTTAATTCTTAATAAAAAACCTCAAAGTTTAAATAACTTTTTTTTAAGAAAAGAAAAATAAGTGTTAAAAAAATTAAACAATATATAAACCATATTGAACGTAGAACAACTCTTAAAGATTTGGATGTTGTGTCCACTTAGTTAACACAAAATTTAAAAAATTAACACTTAACAAAAAAATATCATAATTTGTGGCACAAGCTAAGGTACAAAAGCATTTGTCCAAAAAAAAAAGCTAAGGTACAAAAGTCAAAACATGATGATATATGTTTGTTTTAAAATTTTGAGAACAAAAATTTATTTTCTTACAAGTGAAAAGAAATGTAATGATATCAAACCAAAAATGGGATTAAACATTTATATTAAGTTAAGGAGAGAATAAGAATTCGAACAAACTATAGAACAAAGTCACTGGGCAAAAATACATGGATTTTTGTTGGGTGTGACTTTTATTAACAATAACTAAAGCTATATATGTTGGATGATCTGTTATGTGCTCTCATGTACCCAGAGAAAACATGTAACCTCAGTATAATGTTATTTATTCCTATCAACCTCTACATACCATTTCTTCCATGCCTCCGTGAAACAGTTTTCCTTTGGAGAGGTCAGAGTCAACAAGTGCTTGTTGCTGAGTTCATGGCAAACAATCACCTATAAACTTGATATAAAACTTGAAATAAAAATTAATGAAACAAGAAGAATATGAGCCCATGCATGAAACATTCAACGAGACATAGATCATAGGTGATTGTTTGCGATTTTCTTGCCAGTATTTAAAAGTAAATTTTGATTCAGTTTCAATAATATATCATTAAGAATACACCAAAGTTATAAAATTGATCATCCAGGGAACTTTGTAACACAAATTCTTTTCAAGATGATAGTATTTAAAGCTTTGTAAGGAAAGACAAGCAATAGGCAATCAGGAAGTGTTTTCACTGCCTCGCAACAGTCTCTTGATAGCCATCTGATATCTTGATCCGCCGCTAATCTCACCGCATAAAAACATCCTGGTAAGTTAGCTACCGGCGTTGTCTCATCATCCGAACATAAGTGGTTTGGATCTAGACTTGGATCTAGACGAGCTTCTGATGGTCGGAAAATCAATGTGAAGACTAGGGTTAACAAGAACAACATCACTTTGGTTTGTTTTAGTTTCATTTTTGACAAGATTCCAAAATAATTAGCTTTGTAGGTTTGGATAGTGTAGAACTGAGATCTCTGCTCTTTGGTAAATAAATAGACTTTTTTTTTGTATTATTCAGATGCTGTGTATGGAATTTTCTTATACATAGAAGATATAGGTGAAGAAAGTTTGACTATAAGAACTAGAAGAGAATAGGAAAGTTTGACCCATATGCATATATTAGTAGGATATTCACAATCAGTTTTTATATCAAAGAAAAAATATATATATATTTTTTTTTACTGAATAAAATTTCTTCGCTCCACCACATTCAAATCTTAGAGTTATGCAAATTCTTGAGATTTTCCAATATATATATTGCAAATTGAGTCTTTCGTCTTGTCTCCCGTACTATGGATTAGATATTCAACTTTTGTTTTCATAGATAGCTAAAATTCGTTTTCTATGGTTGGCTGCTTTTTAATTTGGACTAAAAATTCCAAAACCTGAGGAGGATTATATAACATTTAATTAAGACGAAGAAATAAAGATGAGATCTCAAACAAAGTGAAACATTCAGTGAGGCAAAGTAAGATCGATATAAAAGAGTCGAATTGTTCATAATTTTCTTATAAATGAAACATCCAATGATACAAAGTAGAAAAATTATAGAGTACAATTTTAATCATCTTATATTATTGGTTGAAACTTAAAAGATAAAGAAAATGATAAAACTAATGACGCAATGGAGGAAACTTGCCAATACAAATGCTTTTGAAGATTCTAATAGGGTAAGCTCTGCCAGGATAAATAAGCAAGAGGCACGTATCATTAAGTGTTCTCACTGCCCTGCAACAATCTCTATTTAGCCATCGGAAATCTGCGTCGCCTGCCGCTAATCTCAATGCATCGAAACATCCAGGCTCCTTCTCTATCGCTGTTGTTTCACACAGGTTCGTATTCCGAGCTTCCGATGGTTGGAACATCAATGTTGAGATTAGCGCTAACAAGAAAAACATCACTTTGGTTTGTTGCATTTTCATTTTTTGAGAATATTATTTTTTAGTTGTTTTTGTGGGTTTGGATTTCGTAGAGATGATAAGACATTGTATCGTATATAAAAAGAAAATAATTTAGGATTGTATGGAATGTAATCTTATATAACAAAGTTTCACTGGAAAGATTGGGAAATTTTATTTATTTGTTTGACCCCATATAAATATAATTATTAAGAGAATCCACAATCAATTTGTGTATATAATATGTCATGGTTTTAAGGAAATTATATATTACCGTCTGAGGTACGTACCACCAATATCCAGATGTATCAAGTGAAAAAGAAATGTATAGTTGACGTAAGAAAATTAAAACGTTTTCTTTTTCTTTTTATCGTATCATTTGAAAGAGAGAAATAATTAATTTTATCACTTATTCAGTTTTGGTAGACAAGATTACGTTTGGAGCCAGTATAAGTACTTCTTTTTTTTTTAACTCAGAGCCAGTATAAGTATGATCACATTCACAAGACAAATGAATGGAAAAATGTCAAAAACAAAAGAAAAGAAAAGAGTAAGGTATTTTTACATCTTCGTTTAAACGATCCTTTACATATTTAACTTGTGACAAAAGGTACCAAGATCTGAACTATGTTGTGATGGTTTATATGAATTAATTCGTTGATTAATATTTCTGTTAATTAAACAAGTGTTAACGTGAATTTTCAGCTGAATATGGCAAAATAACAATTTAATTGTAATCTTTTGAATATTTTATAAATGGGTATATTTCTTTTTATGAAATCAAAGTTGAAAATATATATTCCCAATAAGTGAGAGGAATGATAGGCCTATTAAAACAAAAGGAACACGGTGAAAATGAGAGTTCAGATAAAGTCCAAGGACGATGAAACATTGAAGTGAACAAAGATATGTATAGTTTGAATGAGGTAAGAAAAATTCAAAAATATTATTTCATTATTTATTTTATAATTGAAAGATACAGAAAAATCATGAAGTTGGAGGCTTAACAGCATCACAAATATTTCTGAAGTTAGTCATTGGCAATTCAAGTTCAGAAGTAAGTTTCAAGAAGCAAGTAACTGGAAGTGTTGCGAATACTGCTCTGCAGCATTTTCCTGTTAACAAACTAACATCTCTGTGCACCGCTCTTCTCAACGCTTCGTAACATCTTGGCGCTCTTTCTATGAATAATGTTGAACAATATCTGACCGGCGGAGCTGCTTCCGATGGTCGGAAATTCAATGCCAAGATTAGGGCTACCAAGAAAAACATCACTTTGGTTTGTTTTAGTTCCATTTTTGTTCTTTTCTTTTTTGAGAAGTTTTCAAAAGAATTGGTTGTGTGGGTTCGAATTGTATGTATCTTTGTCTCGACGTATAAATAGAAAAGAGTTTGTACTGTATTGTGAATTTGTGATATGTGATGAAAGTTTGACTTAAAAAAAATTAACTTGGCAAGTTCATATATTATTATTTTATTTTATTTTGGTAGAAAGTTCATATATTTGTTTGACCCATATATATTGGAAAATGATTGAATACTGTATGAAGAAATCCATAAAGTGGATATCAGCTCCATTTCCCATTAAAAAAAGAAAGAAAATAAATCACTTTTCTATAGTACATACTATTTGACAGAAAATTAATTAATTTTATCACTTTTCAGTTTTTGTGATTCTGAAATTAAATACAACAGTATATTATTATCAACAACTAATCCAAGGATAAATGAATGGAAGATTCAAGTTTTCTAGGTAGGTAAAAAAACTAATATTGTCGGTGAAAAAAAAAAAAAAAAACAAACTAATATTGTAGTTCTTCTAAGATCGTTTGCATAGTTGTGGCACAAGGTACAAAAGTCAAAACATGATGATATAGATTTGGTTTAAGTTTTATGAGCATAAATTTTCTTTTCTTTTTACAACTGAAAAGAAATGTAATGATACCAAACCAAATATGGATGGATTAAACATTTATATTAAGTTAAGGAGAGGATAGGAATTCGAATCAAGTATAGAACAAAGTCACTCGGAATTTGTTGGGTGTGACTTTTATTAACAATAACAATACTCTGTTTCTTACTATTGTTTAAGGCAAACAAAGACTAAAGCTATATGTTGGATGAGTTATGTGCTCTCATGTACCCAGAGAAAACATGTGACCTCAGTAATGTTATTTATTCCGATCAACCTCTGCATACCATTTCTTCCATGCCTCCGTGAAATGCCCAAGAAGACCAGTTATTTCTGTTTTAACAACATTTTTCAAAACCAAAACTCAGTTTATGTTTTATAATCAGATATGTTTGCCAATCGAATCAAGAAACGATTAGAGTGTGGTTGTTACCTTGATTGCAATACTGTGGTTGGTAGGTAGAAGCAAGGGCCTCGATCTCTAGTAACCTTCCCTTTCCGACTTTGTCGTTGTTCGTCTTAGATGCTCCTATTGGGGAGAACGGGCCAAACACATATTTACTTGCAGCTGGTTTCGATTCCTGCTCTGTGTTTTCCTCGTCATGTTTCTTATATCCAATTTGCTTGCGGATTGATGAACAATATGTTTTGTTTCTCTTTGCCCTCAAGTTTGTGATCTCTGTTCCAAATACCCGCTTCGGTTCTCCGGAATTAAATAAGCTTAATCCTCTTTCAGCTATGCTTTTGGACCCTAACCACCTATATGCTGGTTTCCTAGTCACTGGTATATGAGTCTGGAGAAAGCAAAAAAAATAATAATAATAACTAAAAGATGATACACTGGAAATTTGCAAGTATTACAGTGTTAATGTATTGGCTTAGGAACAAAGCTCTTACCTTCTCGATTAAATTCATCGAGGCAAATACATTTGCAATGTCGTAAAGTCTTCTAACTTTAGCTGTTAATCAATTTCAGAAATTTGGTTGGTTAATGGTACTGTATACTTGTGAGAACAGAGATTAGAAAAGATCTAAAACAGGAAATATAGATGTACTTCGCATATGGACTGAATCTGGAGAGTCGCTCAGCAAGGCTTTTGCAGCACTATCAAGTGTGATGAGATCATCCTGAAGAGAAGGCAGCAGACAGGGTGTGAGTTGTTGTTTATAAGAGGGATTTGAAAAGTATTGTGTAAGAAGCCAAAGAGAGATATTCACTTACATC
Organism: Arabidopsis thaliana; assembly: GCF_000001735.4. NCBI lineage: Eukaryota > Viridiplantae > Streptophyta > Magnoliopsida > Brassicales > Brassicaceae > Arabidopsis > Arabidopsis thaliana. Next base: position 125,562 of record NC_003074.8, read on the forward strand.
AGAACATAGAAACATCTTCACAAAATTCTGTGCGAGAAGCCAGAGAGATTTTTCCTTCTTTTGGTCTGAAAATGATATTAGTTTGATTTCAAGTTAGCTCCTAAAGAAAATCTTATCCTGGAAACTTTTATTCATCAAGTAGCACTTTGTTAATGCAGAACTATTTGCAGAAGAATGTTTATTCAGAATCAAGTTGTGGACTGAAATCCCAATAGTGATTAGCAGATGGATATTGATAACACTCCAACAAAACAAAACACTAGAAGAAAGAAGATTACCCATTTTAGAGGATGATGAGTTCTCCTGATCATCAGGTGTTAAAGTTAAAGGTTCTTCTCTTTCACAACCATTTGAAACCTAATACATTTACGACCATAGAATCACATCACAGGTAACATCTTCAAAGTTAAATTCCAAACCACTTTAAAAAATCTAATAAAAAATTCAGCAACAAAGAATCTTAAGAGGATGAACTTATATACCTTGTCTGAATTGTTTGAACTTGAGTAACCTAACCTCTCTCTCATCCCTTCTTCCTGTAAACAAAAACAACCAAAGACAAGTTTCAAAACCATTCTCCTTGCATCATTAAAAGCCAGATGTTGAACATCCATATCAAGTAAACCTTGAGTTCATCTAGAGAACGAGGAATCTCTCCAAAACCTTTCCACGAGTATTGATTCTTCCCTCTTCTTGCCACAATCTGAATATACACCACAAAACTCTAAATCAGCTCAAGCTAAACCCAGCAAAATAAAAAAGAGCATACATACCCCAATACTCTCCAATATATTGACCACATCATAGATACGCCGCCTTTCAACTCCTGAAACAAAATTTGAGAAATCCGATGAGAGCGTAACCAAAACAGTCATCGGATTACTTAGTTCTCCGTTAGCCCAATTGTTCTTAGTCTAGGAATCGAACGCATACGTTTAGATTTGACCTATCCATCGATTTTAAAATTTCAATCTCACAAAATCAGGAGGAAGAAGAATAAACCTAATTGCCCAGCGGCATCATCGAGCCCAATGAGATCCACATCGTCTCGGTTATACAGTCTCAGGAAACTGAATCGTACATAAGACATCAATTACACATAAATCCAACAAAGCAAAATCTGGTGAAAGAGAGAGAGAGAGGTGTTACTTGGAGACGAGAACCCCAAGAGATTTCTCCTTGCGGCTATAAATTTGCAGACCAAGCGATTCCGCATCTTGAGAAACAACAATCGCAGAAGACATTTTCCCCAGAAACAAAAAACAGAGAAAGAGGACGAGAAATTTCTGAGATTCGGATATTTGTCTTAGCAATTAAAAAAAAAAAAAAAAAACTTTTTGGGGCCAAAGCGGGGGGAGAGAGATTTCGAATTGTGAAAATAGGCGCTTCATTCATCGCTTTAGCACTTGTTATCACTGTTAATGACGCAAATACCCTCGATCCTCTTAACTACACGGAGTATTGAAAGGGTAAATATTATAAATCGATGCAGAGCCGGATTAGCATTTTTTGAGCGCCATCGGCAAAATTTCGTAAATCAAAATTTTATGCCTAATTGAGCATTAAAATTTATCAAGTGGCTGGCTAAACGAGCTGGTTAATGAGTTGAAAATTAGTTGATCGATTAAAAACACAATTAACTAAGGTTGAACAGGCTTAAATTTTTAAAGTATTAATTAGTTAAAAATGAGTTTATATTGAAATCAATTAAATTTTGGTTATAAACTACAATGAATTTACGCCAAAATCGGAATCTCATAAAAGGGTAAAAATGTGAAAAACATCATACCAGTAAAAAAAACTCATTATCGGAATTAAAAAGTTTTATGAAAAATACATTTCTTTTGCAATCTCTGTTGTCTGATTAAAATACATAAGAATATACTTTCCTGAGAAACGTATAGAGAGAAACAGGTCCCTAGAAATTGTATACAGAACACACCACATTTTGATATTACCACAAAACAAAAGATAACCAAACAAACAAACAACAATCTATGGCTCAACAACAGTCACTTGTTCCCACTCTCCATCAACAGACTCTTTCCACACTGTAACGTTATTGTTCCCATCGGAAACAGCCAACAAATTACCGGTCAACGACCACGAGACCCGCCACACTGGTGTTTTGAAATCTTTCAAAACAGTACCTTCCCATTGCTCACCTTCTTTCCCTATGGTCCATATGATCACTTTCCCATCTTCTGAACCACTGGCTATGGTTGACTTTGGGAGACCCAAGTTCGGTGCCCAAGCCACATCACGGACCCAATCCGTGTGCTTGTTGAGAGCCGGGAAACAATCCATTTTCCATGACCCGTTCGAGAACTTCCACACTTTCACCGTGCTATCACACCCGCCGGATGCTAGTTTGTAGACCGGATCGATCATACCAGAGCTAACGAGTGCGCCTGGTTCTGTGGCCGGTGCCCACGACACTGAAGTGACACCAACAGGGTGTGCTTGGTCTATCTTTGTCGTGTCCCAACCGCCATCAGCTCGAGCCGAGAAAACTGATATGTTTCCATCAGATGCTCCGCAAGCTAAGGAGAGTCCAAGTTCATGAGGAGCCCAAGCGATAGAGTTGACAGATACTTTGTGGTCTGTGAAGACATGAGCTTGTGTCCATTGGTTTTGGTTACCTTCTTTCCATAATATAATTTGCCCATCATAGGAACATGAAGCGAGAAGTGAACCAAACTTTGGGTGCGCCCAAGCGACTTGCCAGACAGGACCTCGATGACCGGTTAAGGTAGCTAGATGCTGAGATCCACCGCTGTTGCTTACTCCGGTTATCTTGATCGTGCAGTCAGACGAGGCAGTTGCTACTCGCTTTCCATAGTAATCCATGACCACATCATGAATAGTGTCGCTATGACCAGTTTCAATCTTCTGAGGAGGCATGTTTCCTGAATGCTTTCACTGTTACAATACAAATCAACAGGGAACACAACCATGAGCATGTTGATCCAGACATTAACCGAAGCAAAGTGTTAGATTATTAAGCAGAACAATTAACAAATTATCACAGCCAAGACCATATGGTAAGCACAAGGATTATTTAAACTCAGACCTCAATTTTAAGCGATTAATCAACACAATCAACATCGCAATGTTTACAAGTTGTGAAAAAAACAAGATCAAAACGAGAAATTATAAAACGTGGATTCTAAGATTGATCGCTTCCCACCGATGTGAATGAGAGTACATAACCTAAATCGATCTACAGGCGCTGATAGAAGTCTAGCAAATTTTAACGAAATTCATTGGAAGATCAAATTGAGCTAAGACTTCATAAACAACAGAGAAAAATCTCACATCGTTACGAACCTCTGGTATTGGAGTTATCTTCTTCCTTTGAACTCTCCAAAACTCAGATCTGCTACTGCTTAGAGACGAGAGAGACAAAGCGAAAGAGGCGAGTTTGTGTCCTTATTACCGATTCTACCCCTACTTGTTGGAATGACATTAATACCCCCTACATACTATCAGGCAGTAGATGGGCCATCGTGTATATGGTATTGGGCCTTCAATATTGTTTAGTTGTATTATTGGGTATGTTGAAAATTGAGAACACCAATTTGACATTTTTAAACTGAATTCTTTTCATTCATTCTCTCTCATCGAGGCCAAAGCTTCCAAACAAATTCCGGCACCGGTAGAGCCGTTTGCTCGCCGGTGCCGGGAGCTATCGTTCCCTTGTCGCTCTCTTCTCAATGGCTATGTCATCTGGTGTTCTCTATTCTCCCGTGTTCCCATGTTTCGCTTGTCTTTTCTCCCTTTGTATCCAAAGATTACCTTGACCACCATACCTCTGAACACGTTCACTTCTTGTGCTAGTTCTCCCCTTATCTTCTTTGCGACCTCCGTGGTTTATCCCTCTCCTCGGCTCCCCTTGAAGTCAATACCGGCATCTCCCTATTCCCCTCTGGATCGGAGCTTTGCTTTGACGCCGGAGCTGTTGAAGAGCTTTACCTTGGAAGATCCAACTTCTGCAGACCGAGCCTCATCGCAAACAAACTTCGTTTGGTTAGATCTTGTCTCTGACGCCCTCAATTCGGCAGCTGTAAACCCTAAGTCCGTTTTGCCGTCGCCGTCGTCGTTGGTGACAAAGAGAAGATGCGCTTGGCGGCTAAACCTAATGCTGCCTCAGGGTTTTCGCATTGGGCCCAACCCAAGCCCCTTCTGTCCTCCCCCTAACCCATTACCTAAACTATTAAAGCCCATGAAGCCTTCTGCTGGGTTAAGCCCATATCCTCTAAGGCCCAGGTCTGTTTTCAAATCTGTTTTACAAAGCCCAAATTTTTTGATGTTGTTATCATTTAGGGAGAGTAATGGACGCTTTCCTGTGATGGTGATGATGGATTTAGCTTGGATTAGTAGCTCTCTCTCACAAAACCTAGTTGATAGTCTATCTCGTTTGGTCCGTTTTCTTCAGTGTTTGAGTCTAGTCTTGAATCGTTTGGAGCTATTTTCTCTTTGGAAGTGTCCTAGAGTGTTGCTGCCCACACCAAGTATCGTTAATTTACTATCGAGTTCCCTCCTTTTAGCACCCTCTACCTCTGTTTGGGCTGGTAATGGACGCCTTGCTATCAGAATAGTGGTTTGTTTAGGTGGGAATGGTAGTTACCATTGTCGAGATAAGATGTTAAGTTTTCTTTGGACCCTATCCGAGACTCCTTTACCCACCCATAGGCAAATGGCCTTTAGAGTTAAGAGGATCGGCATTATGACCCTGTCTCTACCGAGTAGGTGTTACCGAAGCCTTGAAAACTCTCAACTTATCCACTCACCATTTATCGCGCTCATTCATGTCATGTTAATCTATTGCTTGGATAATTTGCAATCTCTTGACATGTTGAAAAAGTACGGCATTATGACCATGTCTTCAAGAAGTGGTTACCGTCTTTTTCTCAACCTCGTTAACCCGTCAGCCTCCTCAACGGAGCACTTCTTCAAAAGCTCGGATGCATTGTTTGCAAGAGCTTCTTTTGACCACAAGATGGTCGAGGATTTCGCGAAGCCCGCCTTCATGGTCGAATCTGCCAAGGCCTCAACAGATTTTTCAATCATTAGAAAACTCATGAAGCTTCTATCCTTATTTTCCTGTAATTTCTTATTTTCATTGTGTATGAACTTGTCTCTTTTGAGATTTTAATGAATGAAGATCTTTGTTTGACAAAAAAAAAACTGAATTCTTTATATCATTGTTCATATATATAATAACTGAAGAAACATAACTGTTACTAATATAAGAGTCAAAATTATATGGTAAACAAAGAAATTAAACAAAAGTATAACTTTCTAACGTATGGATATTTTGGTCATATTTAAATACTCACTTGGAGTCAAACAGTCAATACTATAATGTAATGTAGAAAGTCACCAAAAGAATAATACGATATAATCTTAAAATGTTCGTGAATAGCCAAGCATTAACATATTTAATGTTAACTTTGTACCACCAAACTAATACAGATATTTCTATGACACTAGTATAAAAATACTTAAATTCAAGTTTTGTGTAAGTGCATGTAGTCACCTTAATTAACTAGATCGTATGAAACCAACATGTGTTCGTTAAGTGCTAGTTTACGTACCATGTAGATAAAGGATCAGGCACGCAAATAGCCAAATATTATATGATTATTATCTTTATCAGGAAGACAGGAAATACTAGATTTGATAGTTATAATTTCTCATAAGGACAGACAAAACACGTACAGTGTTATCTCTGTTCCCATTCTACTTTGTAGACCAAAATGATTTCCATCTCACTAAACCACCATAGCGTGGGGGTACAAAGAATTTTAAAGAAACTTTTTTTGTTGGACAAAGAATTTAAAAGAAACTAAAAGGTCTATATTATATACCAAGTTACTTGAAATAAAACTACATGCAGAGAGTGTCTTGAATATTTTCGTTACAAGAAAAAACTCAACATCTCCAAAATACAGTATATCCTTTTTTACAAAACAAAAAAATGTCAACATCTACATCATAACTTCATTATTGTTTTCCAGGTAGTACGTGATCATGTTGTCTACAAACAAGTGATAAATAATTTCCCAATATAACATTCTAACGTTCATATAATCATATTTACTTTACACACGAATGTATTCAACAATAGCTTTCGCAGTTCACGTGCTTAGCAAACGTTAGCACGTGTTGCTCTCAAGTTCTCAACAATGGAACCCTTTAAATTCTAAAATTTAATATTGAATATTTAACATGACATTCAACTTAATTTGTGTTGGATATAAAAACAGAAAACAAATATAAAACCAAAATTTTAATCAACTTAAATAGTTACTTTTTCCTAACACACTAAATAACTTTATAATATTATAACGGTGAAAATTGACTGATGTCAAATGAAATAAAATTTATAATAAAATATAATTTTTGTTGGACCATGAATGATCTTCACTTTTCTATTTGTGGTCAGCATTATTGGACCACATAAAAAAATACGTATCAATTTGTGTTAAAACGTTAAAGAATAAAGTATTTTCCAAAAAAGAAAAAGAAAAAAGATAAAATAAATTTTGCTGCCAGTAACCGAATAAAAGAAAATTAAAGCATCCATAGGAAATGACGTGTATTTATCGACGTGGAAAAGAACGTGAGACACGTGGCAGTATATATCAGAGCGAGAGAGAAGGTTGATGCACGGAAGCTGTTCCCTTTTAAAAAATTTGGTGCAAGTCTACGTTGTGGCACTCACTCACTTAATAAACTCCACTTTTCTCCAAAGTTGATTTTATCATCCTTTTTCCTTTTTTAAACCATTATTGGATTCTTATAATTTATAATCCGCATGAACATTTAATTACCATAAATTAATCTCTACTGTATATCGTCTTTAGTAGTTAATTGTAATTTCATCTTAGGTATTTTAAGTCTTTCTGTAAATCGCCAAATATTCCGGAAACTATATGGTTCTGAGACCATCTTATCTTTTACTCTCTTAATTATTTCCTACTTTTCTATTTATAGAGTTAATACTTTGATAGTCAGAAAGTAATAAATCTTTATCTCTCTTAATTTTTCAAATCTCTGCTCAGTTTATAATTTCTACCTTCTCATTTTCTCCGTACTCTCTGCAGATTTGGCCTAATATATTAAGTTTTTTTTAAAAAATATATATATATATATATATATTTTTTCGTGACTGGAAAAATGCAGATCTAATCCAACAATGATAAGCCTCTTTGATAATAAATTTCAAACAATCGAGGTATGAGAGGAAAAAGAAAATGAGTCCTGGTTTGGTAACTCCTTGGATATTGAGGAACATCGGTTTAAGGCCAACCTAAAGCTTCGATGGATATATTTGCATCAAAGATTCGAATAATGGCTCACTGAAGAGCAAGTCTCGGTAATACTTTTGCTCTAAACAATTCGATCTTATCTCATTCCTCTCTTAAATCCACCCTATAATGGCACCACCACCCACGTTGCATAAGTTTGTATATAGGTGTTTCTTTCACAATTGTTTTTTATAAAAAAGAAAAATGTTTTTTTCAAAGAAGAATTTTAGATAAATTTAAAAACCTTTCGACAAAAAAAGAAAGATTAAATTTAAATATTCAAAAGAAAAAGACCTTAATCCCCAAAGTCGGTCAATGAGGCAAAAAAAGGTTGTTCAAAAAATGATAGCACACTTTTAATGGATTTTTGTTTTTTGTGTCACGAACACTTTGAATTTAAGGAACTAAATCGTAAGAATTGAATACTATAACGTTCCACTACAGTCAGTTTTACAACTATAGAACAGTTTAAAAAAAAAAAATTTATCTATAATTCCTTAATTACAGAACCACCTACAAGTGTTAATATGCATCCGTTTTTATATGCGACGCCTGGCACGTATAGAGAAAACGTGTTTTGTTCACGTATTCGCTATTCGCAAAACGTATGCCACGTGAGATCTACATGACGACATACTTACTTGTATTGTATGTAACCTCTTCGTACATGATACCTACTAAATTGAAATTTAAGTTTGCTTGAATTTTCTTTAAAAAACAATTCTAATGAAATTTATCGAAATAGAACTATCATTTTTTGTAATCATATTAACTTTCATGAGCTTTTCAATTCGATACTAATTGCTACTAAATGAGTTGATCTATCATTAATATATTACTTTAGACTTTTTGTATTTTTTGATGTGGAATTCTAACAAACCAAAAATAAATTAAGTTAAAATATAGACTAAACACTTATCACGAAATGAGCTCACATCAATATTTTGATAATCAAATGATTTTTTCTTTTTTTACCAAGAACAAAACGTTTAGGAAAAATAGAGAAATTAGAAACAAAGAAACAAAAGAACAACCTTGTATAAGGAAAAAGAATCGCAAAAAAGGGAATGCGAAAATTATGTATATAAAAGAGTATCAAATACGCCAAATGTAAATGAAAGGAACATATAACTTTAATTATAGTTATTTCTTTTTCATATTGTACAAGGGTGAAGGATGAATTCAATGTAGCTAACAGATAGAAAGCTAAGAGCTAGATGGTCCATTTTAGTGATATATACTGCATGATTTTGCATTTTATCGACATATTTATAAAAAATTTCCTCTTTTTCTTTCTTTTGTAAAATACGTTAAACCTCAATTTAATTAAAAGGGTGTTGACCTATAAAAAAACTAAAGGGTAAGAGATATATAATAGACTTAATAGTGTTTAATTATAATAGAACAAATCTGCAAAAAAAAATGGTTTGCGCAACGGTTATTAAAGATATAATTCAAACTAGGGTGCATACAAACCTATTGAATTTCCTAATCTACTTAAACCAGGTTTCATTTAAACCATTTTCATGAAACTTTCCAATTCACATATTTCTTTAAGAATTCAATTAGTTAGTTTATTTTGGTTGACATCTACAATGAGTGTTTTTTTCCCCTACATAAAACTCCATCATTTGGTAAAAAAAACTTTTACTAGCTTGTACCTTTCTTCGTTAAATGTTTAATTTTCACTTTTTAACTCATCCGTATTTTACAAACGAAGAGAATAAAAATCAATTTGAAGTGTATATTTGGCTATATACAGTTTTAGTTTAATTCGTATAAAATTGGAAAACACATCTTTTGAAGAAACAGAAGAAGCATGGTAAGAAAAGAAGGAAAAACTATTTAATAAATACATAAATCCACCCACATAGGTGTGGAGACAAAGATATAGAATTCCAAATATGGAAATTAATCTCTGCCATTAGTGGAAGTTAATTCTCATAACACCGAAAAGCTAACGATTTTCAACTTTTTTTTTTTGTTACTCAGAAGATTTTAAACCTTTATAAATACGAAAAAACCAATCTCACAAATCATCAACAATCACCTTGATCTCCACTCTCTTACATATAAATAACCAAATAATTTCTCTCCCCTCTTCTCTCTACACACATAGACAATAAACACATAAAGACAGTTTCTAATGGATTTAGAACAGAAGACAAGAGGACTTAGCAAGTCATGTGCCCTTCTCATAGGTAAATGATTTCCTCTCTTCTTTTTGTTCGTTTGTTTCAAAGATTCAAAACTTCACTGAAACTAAAGATTGAACTTTTGTTTTTCTGTGTGTATAGTGATTGCGGGAATGGAGAGATATGCATTCAAAGGAGTTGCATCAAACTTAGTGACATATCTAACAGATGTAGTGAAGATGAGTAATTCAAGAGCAGCCAAAACTGTTAACACTTGGGCTGGTTTCACTTCTATGTTGCCTCTCTTCTCTGCTCCTTTGGCTGATACTTATTGGGACAGATTCTTCACCATCCTTGCTTCTTCTTCCGTCTACTTTGTGGTAAGTAGAATCAAGTGTTAACTAAGTGCTGAAACTCTCCTCCACCGTCAGACAATAACGGTCAGGCGGTGAGGGAATGTTGCTTTTATTTATCTTATTTTATAATCGCGTTGTTAATAGAATTGGTTATATTTTGATAATGTTTTGGCCTTCTATTAGATGTCTATGTATATGCTTGATTAAGCAGTCATTAAGTGATAAACTGATAATGGGTATTAACTTGTGCAAGAAAAACTGGTTTAGACGATATATCTAAGGAAGTTATAAGTTAGGTGTTGGGTCATTTTCCGAGTTAAGGAATAGATCAAGTAGACCATCTTAAAGAGTCTTTAAGAAATTAGATACTTGGTCACCGTCCGATTAGAAATTTTCTTTTACCACTAATGGAGTTTATATGGATCCCTTTAATAGTTGGGTTGATAATGGAATTTTGATTAGAATGTTGATATAGTGCTTATAATGGGTCTTATCGGATCTTATAGGCGAAAAAGCTAGCTTAGTGGAAACTCGAAAATCTTCTTTTGTTAGTAGTTTTTAATATATTATTTCTGTTTTTTCTTTGAAGGGACTAGTGGGATTGACATGGACGGCATTTGCTGGGTCACGTTCAGCTACTAAGACTATCTCTTCTTACTTTCTCTACTCTTCACTATGTCTTGTCTCAATCGGTTTAGGCGTCTTAAACCCTTCTCTTCAAGCCTTTGGTGCAGACCAACTCGACCACGACCTCGATAAGAATTTCGATCTTTCCTCGGGTGATCAAAAGGACGCGAAAGCTACCCGAAAGACTCAGTTTTTCCAATTGTGGTACTTTGGCGTCTGCACCGGCAGCCTTATGGGTGTCACAGTCATGGCTTATATTCAAGACACTTTTGGTTGGGTTCTCGGTTTCGCCATTCCTGGTATCGTGATATTCCTGTCGATTTTGGTGTTCATGTCGGGTTGTGGAATTTATGTTTATGCTCCGGGCGCCCGTCTGAAGAAGAAAACAACTACTACACCTTTTGAGAAGATTCTTAAATTCATTAAAGGGAGAGTAGTGAAGCAGAGAAGCATATATACACTTGCAGATGAGAAAGATTTGGATGCTATGGAGCTTGAGTAAGTTCGGAAAAACCACGATATCTCATGAAACTAATTAGTCTTTTAAGTTTTTTAGCGACTAATGATTACCTGTTTATGTAGGCTAGAGGAGAGGCCTCTCTGTAAATGTGAGACCGAAGACATTGAGACTCCTTCAACAACCTCCAAAGGATTGGAAGATGACGAGAGCTCGAAAACGGTTTTCTCTGGAATTGATAATGTTAAGTTAGTGATTCGCCTTTTCCCCATATGGATGATGCTTCTCATGTTCGCGGTTATCTTCCAGCTACCAGCAACCTTTTTCACCAAACAAGGTGTGACTATGAAGAGAAACATTGGGTCCAACTTCAAAATCCCACCTGCAACCCTGCAAAGCACGATCACATTATCAATCATCCTGCTTATGCCATTATATGATAAGATTTTGATACCTATTACCAAGAGAATCAAGAAAAACGGTACAGGTATCTCTGTGATGGAGAGAATGGGAGTCGGAATGTTTCTATCCATCATTGCCATTGTTATTGCGGCAATAGTCGAAAGGAAAAGACTAGCCATAAGCCAAAAGATGAAGACTTTACCTGATTATGATCCAGAAACCGTCCCACTGAGCATCTTCTGGCTGCTGCCTCAGTACATCCTCTTGGGAATCTCAGATATATTCACAGTCGTTGGGATGCAAGAGTTTTTCTACAGTGAGGTTCCTGTAAGAATGAGAACAATGGGATTTGCTCTCTACACAAGTGTTTTTGGTGTTGGAAGCTTTGTGAGCGCCGCACTGATCTCAATTGTCGAGGCTTACTCGAGCTCAACAGGTGACCGACAAAACTGGTTTGCAGATGATATGTCGGAAGCTCGGCTTGACAAATACTACTGGCTTCTTGCTCTTACAAGTACAATAAGCTTTGTAGTCTACATATTTCTATGCAAGTTTTTCAAGAGTAGCAGTGATCAAGGCGATGAAAAAGAAGAAGCCCCTAAATGAAAGAAGAAAAACTTTGATTCCTTTGACACAGTCGACTTAGATAACCGTTTGCCATAAGATTCCACGAATGATCTAACTGTAGTAGTAGCTTTAGAACTAACTAGCAAACCAAAAGAGATAGACAACTGTAAGATTTTTATTCATAAGAAACAGTATCTTATAATATCAAATGCAAAAGATTCAACATTATTATTATCTCGTGTGTTTGATTACATATCATCATTAATCCTCCCATTGACCAACAACATTTCTAAAATGGACAGATTCAAAACAGACAAAAAAAAAAAAGTCTGAAACTTTGATTTATACCTTTAATCATGTGAGCTGTTTCCATTGAGACCAACTTCTTTAGCTACGTTGCTCTCTTCTCGAACCTCGTCTTCTTCATCAGAGTCAAGTGTGAAAGTACTTAAATTCTCCAACTCAGCTCCGAGAGGTCGATATTTAGAATGATCTTGACGGAGATAACCATTCTTGTTAGCAATGACAGAGAACAAACCAGTAGCCACAACTACCATTAGAGCCAAATGACAGTTAAATTGAAGAGTAGCTATAGCTTTTGCTCGGTGATAATCACCGTGTCCTTTGCACTTGATCGTGAAATTGCCTCTGCTCTTCTCGTGAAACGTACAGTTATTAGTGATCAAACCGGTAAAAAACGATACACCCATTTGCAGAAACCATGTTCCTTGCAGAATCAGACCGATCCCACGACCTAATTTCGCAAACCGATGCGTGCTAGAGTCGGATTTGAGCTCAAAAACCGTGGAGAAGACGCAGATGGCAATGGGCACGAGCATGAGATCGTAATAACGATTCTCGATTCCAGAAACATCTTTCTTTTGCAGGTAGAACATTAAGAACTCCTCAATGAAGCCAAAGAGAAGCAATAAAGTTGTAATCGAAGACGGAAGTGCAACAAAGACAGCGTTTTTGGAGTTGACCAGATATGTTAGAATGGCGTAATATAGGAATAGTACTGCCACTGCCACGATCTGTAACTGGATCATTGACCCGACCCGATCGCGAGATCCGATTGAGCTGAAGAAGGAGAAAAACGAGTTCGCAATAAACAGAGACGAAAGCAAAGCTACGGGGATGGAAGATGATCCAACAGATTTTGGCGGCGAAGCTCTGATCTGAGCCATAGGGGAAGATGAATCAGCAGTACCAGAAGATGAATTCGGATCCAGGTTCGATGAGTCCAGTGACTCCCACGCGCCGATTACTGCAAATCCACCGCCGGCGACGGCGTAACTTAATATACCCATGACTCCAATCTTCACAATCTCTGCGAATCAGGTTATACTTCTTTCGAGGAAATTTGGATTTTTCCGCCATTAAAGCTTAACAGAATCGAGCTTCTGATCTGATAAACCGGAAAGATCCGACCCGACCCGAATAACCCAAAATGGGATAGGCTAGTAGCCCAATAACTCAATATGGGCCTACTGGGGTCTTCAAATAGTTCATGTTTAAATATTCTAACCATCACGTGACAATCATGTGACCTCTATGGATATGCTGCTGCTGCATATAGCTCCGCTTGCGTAATCCAGTTTGCTTGGAGAAATGTTGCTTCCACTGTTTCACCAGCAACCATTGATACTTGCCAAAACCTTTCCCGATCGAATTTTCCCGCCATTCCTTGTTCCCAACACCCTAGTTTCGCGACGCAATGTCAGTCGAGCGAACTCCGGCATCTTCTGTAGTTCTGCTTCCGGTCGAAAGACTCTTCCCCAATCGGCTATCCAGAGAATCGCTGAGAAGCTTCGTAGCCTTGGATTCGTGGAAGAGAAGCATGATTCACCGACTAGGAGAATCACGGGAGAAGAATCTGGTAAGAATTCCCCAGGAGAGATATTCGTTCCGTTGCCTAAGCAGCTTCCGATTCACCGGGTCGGGCACACGATTGACACAAGCTGGAGCACGCCTAGTTACCCGGTTCCGAAGCCCGGGTCGGGTACTGCCATTTCAAGGTACCATGAGTTGAAGAGAGTGTGGAAGAAGGAAACGGAGATGGAGAGGAAGAAGGAGGAGAAGGTTCCGTCGTTGGCGGAATTGACATTGCCGCCGGCGGAGCTGAGGCGGTTGAGGACGGTGGGGATTAGGTTGACGAAGAAGCTGAAGATTGGCAAGGCTGGGATTACGGAAGGGATTGTGAATGGGATTCACGAGAGATGGAGGACGACGGAGGTTGTGAAGATTTTCTGCGAAGATATTTCCAGAATGAACATGAAACGGACCCATGACGTCTTGGAGGTTTGTTTGCCTCTCTACTTTTGATTTCATGATAGGGATTTGATAGTAACATTTGACTCTCAATGAAAGATCTATGAACATGTCAACAAATGGCACAGACGGAAATTCATACTTGTCCTGGTTGATTTTACAGACAAAAACTGGAGGCTTAGTCATTTGGAGGTCTGGAAGCAAAATATTGTTGTATAGAGGGGTAAATTATCAGTACCCTTATTTTGTATCTGATCGGGATTTGGCACATGAAGCTGCTTCAGGAGCATCATCTATGGATCAAGGAGTGGTTGATAGTAGAGAGAAACAGAGTATTGCAGAATCTTCTGCCCCGAGTATTACTAATAAAATGGTTAAACCGATGTTGACGCAAGGCGTTGGTTCTCCGGATAAGGTTAGGTTTCAATTACCCGGGGAAGTACAGCTTGTAGAAGAAGCAGACCGTTTGTTGGAAGGATTGGGTCCAAGATTTACTGACTGGTGGGCATATGATCCCCTTCCCGTAGATGGTGATCTTCTGCCAGCCGTAGTACCTGACTACAGGAGACCATTTCGCCTTCTTCCATATGGCGTCAGTCCAAAACTAACTGATGATGAAATGACCACAATAAGGAGACTTGGTAGACCACTCCCTTGTCATTTTGCTTTAGGTAAGCTTGGTTTCACCTGATTTTAGCTTCATTTAGACACGAAAAGATTGTTAACTTATTCTGGCTTACCTTTTCGAGACTTCCAGGTAGGAATAGAAATTTGCAGGGACTAGCTGTTGCAATTGTCAAGCTTTGGGAGAAATGTGAGCTTGCCAAGATAGCAGTGAAGAGAGGAGTTCAGAACACTAATAGTGAGCTGATGGCCGAAGAGTTAAAGGTTGTTGGTTTACTTCTAGTGATCAAAGTATCAAACTATTTGTGGCTCTGTTTGCGAACAATAGAAAATTATGCCCTTCGGAGTCCCATATAACTAAAGAGATCTATTGATGAGCGAAAATATATGTATGTTGCAGTGGTTGACTGGAGGGACTCTGATATCTCGGGATAAAGATTTCATTGTCCTGTACAGAGGAAAGGATTTCCTCCCATCTGCAGTTTCTTCTGCAATAGAAGAGAGGAGAAGGCAAACAATGATAATGGAGAATTCTAGTGTGCATGGTAATAAGCTGACTGAAAACGAAGAGGAAATAAAACCTCGGGCTGTTAAAGAGGATATTGAACTAGAAGCTAAGGATCAGAAGGATCATATACAAACCCATCAGATGAAATCAAGACAGCGAAATTCTCCTGAGGCAATCCTTGAAAAAACTAGTATGAAGTTGTCCATGGTATGCCCTAACAGACAATTTATACTTGAATCCATTGGGTTTGCGAGACCTTTTTTAGTTCTGAACGGTTAGTTTTTGTCTTTAGGCGTTGGAAAAGAAAGCAAATGCAGAAAAAGTCCTGGCGGATCTGGAGAATAGAGAGAGTCCTCAACTTTCTGATATTGACAAGGAGGGTATTACTAATGATGAAAAGTACATGCTCCGGAAAATTGGCTTGAAAATGAAGCCTTTCCTTTTACTAGGTAGGTCATTGTTTTTCCTCTTTTTCCAATTGAAAGCAGTCTGTTCCCGTCTTTCATGTAAATACTCGTGGTAAATGAGTAGTAACTGTCATGGACTCATCTCTTTGACATGGTTTATGTAAACTTCCTGTTCTGACGTATCTTGTTGTGTTCTCAAGGTAGAAGAGGCGTCTTTGATGGAACAATAGAGAACATGCATCTTCACTGGAAGTATAGGGAACTTGTGAAGATCATTTGTAATGAATATAGCATTGAAGCTGCTCACAAAGTAGCAGAAATCTTGGAAGCAGAAAGTGGTGGCATACTAGTTGCTGTGGAGATGGTTAGTAAGGGCTATGCAATCATTGTGTATCGTGGAAAGAATTATGAGCGGCCTCAATGTCTACGACCTCAAACACTTCTCAGTAAGAGAGAGGCGCTGAAGCGGTCTGTGGAGGCACAACGTCGAAAGGTAAAGAACCAATCATAACAAATCCATGACATGACAATATTGTCCTGTAAATAATATCTTATCTGGAAACTTCAAATTACTTTTATGACTTCCTCGCTTGCATGTTGAATTAATTTTCTGCTCAAATTAATGCAGTCATTGAAGCTACATGTGCTGAAACTTTCCAACAATATCGAAGAATTGAACCGTCAATTGGTAAGTCATATGTGTGGCTCAGCTTGATTTTCTTAAACAGTCCTTGAAGAGACGTAACATTTGAATGCTGCTGGTTGGGGGCAGGTCGAGGACAGCGCAACCAATGAAACTTGGTCAGATGGGGAATCAAGTAACATGATGGTAAATTATTTACAGTTTCAGTAAACACATGCCAATTCTTGATGCTACACCTATGCTTCTATGAGTTTCTCAATTCTCCTTATTTCTTATGTAGGTCGAAGAAGAAACAGAAAATCAGCATACTGAACCTGAGAAAGCAAGAGAAAAAATTGAACTTGGCTATTCATCTGACTTATCAGTTCCTTCCTCTGGTGAAGAAAACTGGGAGGTGAGATTGTGAGCTCCTCCTCTAAGTTTCTTGCAAATGGCTCCTATTAATATATTCTCTGGATTACTAAAATGTGAACCCGAATTCTGAGACTGCGTTGGTGAATATATTTGAAGGATGACAGCGAAGGTGAAGTAGACCCATTAACTACGAGCAGTCAGGAGTATCAAGAAGATGAATCTGAATCTGCCTCGTCTCAGAGACACGAGGGTAACTCTCTCGATTCAACTGCAAATCTGTCTGTGTTTGCGGAAACCGGTTCCGCCAATGCTTCTTCATTTCATGATAGATCACTGGTAATGTCTAAAAACCTCTTCTCTTTCCTCGTTGGCCCTATGCGTAGCTTTATTTAATTAACTACCCTTTTTGTGAAAAAATTTAGCCGCACAACAGCTTCCTGAATGCCAATCGAAAGTTACCAGGATCATCAACTGGAAGTGGCTCACAAATCTCAGCTCTGAGAGAGAGGAAAAGCGAAAATGATGGGTTGGTCACAGATCTGTCCAATAGAGAAAGGCTCATTCTGAGAAAACAAGCCCTTAAGATGAAAAAGCGACCACCCTTTGCAGTAGGTGAGTTTTGCTATCTTCTATACTCTTTGCTGCTAAGAAACCACCTGATTCATATCTCAAATATAATACTTTCAAACTTTTTACCCGATAAAGCTCATTACATAACCTCAAAGCCTTTTGGGTTTCACATGTAGGTAGACTCACTTGGAACCTTATAGTTCCTTATATGGAGAATGACTTCACAATTTTCCAATTTTCAATTTTGTAGGAAGAAGCAACGTTGTTACAGGTTTAGCAAGAACACTGAAGATGCATTTTCAGAAAAACCCTCTAGCAATCGTAAACGTCAAAGGAAGAGCAAATGGAACATCTGTGCAAGAAGTCATCGCAAAGCTAAAGGTCACTACAACTTAAAAACCATCCACTAGTTAGTTCTTGATGATCCTTTCGGGCTTCGTTTAACAAGTGGTTTGTGTTGATTATGCAGGAAGAAACAGGAGCTCTTCTGGTGTCACAGGAGCCAAGTAAAGTCATACTTTACCGCGGATGGGGAGCGGAAGAAGAAATGAAAAGCTTCTACCCAAATAACAATGTCAAAAGCTCTATAAATCTACCCTCTACGAGAAGCTTTGTTGATGATCCTCCTCATGTGTCTCCTGCACTCATCGAAGCCATAAGACTTGAATGTGGTTTGTAAAAATGTTTAATTTATTAGATGTAAATAATTTAACATTTGCTAAAGGGCACCAGAGAAGTTGGATATGCGGAAAACGATATGTTCCCAGTCACGGACGTGTGGGTCCATTAAAAGGACAGAAAATCCACATGTATCGGTGAAGGTTCCACCAAGAAAAACAAGTTGTAATGTGATAATACTCTTTTGAAACGACCAAGGAGTGATAGTAACAAGACAAATAAAAACCAAACCTTATCCACTGAGCCCATTGTGCAATCAACTGAGAAAAGATGAATGTCTCTTCCGTTCTTCTTCCCAAATATCCTCAAGAATAGACTCGAAGCAAATAAAATAAGATGAAACCTAACCAGATAGCTAAAGAGCAGATTAGTGATCATTCCATATATGACACCAAGTTTGAGTGGCAAATGCAAGGCATCCAGGCAGGAATAAATGGACACTTGAGAACTGAAAACAACTGTAGCCAAATTTGAAATATAAACCCCAAAACATGTTATCTTAGTGTCATAAACTATCCTATCTCAATACAATCCAAACAAATGATAGAGCAAATATCTTACTCCATCGCAGTGTATACTCTACTCAAAACCGGCTCCAATCAACCCCTGAGTCTCTTTTGGTTACAACAGAGTATTGTAGCTAAATAATTTCACATGAAGTCATCATATTTGTAAACAAAAATTAACTTCATATGGTTAAAAAAAAAAAAAAAAAAAAAACTGAAACTGATCGAATAGCTCTAACTAAGAACTCATTTGCTACATGACTGTCACAGCGATGAAAAACGTGAGTTTTTAAAATAGTGGCGTTTCAGAGCGTTTTGAGAGAAGGAGAGGTAGAGAGTGGCTTGATTCGGATGCTTCTGGTGTAGAGGTTTGTGAGCGCAAAGAGTAAAAGCACAAAGACCACTTGAGCACTCACAATCCCAAAATGGCTAATACTATTCCCAATTTCCATCCAGCTTCCTGTGTTCTTCACCTGCAACATATTTTTGGTCAGTGAACACCAATATCTATATGTTTTAATTTTGACATAATAACAGTAAGCAAATGAATGTTTACTTACCAGGAAGAAGAAATGGATCGTCATTATGTCTGAAAATAAGATCACAAGGAAGTAACATCCCAATCTTGGCACCCTCACTAATTTCGTTATTGCACTGAACGCACATCTGCAATTCACAGCAATTTGGACAACCATAGGTTTAAGACTAGTTTTATACTATTCATTACTACTGGCTTTGGTTCAGTGTTTACACTCACATGACAAGCATGAACGGTATGAAGAGCTTGAATATAAGAAGAGCTGCCATCAGAAACGGCTGTACAGATGCACCGGTTTAAACATAAGATTTTATGGAAACACAGATTATAACAAAAGTAGAAAAACAAACAATAATGCAGATACTTACGCTGAAGATTGTGATAAACCGGTATACAGATGATATCTCAAAACTTGCTATACTTGCAAAATTCCCGGTTCCGAAGAAAGCAACATTGAACAAAACCATCTACAGAACACAAGCCAAATACTAAATTCATATGACTTCCATTTTTTCAGATGTATTCATAATCTCGCTCACGTCACAATGGGACCAGGGAAACAAAGAAGACGACTTACAAAAACCAAAGGAATCCGCACATCAGATAGCTGCAAGTATCTTTCATCGCTTCCGATAGTGATATGTTCCTCTGTGTTATTTTCTGACAGAGACGATTCTTTTACTTTGCTAGAATGATGAGAAGCATTCTCAAACAATATCCATGCCATAAGCACAACGGCAAGTGCACTGTAAAATACAGCTTCATATCTGCAAACAAATGGTGGAAACATGAGAACAAGCCATATAACCAGTGGACTTTAATGTATAACTAAGTCTTGTAAAGAGAGATACCCAATAGACAGAAGAAGAAATGGAGGCGCAAAACCAAGAAATATTGAACTTAATCGAGAAAGGATGCCATTTGCTGAAAACAACGGAAGAACCATTGAAGAACCTGCAAAGATAGAAGACGGTTACAAAAGGAGTAACACAAACACAAAGAAACACTATTATGCAAACAGTACAGAGGTCTGAGGATATACCGGCAACTAACCAGTTTATGAACTGATGTGACGAATGCAATTCTTGATTCTGCGTTCGATGCTTTGTCGACAAAAACACCATCACAGATGACACACCAACCAAAAATATCTGTATCATTTGCACCAAGAAAGGGTGAACTATTAGATGAAGAACCAAAATTTGAAGTTATAAAAGTAAAATACCTGTATACAATATAACATTGAGCACATCTGCGTCCTGCTTTCATGAAAAGTAATACTCTGCCAAAATTTGTTCCCTTCTGCATGTGTGTCTAGCCACTTTGCAGCAAGGCTTATTACTATAATAATAGCTCCACTTGTAACTCTGTAACCAAGAGATGGTACCAACATGAAACACTGAGCATTCACAAGTTAAAAATGACGCTAAAGAGCAAAGATGCTTAATGCTGTGTTCAACAAATTTTTTTACTTTTTTAAATAGAATGTTCAATATAATTTATATTCTTATGATTCTATTGAACAATTCTATACAATGGAAGTGAAGCCTTCTTCTAGATGAGTTGCAGCTCAAAAGTTACTAGATGTGCTAAGTAATAAATGTGGTTTCCCAAAGCATCAGTGTCATGTAAACCACAAAACGTAAAAAACAATCAGAGAGAAGTTCAAGCAAGGGAGAGAAAAAGAACTTACACTAAGTTATTATTATCAGGAATTTCAGCTGGCATCAAAGTGAAGACAGATAGGAACCAACAAGATATACAGACAAAAACTGGTATCCCAGATCGCCAAGGGATTGAAAAGTGCAACAAAATTGAAGCCACAACACCTGCTATCAAGAAAAACCAAGTGTAAAGCTTTCTCTCCGTGAAGCTATGAACCTGCAAGAGGTTCAAAGATCAAACAATCAGGGAAAAATCCTCCACTTCAGAGAAAAACTATTGGACCATCCAACTACTCGTACCAATAATTCCACAATGACAACTGCTACAGCTGCAGCAAATAGAAGTTTGATGAAGTAGTCGGCCCTCCGCTCTCTCAAATATTTCCACAATCCTCTTATTAATCGATATTCACTAAAGATTTGTGTCCATAGAAAAACAGTCATTCCAATATATGCATGGTAAAGAGGGGGCGAATGCTCCACCAAATTTAGCACCGAGAGAATTGCCATCAGCAGGCAGCCTGAGATATATACCTGTATCAAAATGATCAAAAATATGAGACAGACAGAGATTTCACATGAAAGTGTAGATGTTTAACTATGACAAAGAAATCCTGCTTAACCAAGAATAGCTAAAAAAGAAGAGTAATCTTATCAAAGTGAAGATGCAAGCGTTTACTTTTCCGGAGTCTTTTTTCTGCACAGACAAATGCTCTTTTTTGGACAAATCTCCTGATAGTGAACTATAACATTGCAGGACATGCAGGGCAAGTACGATCATCCATCCAGTGTATCCGAGTGTAATTACAGTCATCAGCATAAGCCAGTCATACGTTTGGAAATAATGAAGGCCCTCTAGTGACAAGTTTCTGAGGTCCACAGCTAATTTCATTGCAGCTTCATAACTTTTGGCGGATATTAACTCATCAATCTGACTCAGCGAAAAGGAATGGTGGACCAACGGCTTAAATGGCTTGAAAAATAAGGAATTTGAGCTTTTTATATCTGATTTTGTCAAGGACAGACATACCCAGGATAAAAAGAGCAGAATATAAGCAAGCTAAGAAACAACTCTCAAAACAAACTATGAATATGAACAAATATCTTTTTCGATCCCTATAAGACTACTGTACTATAGCATGAACAATGTCAAAGGCTTGAAAGCAGGGAACGGCATCATAATGAGAAGTGATGCTACAGTAAAAATTATAATCTTCAGTGCAGAACTTAAGCTAAGATTAGAGTGTGAGCACAAGGATACATGATTTTCGAAGAAGCTGATTAAGGATTTGTTTGGTATTGGCTACCACAGCTTCAACTTCTTCTGCCTAAAAATACATAAAACAATAAAGCACCATAAGTCTTGACCTCCAGCCAATTTCTATTCCTATTCCTATTCTAAAACCAATTCCCAATTCAGTTTCGACCTCTCACCCATGAACACTCAACAGGGAACTGGGATTTTAGGAAAGAAATGTAGCATTAACAAATACCTAATCTCTTTCAGAGACCACAAGCGGAGAGTTCATATCAAGTAACATACCTCATTCAACTTCATATAACCAAGTGGTAGATTTCCAACGGAGTTCACTGGGCATGGCAAACCCAAGAGCGTTGACTACAGATATTAACAAAAAAGTGAGACCAAAGAACTTGGGAAACAGATTCACATTTTAAGTTGTTTGACTGAGAAATGAAGGTAAAGTCCAACCATAAGGGGTGCTATGTCAGCTTGGTTGACGTCTACTCTCTCAACGCGACGAAGGCCCCAGTCATAAGGTGTGGGCATATCATGTGCATGCTTGTCAACAAATGTAGTAACAGAATCAGAGTGACTATTTCCAGATGCTGGTTTGGGATATTGAATCCCAGCTCCCCAAGCAACTAATGGAGTATCAGTGTTTGTAGGATGCCCATCTCCATGACTTCCTATAAGTAACAACAGGTTCATATAGCATCATAAGCTCAAAACGAAGCAAGAAAAATAGATGGAAGGTGCAGATGAAACCTAACCAGATAGCTAAGGGCAGATTAATGATCATTCCATATATGATACGAAGTTTGAGTGGCAAATGCAAGGCAGGAATAAATGGCCACTTGAGAAAACAACTGTAGCTGAATTGAAATATAAACCCCAAAACATGTCCCCTTAGTATCATAAACTATCCTATCTCAAAACAATCCAAACGAATGATAGAGCAAATATCTTACTCCATAGCAGTATACTCTAGTCAAACCGGCTCCCAAATCGTAGGTAGTCTAACCACCCAATATGCCCTAGAGTGTTAACTAATGAGAAAATTTGAAACAAAAGGAGTGACAGAAGCAAAAGCAGACCTTTGTCGCTCATCCCATGATCAGCGGTAAAGATATAAGAAGTGCGATTGTCTCTGTAGTAATCCTCCAAGAGATGGTAGACCCTTTCAGCAATCTTATCAACAACTTTGACATTGTTGAGATAGATTGATGAGTAAGGCCGATGTGCATGACCATTGGAATCACAACCAAGAAGGTGAAGAAAGACAACGAGTTTGTCCTGGTGGAGGAGCTCTTTCAACTTTGGATCTGCGTGAGACCTATTGAGAAGGCCTTCAAATTGATCGAAAGACCACTCATCCAAAAAGGAGGCATCTACACCAAGATACAACATCTCAGTTCATTCTAGTAATAAAAAGCTTCTGTTGCATTCACAAGCAATAAGCAAATTGACCGCAGAGTCAAATTTCATTCCAGATACTAATACATAGTTTTTCAAACAAGGAAACAAACCTGTAGCAAAGTCTTCATACTCGTGCGGGTAAGAATTCCAAGTGCTGTGAGGTAAGGCACTGCAGAAAATAGGAATAATATCGGGGCTCCCAAAAGCAAACGTATGCCGGCTCTGGTTAAAAACAGAATCAAATTCAACAGGATTAGCTTTCCATCCTGCAAACACACAATTTCATTTCAAAAAGCCGCTACCAACTTGACAAGACTAAGTAAGTATCTACAAGCATATATACAGAAGAAGAAGAGAACCTTTAGTGACAGCACTAGGATCTTCATAGAAACCAGCAATAATAGCAACATGGCCAGGTCTAGATTCTGTAGGAGGACGAGCATGAGAGACACCCCAACGCCCCTGATTCTTTATGATATTCCTCAAGAAGGGTGCTCTGTATTTGCCTTCCTCGTCCGGCTCAAAGAATTTGTCAGCACGTAAACCATCCGCTGATAAATGTCCATCAGCAAAAGCAAATCAGAAATGTCTCGAGCAGAATCATATATACTCTAAAATCTTACTATAAGCTATAACTGAAAGAATCCAGAGCTGAAGTAAGAAACACATTTCAGTGTGTGAGGACTACTACTACGTAGTACGTACAGATGAGAAGAACAAGTCGCTTAGCCGGCGGCTCAGAGAATCTCGGAGGCACAGGATCCATCCCGTGGACTATGGGCGTTTTGAAGTAAATGTCGAAGATGCTTAGCATGTAGACGGCGTGAAGAGCAACACCGAGAACCACCAGCCATGTTTCTCGCCTCTTTAGCCATCTTCGTCTACTAGCGACCACGACGGCTGTTGCTCGACTCTGATCCGAACCTCCAACTCCCAAGATCCCGTCGCTCCTCATAGATCTTCCCAATTCTCCGACCAAAAACATTTCTCCTTGGATTTTTTTGTTAAATCTCCATTTTTCAGTGTTCACTATTCTCAGAACTAAAGCCCAAACCTTCAGCTTACGATATAACAAAACTATGATATAAGTTAAGTTAGGCCCAATCCAGTTGAGATTTATTTCTTTTTGTAACAATTTAGAAACATAAATAATCCAATTGTGTTCCTCTGCGCTCAAATTATTATTACAACGTTCCAAATATATGAATACAAAGAAGAGTGCAGAGATGGTTGTTCAAAAAAAAAAAAAAAGAAGAGTACAGAGATAAATTACAAAAAAGCAGAGAATAAGTAGCAACAATAATATAAGATGAGTCTCTCAAATCCAGAAATACTCACAAAAGAGAAAGAGAGCAGATCACTCAAAAATGACTCCCACTTTTTTCATAAACTTTTTTTTTACTTTCTTATAAAAATATCTCTCAGTTCTTCACTGTGGTCACATGTTTCAGAAGCATTTCGACAACATCTTTGGAAATCCTCGATGCTTCGTTCTTCAACTGCTCGATTTTGGTATCAGTCTCTTGCTCCAGCCTCTTCACATTCGCACCAGAGTCTCCGCTTGTCTGTTTTCAACAATATGATAATTAGAGTGAGGACACTACATTTTAGGTTGTCTAAGAACAATTTTCTCTTTTTAAAAAATCATTTACCTCCTCAAGTTTCCTCTGGAAGTCTTGCTCTGTTTGAGCTTTGTATTCGGCAATCTCTTTCTCTGCCTCTTCCTTAGCTTGCTTCAGTCTTGCCATTTTTGCTGCAACCAATAAACAGGTTATAAATCAATTTCAAGCCATATAATCAAACCTATGCATTATGCTCCAAGTGCTACACATAACTACAACTTCATTTCCATAAAATATGCAGGCTCCCAAGAATGTAATTGGATGTAGATATTAGTGTTGGGAAACTTTCAGTTCTAAAGTTGACAAGTAATTATAGAGTTTCAGATATGAAAACTAAACTGGCAAAGGAAAAAAAAAACTTAAAATTACCGGTCCTTGCAGCATTGACAATGTGTTGAGCTTCTACCTCAGCAGCAAGCAACTGTTGGATCGAACCTTGACCTCTGTTGGATTCCATGCTTTATTACACAAAAGTCTACAAAAACAAATCTGTTAATATATAAGGTCCAATAATGCATCAGGAAAACCTAAACAACAAAAATTTGAACTTCCATAAAGGCAAAACATACCTAAAATTTTGCTCATAAACCTACACATAATCTCACTGTCACTGATCACTAATTCGGCCGATCATATGAATTACGAGACTGACTAACTACTAACTTAAGGACATAACAGGATTAGAGAAACATAATTTACCCATAATTCAAAGCAGATCTGTTACTCTAGCAATCCATAAGTCGGAAGCAAAACAAGTGGAAAATCAAATTGGGATGAGAATCAGATAGATCTAAGATCCCGAAAAAAGGATTAATTAGAATCTAAGATCACCAAGTAAGTGAAATCCATGTATAAATTAGTTGATATTCAAACAAAAATCAAAACTCTTAACACCATCCTAACAACGATCCTACCACGTTGAATCACCGGAATTTCCGAAAGAAGTCAAAACAGTTTGACTTCCGATAGAAAACTGAAACCGATCGCATTGAAGAGAAGAAGACACATTACCTTTGTTGATTCCGAGGACAAGAGAGAAGAGAGAAAATCGAGGATCTATCAACACGTCTATCTAATCTGCTGCTCTCGGTACTTGTATGATTAACATCAGCAGTGGGCCCACTTTTAATAGACATTGAAGCCCATTCTTATAATGGGTCTTATCTACAAAAAGCCCAAAGTAACCATGAGACACGCGGAGCCTCGTAATAATAATGGGACCGGGCCATTACAAAACATAAAATATATATTTATTTATACATGAATGAAAACCATTAATTAATTTTATAATAAGGTATTATTATTCCACTCTCTCTCTCTAGACTCTGAATTAGCTCATTCTTGCCTCCAAACAAATATTCCTGACAGACCAGACCACTCGTAAGACAGACCAAACCCTAAACTAAAAGCATCCACGTTCTTTGTTTTTGTATTGATGGTCTGATCTCATATCCATGGAGATGGAGAATCACCGCCCCGGCAGTTTCACCTACATGGGCCGCAAATTCAGCGATTTAAGTCTCAACGATGACTCCTCTGCTTTCAGCGATTGTAACAGCGACAGATCCGGCGAATTCCCCACTGCTTCCTCCGAGAGCCGTCGTCTCCTCCTCTCTTGCGCCTCTGAGAATTCCGATGATCTCATCAATCATCTCGTGTCGCATCTTGATTCCTCCTATTCGATCGATGAGCAGAAGCAAGCTGCTATGGAGATCAGGCTCTTATCCAAGAACAAACCTGAGAATCGGATCAAAATCGCCAAGGCCGGTGCGATTAAGCCGTTGATTTCTCTGATCTCTTCTTCGGATCTTCAGCTTCAGGAGTATGGTGTCACTGCAATCTTGAATCTATCTCTCTGCGACGAGAACAAAGAGTCGATTGCTTCTTCCGGTGCGATTAAGCCGCTTGTCAGGGCTTTGAAAATGGGAACACCGACTGCTAAAGAGAACGCTGCTTGTGCTCTGCTCCGTCTATCGCAGATCGAGGAGAACAAAGTCGCCATCGGGAGATCCGGAGCGATTCCTCTGTTGGTGAACCTTCTAGAAACAGGCGGATTCAGAGCGAAGAAGGACGCGTCGACGGCTCTGTACTCGTTGTGCTCAGCTAAAGAGAACAAAATCAGAGCCGTGCAATCGGGAATTATGAAGCCGCTTGTTGAATTGATGGCGGATTTCGGATCAAACATGGTGGATAAATCGGCGTTTGTGATGAGTCTGTTAATGTCGGTGCCGGAATCGAAACCGGCGATTGTGGAGGAAGGAGGAGTTCCGGTGCTGGTGGAGATAGTAGAGGTGGGAACACAGAGACAGAAAGAGATGGCTGTGTCGATATTGCTACAGCTTTGTGAGGAGAGTGTTGTGTATAGAACAATGGTGGCTAGAGAAGGAGCGATACCTCCGCTAGTGGCTCTGTCGCAGGCAGGAACAAGTCGAGCTAAGCAAAAGGCTGAGGCGTTGATTGAGCTTCTAAGGCAACCAAGATCCATTAGTAATGGTGGTGCTAGATCATCGTCCCAACTCTGATGTGAGCTTTTCTTATTTATCTTTTTTTACCACACTCTTTCTTCGTCTTTTACTGTTAATGCGAGGGTGTATACAAACAACCAGAAAAAAAAGGGGGGAAAAGGAAACTGTAAATAGTTTGTGTAGAAAATTAGTGGGCTTGTTGTAATTTATCTTGAGTTTGGCTTTTCTTTTCTTTTTGTGATCCATTTCATAAATTTCGGTTTGGTTTTAACAGATTTCTCATTACCAATTTTCCCTCCCATTTTATGAGTAGGGTTTTGAATAACATAAGGGAGACATTCATAATTGAAATTATCGAACTAGAATGCAAGAAAAGTGTTAAAAAGGGAGAGAAACATAGACATGTTCTTGCGAATTTTTAACTTAGAGAACAAGTGACTGAAGTTTTAACAGACTGGGGACAGAGCAAAAGAGAAGTCAGAACATGTTCTACCATGTTCATGTTTATGGTCAACACATAGCATATTCTTAGAAATAGTAATAAACGTATTCTCAGAAATTTTAACTTAGAGAACAAGTGACTGGAAATCTCAACAGTCATGGGGACAGAATAAAAGAGAGAAGAGAACATCGTCATGTTCATGTTTATGCCAAGACACAGCATGTTAAAGACACGATCCCGGAAACACAAAAACAGGAATACACTAAACTAATCTCTTCTAGCCGCCTGAAATCACTTGCGTTTGACCATCTGGATACACATTGACAAAAAAAAAAAAATTGATTGAAGCCTGGTTAGCGATGCGTATGGATTTCTTTCAAGATCCATACACAAAAATCAAACCCATATGTTTTTTTTCAAGAACTTCATCTAACTCACCTGCCAGAAAAATCGCACTGTTAGCTTGTTTATCAGCTTCTGAATTTTTTTCCTGCAAACCGGACAGCTTACAATTAGTGGTCATCTTCATATCAAATGAACTCAAAGATACTTGGTCCTAATTCGCACTAAAACTCTCAAAACCAAACATGATTGGATATCTAATGATTGTTGCGCAGACGGACTACAGAGTTGATCACAAGCAAATCAGCAGCTAGACCAAGCGGGTTTGGTGGCTTACCCTGGCAATGTGTTTGATATCGAATGTTTTAAAACTGTTCATGAGCTCCTTAGCCTGTTTGCACAGCTCAGCCATTTTTGGGTGATTGGTTTTCCATGCACCTTGAACCTGTTCCATTGTCGAATCCAAGTTATCAAAACAATTAAGGCACAAACATGAATAATTCAAACAAGACAAAAGATAAGAGTGAATTTTATATCTGGACCTGCATACAGACAAGCATTGAGTCGCCTAAGACGTGCACATTTTTAAACCCTTTGTCAAGAGCAGACCTCAAACCAAGAAGCAGAGCTCGATACTCTGCAACATTGTTTGTGGCATTGCCAACACCTTCCCGTAAATAGAAGAGGACACTATTATCTGAAGCACGGAGAACAGCTCCTGCACCAGCCTTCCCTGGGTTTCCTTTAGAAGCACCATCAAACTCAATGGTACATGAATCCTGAGGGCGAATGATAGATAAAGGAATTATAAAGATGCAGAAGAAGAAAACAAGCATCTGACTGAATAATTTTGTTGGATGTTATTACATTTTGACGTATAGGTGTCCGAGTTAGGAGACTGGAAGGAATCCGACGAAGCATGTCATTTTCGATCTTAAGCTGCTTCTGCGGAGGACTAGGGGAAAATGAACCCGATTCACCACTTCCCTGAAGATCAGAGGCACAAGAATTTTCATCATTATCTTCAAGAGATTGCAAAACATACAGTTACTAATACATAGCACCAGCAGCAAAGGCAATGAATTATGTCTCTATAACAGAAAAGATTTACAGTTGTTACCATATCTTGCAATCTCTTAGACGGGGAAGATTTGTTGAGAGACTCTCCTTGGGAAGAAGACGGTTGCTGAAATGAAAAATCAAAAGTCAGAACAGAATTTTGAACGTCAACTAAAATAATGTCACAGATTAGACAAGCAACTGAGTAGATGTTCCTGTAAAATATGATATCTGCACTAAGATCACTCTCTATTATTCAGTCGCTCATACAAGAATGTTAGTTAGATCAAGATTGTGTGTCAAACCTGAACAGGACAAGGAATGAGTTTCCCAAAAGCATCATCTTTGACATGACTTGCATTGACAGAAAAAAGAGCGTTCTTAATCCCAAACGAAGATAACAAGTCCTCTGCTCCTTTTGGCCAACCATATCCTTTGTACACACTCATTGCAGGATGTGATACCTGAAACCAAAACAAAACATATGTAAGCCCTAATAATGCAGACATCAACTTCAACAGTGAATAAGATAAAAGGAATAAACAGAGAAATTACAGATGAACCAGCTTGCCCTTGGCATTCGCTCAAGCTTCGATAGACACCAATAATGTCTCCCTTACGCACAATGTAAAACGCATCTTTTTCATCCTCCATTGTGGAACCCATCAACCCTAAAATCCCCCAAATCTTCAGGAATCAACAAAACCCCGAGTTATCAAAATCACAGAACCCTAAAACCTAAGCCAAACGAACAAATACCAAACTAAAACAAGTCCCCAGAAAGCAATTCAACAGAGATCCAGAATCCGAACAGGCAACACGCATCGAGCGAGAGAGAGACGATTTGGTTTTCGAATTTCAAACTTAGTGCTCTTGCGATGCAACAACGGACCACGAGAAAAAATATGTAGATGGGCTTCCGTGTGAAAAAGCCCAATAGAATATTACGGTTTCAACACGAACGAAACTACTTGCCGTTCCATTTCACACAAATAAAACTACTTGCCGTTTAGTGGAAATTACATTAATATATTCACAAGTTATACTCCACTTACACAAAATTCATGAGTAACCTAGAATTTCCAATTATATTTTAGCAGCCTGAATATTGATCTCTCTATATATATATTAAGAATTATTAGTTATGGATTATTAGTTAAGTATTTACTCCTAAGTTAAGCTCTATACTTGAGTTGTAGTCAATATATAAGGCAGATAGATTTGTAACTTAAACCCCAAGAACACGATTTATACGAATCAAGTTTTCTTGACATTAATAATGAAACAAGTACTTAAGTACTGTAGTAGGAAAATAAAAAACCACATATAGCTATTTTATAACAAGGTCTTAAACTCTTAATAATTCTCCTTAACAACTGAGCCCTTCACAGTATGAAAGATTTGTTTGTTATTCACGAAGGAAAACAGTGTTCTTGGTGTTTACAGTTTGTAAAAATATTGGAAGCCATCTTAATTATTATAGATATATGTCACTCATATCATGTTGGGAATCATGCCTGATCTAGTTGTCATCCAAAGGATCAACCAACATGTAGATGATAAATAAGGTTATAGGAAAACATAAAAGGGTTCCAATAAAGTAGGACCATGAGGATGTGCCTAACCAACCGAGGATTGCAAACAGAGCTCCTAAGTAAGTGGTGGACAGAGTATGTGTAACTGTAAAATCTTTTATTGGACAAGAGAGTTGCACGATCGAAATCCCCGCTAGTATAAGACACACGCCAATTATGGACCCCTCTACTCTGCTCATTACGCCTTGGACATTATACGAGATGCAATACATAAGTATCATCACGGCCAAGAAGAAGAATGCCCGCCCCTCCGGTCCTAGTTGATATCTTGGGACTAGAACATCTTTGCACAAGCACCAAATTACCATACCAATGTATGGAATATTCGCAGCCCTCAGAGTTGTGTATCTGGCCATGATGAGACATAATACAATTAAAAATCATCCAAATAACTACTTCAAATCAAATCTATATACAACAAGAATTTCCTTACACGTATACGGGCATATAGCTAGGGGGTTCAATGTCTAAGAGGATTTGTAATGATACTCTCAAGGCAATGAAATAGTATAATCCACGACTATAAAGACAAATCACTTCTTTGACTCTCTTTTCACCTTTCATTTTTTTTGTGATTAGTTAATTAAGACGAGGAGCACAATACTACAAAGAAGACTCAAACTATAAATGTTATATGTCTAGAATGTATATTGGTTTTATTTTATACTAAATCAAAGGTGATAAAGAGAGATTTGATCAAATCTGTATCCAATCAAAATTTGATAAATTTTTACCAATTTAACACATTTTCTAACTTAAACTCTATAAATCTATACATAATTAAGTATATAATTACTATCCAACTCACTATTTAACAAAATTGATAAAATATAAAGGAATGATTAATATCAAATACATACATATATAGACATTTTTTATTAATAAAAACCATTAAAACCTTGACACATCAGTATTTATCTTCTTTTATACAAAATTTAATCTGTATCCAATCAAAATGTGATAATTTGTTTTTACCAATTTAACACATTTTTTGTAACTTAAACTCTATAAATATTCATAATTATTTAATTACTATCCAACTCACTATTTAACAAAATGGATAAAATAAAATTAATGATTTTACATCAAATACATACCTATATAGACATTATTATAAATAAAAAACCTATTAAAACCATGAAAAATCAATATTTATCTTATTTTATTCAAAATGTAATCTGTATCCCATCAAAATTTGATAATTGTTTACCAATTTAACACGTTTTCTAACTTAAACTCTATAAATATATATAATTATTTACTTACTATCAAACTCACTATTTAACAAAATTGATAAAATAAAATTTAATTTAATATCAAAAATACATATATAGACACTGTTAAACCCCATTAAAACCTTAACACATCATATATTAAGTCGTTTCTACTTTCTAATGATTTAAAATAAATCTGGACGTATAACTGTTTTTCAGCTATTTTGTAGTTGAATGTCAATGTCAAACTCAAAACGTTTTGCACATTCTGGCAGTTTCTCGATGTCATGTGAATAAATTTTCAGTTTTAATAATGAAAGAAGTACTTCAAATGGTATGAAAGTTTATATCATATACATTATTTTTTATTATAACAAAACGGGATTACAAACAACTTATTGAATCACATGTTCTGTCGAACGTGTATATATTTGTGCGCACAAATATATCTCAAATACAACATTGGTGCAATATTTGTTACCCCAAACATATTTGTGAAATCCATATATTATATTATTATATTTTCCTTTCTCTCAACATAATGTGAATAAATTTTCAGTCGTAATAATGAAACAAGTACTCTAGTAAGAAAATAAAAAACCACATATCACTTATCAGCCTTAACAACCGAGCCCATTACAATATGAAAGATTTGTTTGTAATTTACAAAGGAAAAGATTTCCTTGGTGTTTATTTGTAAAACTATTGTGAAGCCAAATTAATAATTATTATAAGTATTTGACACTCTACTTATATCGGGTTGGGAATCATGCATGATATAGTGGTCATCCAAAGGATCAAACACTAGATGATAAAGAAGGATATAGGGAAGCATAAAAGGGTTCCAATAAAGTCGTGCTATGTTCTTCCTATCCCACCTAAGATAGCAAACAGGCCTCCTAAGTATATATGGTGGATAGAGTATGTGTTGAAACTGTAAAATCTTCTACCGGACAAGAAAGTTGCATGATTGAATTCCCCGCTAGTATAAGACACATGCCAATTATCGACGCCTCTACTCTGCTCATGACGTCTTGGACGTTATATGAGATGTAATACATAAGTATCATCACAACCAAGAAGAATATATAACACCCGCCCCTCCAGTCCTAATCGATATCTTGGGATTGGAACATCTTTGAACAAGCACCTAATTACCAAGGTACAGAGTATTCGCAGCCCTCAGTGTTGTTGCGTATCTAGCCATGATGAGACATAATACAATTAAAAATCATCCAAATAACTACATCAAATCAAATCTATATACAACAACAATTTCCTTACACGTATTCGGGCATACAACTAGGGGTTCAGTTTCTAAAAAGATTTGTAATGATACTCTCAAGGCAAATAGGCAATGAAATAATATAATAGACGACTATAAAGACAAGTCACTTCTTTAACTCTCTTTTCGCCTCTCATTTTCTGTGATTAATTACGACGAGGCGCACAAGACTACAGAGAAGAAACAGGCTAAAATGTTATATATGTCTAAATGATGAATGCAGAATGCGTGTAAGTCTTTTTATACTAATTCAAAGGTGATAAAAAGAGATTTGATCAAATCTGTATCCAATCAGAGTTTGATAAAAATTTTACCAATTTAACACATAATTATTTAATTACTATTCAACTCACTATTCAACAAATTTAATAAAATAAAAACCAAGGATTTAGCATCAAGTACATACATATATAGACATTAAAACCTTAAAAATCAATATTTAGTTATCTTATTTATACAAAAAATAGTCATTTACTTTCGATTTCTTTCAAATAACTATTTTTGTGTTGAATGTCGCCAATGTCAAACTCAAAAACGCTTTGCTCATTTAGGGAGTCTCTCGACGTCGTGTGAATAAATTTTCCGTTTTAATAATAATGAACAAGTAATTAAAATGGTATAAAAATTATATCATGCATATACATTATTTTAATTATAACAAAAGAGTATTACAAACAACTTATTGAATCACATGTATATCACCCATTTATTTATCTGTATAGTACATTACAATGTCGAAACACAGCTCACAGCCAACAAATGCCAAAAAAGGAAGAAAAAAAATCATTCGAAGTGCCATAGATCACATTAAAATGATCAAATTAAGAGGGAATTCGGAGATAGAGAGGGATTGGATTTTTGGTAAGTGGAGGTGAATCCCATACTGAAAATGCACTTTCAGAGTTCATCCATTTGTCTGTCATATCAGGATAATGACGATCAATCACATCCTTGAGACTCTCTGTAGTATTCACCCATTCAAGCCCCTTCTTCGTGTAAATCGTTTCATTGAAATCACTCGTGAAAAACCTATCCGCTTCTAATCGCCTGAAATTGTTTAAATTAGTATTAGATTATTAAACTTTTCTAATTTACTGTGATATCTTCAAGAAAACTTGGTTCTATATATATATATATATCGAAAATATATACCTTGTGGCCATGATGAGGAAAATGTAAAAAGCAGTCTCACTGATAGCAAAACCTTTGATTTTCTTCTCTGCCATAAGTCCCACGAGAAGATCAAGCTCCTCCACATCACCATCGTACACGTCATCCAACACTTCAATAGCTTCCTCATCCTCCGTTAGATCTTCCCACTTGGTTATCGGAATCATAAACATAGATCTCCTGAACTCGTTGTACCGTGGGACGCTCCTCTCCCTGTCCCTGTAGACTAAAATAACCGAAAAAACCGAATTCACGTGAGAATCAAGTCAAACAACAATGAACGGCTGAGATCAGGTTGACTTACTCTCTAAAGCAGCTAAGTCGACGTGGTCTGGACGAGCTTGGCCGTTGGGGTCGTGGGGAACAATGTCTCTTAACCACATCGGATAATTCATCAGTTCAAGGGCACCACTTGCTTGGTGACCCATTGAGACCATTAGCTTAGTGAATCCAATGTGAGACATGGTTTCTTCTCCCTTGCGACCAATCAAATCTCTCATAGAAATCCTAAATCCAATGAAATAAAACCCTAAATTTTTTTACAATTTGGAAACTTCAAAATAGGAGAGAGATGTATATATATAAATGTCGAGTTATACTCTTGAATCAACGGTAGTGATTTATTAGTTCCTGGTACATCATCAATGTCAAGTATATGGAGTTGATCAGGTAAGAGAGAATGCATTCGATAGACGCTGGTGAAATCTTCAGTTAGAGAGTAAGGGACCCCATGATTTTGCGGTTTCTTCATTCCCACGACACCTCCCAAGATCGAACTGCCTGCATGTCCGAAAGAATCTTTAAACTTCTTTCCTAGTAGTCCGTACCTAAAATCACAATATTCAAAAGTGTTAGAATGCAACGTCTGTACGTAACGTGATTCATTATAGATTCAAAAAAAAAAAAAGTGGTATATATTGACCAATTTGCTCGCATCCCAGCAAGTAAAGTGTCGGTTTTGAGAAGCTGGACTGTCCAATCTATGGTGTGAATCTTGGCTACCACGGCTGAGGTCACTAGCCTAGCGTACCGGTACAAATCTTCGTCTTCCAAATCATCATCCTCATCCTATATTAAATAAAAGTGTTCTTAATTAGTTTTGTACAAAAGAAAAAATATTTTAATTAATTTCGTAATGTACATTAAAAAATTTATTAAAAAAAAAAAAACCTTGAGGGCGTCGCATACGGCGTTGTGCTCTTTGATGAAGAGAGCTTGCAAAGCGGAGACACCAGCCCAACTGTTACGAATGTCGCCGGAGATAGCTAAACCGTCTTCGTCATGGAGAAGGAGACCCGTCTCCTCCGATATCTTTAGTTTCCCGTCTTTGTAAGTTCTTACTCTATCCAATGTTTTCGAGTTGCTTCCATAGATGACGCTCGAATCCCTAATTTATCAAATTATTTATGGTCATCATATATATACTTAAATGTATGCATGGATGTGTGTTTGCGTCGTCCATATATATCATCATCTATAGAATAATTTATTTATTTTTCCTTTGCGACAAATTTTGATCGTAACCGATCCCACAAAAATGTAAATAGTAATATGTAACACATTTTTGATGATTTATATAATAGGTTAGAATAAAAGAATTACCACCAAGGTGTACGGATATTTTGCGAGCCAGTCTTGATTTCGAAGAAACCGGTAGGGACTTCCTTGGTCTTTAAGAACCTAAAGGAGCTTAAGGGACACTTGCTCGCTACTTCTTTTGGAGCGACAAGTTCGATCTAAGTTACCAAATCAATTTTTTCGTTAAAAACATATATATGATAAGTGCATGTGCGTAAATGATGGATTAAACAGAAAAATAATAGAATTGACGAACTTGGTGAGTGTCTTCAAGATGATCAATCCAATCATGGATCATGAACTGAATCCAAGAAGCTGCAATCATGTTGAATTGTTTTCCCGTGTCGATAAACTTTTTCCTTCCTAATAGTTTTGTCGCCACCACCATGGGGTCTGGCCTCCGTAACTTCAAAAAGGAAAAAAACATTAATTATTTTTTAAATATCCACAACTTGCTAAAAATGGGAAAACGTGTTTAAATTTAGAAACTTCTCAATAAGATATTCTCTTATATTAGTCGTCAAATCATATTCGACACTTTCATACACATATATATGAAGGTAAAAAATGATTACCTTTGATTTCTGATCGACGGGGGGACAATTTCTCCCGAAAAAACTATTTTGACTGCCGACGCCTTCATTAAAGGGATCATTGAATTTTCCGTCAGCAGTCCGGTACGGATAATTAGCAGGATCAAACCGGATCCCAGTCGGAGTTTGACCGACGTTGAGAAGATTGTATTGTTGGTGAAGATGTCTTCGTACTTCAAGATAGGTTAACCCCAAGAATACTGGAAGCTTATGCCATGGAACCATCTTATCCACTCCATGCACGATCTGCACCATGTAATTTAAACATCATATTATAACTTTTTCCACTATGTAAACAAAAAAACATATCGGTAACGATTTAAATTCCTTAATTCAGTTAATGATCCGAAGAAAAAAAAAGTGTGGATGTGTTTCTACGTGCATATATGTGTGAAAGTTCAATTACTTACAAGAAGAAGAAACCGATCGAGGAGGGACATTCTTGCATAAATCTCATGGAAGTCTTTGTGGATGAATTTAAGCAAAATAGAAGAGATTAGGGAAGTAATTACTTTCATTCTGTTAAATTTCTTGGGGTTATTGTAGATATATCTTGTTATGTGAAACGTCACAAGATAAATGTTTAAATAGAGTTGCGAGGGTTGTAAGAAAACCTTAGTGTGTTAGTTGCCTATTTATAAAGCATAAGCCATGATATATATAAAAAAAAAGAGAAGACTATTCAAATTGAGTGTTTTGAAAAAATATATATATACAAAAGTCATTATCATTATTTTCTTGTTATTAAAATTTTGAAAATGTGACTCATTAACTTTGTATCATTGTGATTTATATATGTCACTGCGTTATCATTGAGGTATAAACACAAGTCTCAAATATTAAACATACGCTTTCTTTTTCTTTTTTGGGTATCCTGTGTTGTATCGGAATGGTTATCTATTATAAAAGTTAACTGCAACTCGAATTAATATGAACCTTAATTTTATTCTCAAAAATAGTTATATAATAGAAACTGTTACTGAATTGTTCTAAAGTGGGGGTGTCATCACCTAAGAAAAATTAAGTTTCTACATGCATTAAAGCATATATGTATATATTTAATGGGGGTTGGTTAACCAACCCATTCCTCCCTTACCCAAGGTCCGCTCTTGAACACAATCAAAGATTAAAAGATTGCCATTTTGCTTCAAAATAAGGAAAAAGAATGATCCAATAAAATAAGTTTGATATATAGAGCCATCATCAGGTACGTGTTAGAATCTAATATTTTTTATGTTTCCGTAGACAAGTTAGATTAGTTAGTTTAGTCCTACTCGGCTACTCCTTTGATTTATACTATTTGAACATTTTATATTGAATCAGTCTCTCTCTGCACGTATATCAGAAAACGTCCGAATCTTTGGCTCTTAAAGATATCTATGTATGTACTAGTAATTTGTCTTTATAATATATATCTATATTAGACAGACCAAATCTCAAAATGTCTTGGATGAAATGTTAAAATAATACCATTTCTGTTAGTTTTCGTGCGTGTTACTCAAAATTAATTAATACCAATAAATTATAGTATATATAAAAATTTCGACACCTGAAGTTTGGTTGACCAGACAATATTCAATAGGTTTTTTTACCACTGTTTGGTTGCTTAATTTGCACGACTTTACTGGTTGATAATTCTAAATCGTCTCGAAGTTTATGATTTATTGTTTTTATCATAAATAATAAAAGTAAACTCTTCGATAATTAGGATTCTTTTTGTTTATTCCACCAGGTTTATAAATTATAATTAATATTTTTCTTGACAACTATGGCGTCTATATATTCGAACACGACTTAACTGGTTGAGAATTCTAAACTTAAGTTTATGATTTTCATCATAATAAAAGTCATATATGCAAGTAATTCAAGATTAGGGTTCTTTTTGTTTATTCAACCAGGTTTATAATTAATATGACGTCTATATACTCAAACGTACGACTTAAGTTTTGGTTGATAATTCTAAATTTATAGGTTTATGATTTATTGTTTAATTTCATCATAATAAAAGTCATACAAGTAAACTCTTGGGATTAGGGTTCTTTTCGGTTATTCAACCAGGTTCATAATTAATATATCCTTGACAACTATATATGACGTCTATATAATAAAAACCAAATTATAAATAGACGTCACGTATTATTATAATGTAGATACCAAACATGTTTGATCTTTTCTCTGTGGAATGTGAACTGTATTCGAAGAAGATCATGTCGGAGTTTACAAATTATACGTAACTGGATTTGATCCAATAAATAAAAGATCAAAGAGTAACAATTTGATAACTAAATGTGAAACATCAGCAAATGACAACTATTAAGATGTAGATAAGTCTTGGATTAAATAAAATTTTCACGTGATCGTTTGGGTTAAAATAGCTTCGTTCTTTCACTTAAGATTCAATTGTCATGGTCATTTTATATAAATTGGTCATTTTATATAAAAGTTCGTTTCGGTCATGTCATGCATGTTTCCATGGACTAATTAATATGAAAAAATTGTAAACACCATATGGTCGCGCACACTAGATCTATCACAAGAACTATCAACATTACTTTTCAACCACCAAAAAATTATGATAGCCTACTGCCTTAAGCCTAACGCGATCCAACCAAACGCACCACTAAAAATCCAATTCAAAGACTTGAAACAGGTAAATTACATTCGAGCAATTCTACTCCTCCGAATCTACAAAAGTGGTGAAAGTGCTTGATGATGTCAGTGATTTCCAAATATATATAGAGTCCCTCGAAAAGGTAAACTTTTTCCAAATTCATGATAGGGTAAGATCAAATCAACTACAAGGAAACATACGTGGCAGAAAAAAAGTTCAAAAGAAAAGATAAGATTGTAGTTTGTTTGACAAAGAAATAAAGAGTCGCAAATATGGATGGTTACGGGTAACTACAAAAATCAGAGAAAAATTGATCATATATCATCATGAATTCCATAAAAGGAGAAAGAGGTGGCTACACAAGCGATCCTATAAAAAAACAGATCAACGAGTGATCCTTGTAGTTGTGGAACACTAATTCTTACACGATTTTCGCTAATCCAAATCCTGATAATCTTAGTGTTACACTAATTCTTACACGCTTTACCCTAATCCAAATCCTATGAACCTAATTCCTGATGGTTTGAAAATTTTTACTCCCTATGTTCCTAATTTTTTATTTTTTTCTAGAGTTTTGAAAAAAAAATTGTTTAATTATTTCTATATTTAAATTTTTTCTTGGATGAAAGGTGCTTTTCTTTGTAATTACATTGGTAATGACAGAATAATACTCAATAGTCAATACTAATTTATAAAAAAATATTGGAAGAAGAAACAAAATGCCATCTCATTTTGGTCTCACACACGACAACATAAAAAGTCGAGCGCGTGGCTTTCACTTGTTATCAATGTCGCTATCGAAATCAATTGAGCATTTAGTGGAAACCGGTAAGGAAGGCGCAGCGAATCTCATCGAGTAATCTCGGTACGGGAACTCGTCGTCAAAATGTCCGGTTTGATTTCCGTCATCGAAATTTAACGAGTAGCTCAACTGATCGTACCGGAATTTACCCTGATCCGATGACCGGTTAGGCATTGCACCACCTCCGCATCCTCCGCTGCTGTTTCCGACTCTCCCTCCTCCTCCTCCACAGCAGTTGCTGCGTCCGAACCGGCGGATATACGTCTTCCATCTAGGTCCAGCGACGAGCTCCGACCACTCCCTCATCCTCCGCCACCCTCGGATCCACCATCGCTCGTCGGGTTCGAGTTTGTCGACGGTCGTGATCCGTTGCCACCACACAGATCCGCCGCGAGTTGATGGCTGAGATGAGGCAAGGCAGGGCATGAGGAAACAACAACCTCGCTTCGCGAACAACGCCTCGTGCATATCGTCGGTGGCATCAACTTCAGCGATCGGCGGCGATTGATGACTCATTCTCA
This sequence comes from Arabidopsis thaliana, assembly GCF_000001735.4. Classification (NCBI taxonomy): domain Eukaryota; kingdom Viridiplantae; phylum Streptophyta; class Magnoliopsida; order Brassicales; family Brassicaceae; genus Arabidopsis; species Arabidopsis thaliana. The sequence continues at coordinate 166,143 of NC_003074.8, forward strand.
GAGAGAAACAGAAACGAAGGAAATATGGAATTTCGTCCTGATCTAGCTACTCTCTTTTGTCTCCTTAGATCGTCGTTCCTCTTCTCATCTCCAACTCTAAACCCTAATTTTCTCCCTCTACCCAAGAGATTTCTATCACCTTCTCCAATCAACGCGTCTCTTGAGCTGTAACTAAAACAGAAGAGCACAAAACGGCGTAACCGCCAACCCGGCAATATTGGTTCTCATTAACCCTTTTTAACCGCTTTGGTTTTATCACATCTAACCGGGAATTTCAGCTGTTGATGCTATTAATTTATTAAACCACATATGAATGAAGGGGTTCATATACGTAATTGACGTTAGCACATTTGGTTCCAAGTATTGATCGATACATTAAACCGCAATAAAATTGGTCCGTTTCTCTCTGGCCCAAAATTGGTTCGATTTCTCCATAAGCTGAAATTGATAACTCCCAGTGGATGTAATGTATCTAATATTCTTGGAACAGATTCATTGCAAGTGAATGTTCTAACCAAAATCACCTAATCTTTTTGCAAAATCTAATATAGTAAGTAGGATAATATCTTACTTTTGCAACAAGCCACTCATTCGTAAAAACCGGACATACTTTAATGGGATAACCTACAAGTCTACAACTCATCTGGAAACTATATCACAACCGATGGTTTAGTATAGTTCTTCAAGTAACCTTTTTATGAATACCAATATCAATCAGAAGAAGGATACCGGTCAGCAGTTTGTTTCAGATCTTCAAGCTGCGTGAGAACATATTCAAGCTTCTGGAAGCAGATCTCATTGGCTATTCTCGCGTTGTAATCGCATTTCTCAAAGGGACGGTACTCGCAAGCGCTTTTGATCTCTTCCCTTAGTGTCACTTGTATATCCTGCAAGTTTCACAAGAACTTCATCTTATTATGGATTGGCGATAACATTATAGCACATTTATGTACAGTCAAAGATCAACAAGTTCATGAACCAGACAATGAAGCTGATATCTTCAAACTTTATGATTATCTCTAGAAAAAAAGCAGAATCAAAAGCTTTTTACTTGTTCACAGAATGTAATGATCCCTAATCTAGACATGTGTCAAATGAGAGCCCAAATGTTCTTTAAACAGTGAGATTCCATCCAATATGAAAATATCAGCATCCATCACTCATAAACCTTAAGCCTAAGAATAAAGGATCAATGTCAAATCCTAAGAAACAGGAAAGGAATACAAACCTAGAGATTGTGATACATGAACCCATATGTTAACTAGTCACAGAAGAATCACAAAACGAGAAGCAGCGGCCATCTTGAAGACTAAAACCAAAATCAAAATTCTAAACAAAGCCCTTAACTTTGATCAGGAAATGTAATGAACCCTAATATAGACTTGTGTCAAATTAGCCCAAACGATCAACACTCGAGAAAAGATACCAATTCCCCAGAGAGATTGAGTCAGCAAGAACACTAATCTAGCTAGACTTGTGTCAAGTGATCCCCAATGTTCTTTGATCAGGTAGTTTATTAATACACTAATGCAAAAGAAATCAGAAAATATTTGAAGAAGAGATAGAGTAAGAAACCTTCATAGATTGCATAAACTCTCGGCAATGGCTGTTGACGAACTCTTTCTTGGGACCAGAAGGGCTCGCGAGTTCTTCCATCACTCCACCAGCTAGTTCCAAAACCTTAACAACTCTCTGCCCGGAAAACCAAAAATAAAAACACAAAAACACATTCACATCAAATCGTCCAATAAAATCTCTAAGGAAAGAGTGAGTTTTCCAAAATTTCACATTCTCAACATTCTGGAGTCGCTGCAACGAAGTGTTCTGCGTCTGCGGATCCATTGGACTCTCCACGATTTCTTTTAGACCAGAGAGAGAGAACTCCAAACTGAGATATATCACAATACCGTCAAATCCACTCATACACATACCCTAAATACTCAAATCGGAGCAGTGGGAGTACCTCAATCGAACACGGCGACGCGAGACAGTGAAGATGGCAGAGACGATGAAATAACACGGAGAATTTCGATTGGAAACGGCGTGCTTATGATCAGCAACGGAGGGAAGATTTTGGGGAATCGGCGACACTCGGCAATACAGATCGGTGAAGGAAAAAGCAAAGAAGATACAAGTTTTTTTTGTCACGTAAAACGGCACGAACTCTACTTTATCAATTCAGGAACAGCGAGTAGTTAAAATATTGAATTACGAAAACACCCCTTGGTTCAGATAAAATCTTTGTGATGGCCGCTTTTCTCATTTATAACGGATAAAAACCGTAAACAATACACAAGAACAGAGGCTGACACCTAAAGCTTACTCTCTAACTGCAATGGCTCACTTCATAGACCTCAACAGTCTCACCAACACTTTACCGTCTCTTCCGAAACTACCCGAGAGTCGTAAAACCGGGAAATCCAGCGGGTTTGCTTGCAGGAGAACTGAAGAATTTCAAGAACCGGATTCGGTACAGATCACAAGACGGATGACATTAGGATTTGCTGTCTCAATAGGTCTTACCGGAATTCTCGGCGAAAATAATGTTTCCTTGGCACAAGACAATGGGTTTTGGATTGATGGTCCTCTTCCAATTCCTCCTATTTACAACAGTAAGCGCCATTTTATATTCTTGATTGTTTTCTTTCTTCAAATGTTTGAACATTTTGAGCCATACAACTATTCAAGATGAGAATTCGATTTGGTAGAATCATTTGATTTCCGGTTTTGAATTCGTCCTCGATTTGAATATACAGATATCGTGAATGAGAAGACGGGAACGAGAACATTCATAAAGAAAGGAGTGTATGTAGCGGATATCGGGACGAAAGGAAGAATGTATAGAGTTAAAAAGAATGCTTTTGATCTCTTGGCAATGGAGGATTTGATCGGACCAGATACTTTAAACTATGTGAAAAAGTACTTGAGGCTTAAATCCACATTTTTGTTTTACGATTTCGACAATCTCATCTCTGCTGCTGCCTCTGAAGACAAGCAACCTCTCACTGATTTAGCCAACAGATTGTTCGACAATTTCGAAAAGGTAAGTGTACTAATGAAGTCCTGGTTCGTTCAAACCGAAGAGACTATTGTTTTTTTAAAATTTCTTCTCTTTTCTGATATATCCTATATGTTTATTTGTTGTTTTCTTGGTGTTTCGACACAGCTTGAAGATGCAGCTAAGACGAAGAACTTAGCAGAGACGGAATCGTGTTATAAAGATACAAAGTTTCTTCTTCAAGAGGTAATGACCAGAATGGCATGATCCTGGTTCGGTTTATACCGGTTTACTTGCTATTGATGATCCTACATGGTTGATAACTCTGTGGTCATAAATTGTAATCTTTGCGGAAAAATATTGAGATCTAGTAATCAAAAAAAAAAAATGTAATGTATAGACCAAAATATGATCAAATTTATAACGAATTGGATTTTAATTTTTCAATCAAAGATACAGAAAGAAGAGTATATGCACTAAATGTTTAATATTGAAATCTTAGTTTTAAGAAAACATTTGGCCAAAAAAAAAAAAAGTTTTAAGAAAACCAATGTAATATAGACTAAAACATGATATATATCAAATAAACCGACTAACTTTTTGCCTAAAACTAACGGTTGAGTCGTTGAGATTTATCTTACCACATCGACATATTCACACACAAAATAAAGAAACAAACCCATAAACCAAAGATAGAGAAACAGTGGTCGTACAACGTTTACTCACAGAGGCTTACAATATCAAACTGAGGGCTTGTGACTGTCATGAACCCGCAACAAGACCCTCTCGAGCCACACCTGCGACATTGGTGACACGTATCACAGCCTGTGCACTAAGAGGTGAGAGGTTTGATTGGCAGAAGATTTGCCAAGTGACTGGCTCTGGATGCTCCTCCTTCGGTTCGACATTAGTAGTTTTCTTGTACACTGTCTGAAGTTCCAGTAAGACTGCCCGTGCAGCCTCCCGAGATTCTGGGAGTTGGTCACTGAGCTGAGACGATGCTGCTTGGACTAGTTTCTCAATTCCATATTCTCTAATGCCTTCAATGCCCTAATGATTACACAGCCAAAGAAAGGTGATGTTGGTGGGAACATGGACTGGATCCAAATTGGTTGTCATGGTGATGACATGACAAATCCAAAACAAAAGAACAAGACTGGTTTTATGATATCGAGTGCAGTTTGATTTACCAGTCGGGGAACACATCGGGAGAAGCACGTGGATGCTTTTGCGCGGATCCGAGGATTCCTATTCTTGAGAAAAGGTTGAAGCTTTGGCAACAGCAAGGCAGGAGAAACATGTGCAGTCATTGCTACTAATGCTTTTTCTGCTGCTTCACAAACAAATCGCTTGTCTTGGGAAGATTTAAGGAGGAGTTGAGTAAGCTGTAAGAAGGGAATTCGGAGTTACTGTTATAAGAACACACAAATGTCCGCTATTTGAGGAGAATTCCAAGAGTATCTGCAAAAGATGATTTACCAAGAGATCCAATTGATCGATTGTATGGTCATTATATGAGCTGAAGATGTCAGCAGATGTCATACATGCGGTTTTACTTACAGCACTTCTTGGGTTCTTCAGTGATTTCACGATAAACAGGATCACTTTCTCCCTGTAAGAGCTGACAGCGTGAGACTAGAAAATTCTCTCGACGTGTAACTCGCTCTACTAAAACTGATCATAATCACGAGTAGAAAGAAAATGACTTACAGCATATGCAGCATTTCTTCCTTGTGGAATATGGAAAGACGACGAATGGTATTAAGAGCATCACAGACCAAAACCCAATCCTTGGAGTCTAGCTCGGTTACAAGTGACTGGAATAATAAAGAAAGCAGTTCCAGAATGGTATTAGGTAAACAACTTACTTCCAATGTCCAAATTCTAAACAGATGAATATAATTGCAAATTTGCAAGGCAGCATTACAAATGAGAATTCACAGTAAAGCATAGGATACTAGCAGGAAAAAACAATTGATACCTTGAGAACTGCATCAACTTGGGTTACATTGTTCAAGTCTTTGGATTCTATATACTCAATTTCTACGATAACTCTCTCTGCCTCAGGTTTCTCAATCTCATCGCCTTTAGGATGATTGTGATCAAAGGGGACAGAGTTTTGTGGTGGTTTATCTTCAGCTGTTCCATTCATTTTGCCAACCAAAAGCTTTGTTTTATAGTCGATATTCCTCTCAGAGACAGGAAGATTCTTCAAATCTTTTAAAGCCTTGGCAGCCATGCGTACCTGAAAAGTAACAAAGAAGACGCCATTATAAGTACAAACAACATAAGTTTAGCATCTGCGATTACAAAACCAAAGATAAGATTATAGATGAATTTTCGACCTCTAGCTTAGTATTAAGTATTCCCAATGAAACCCTTTCAAAGTAGAAATGGTAAGATAAACACATTACTATGAGAGTTCAACAGCAATAACATTAAAGAGCAGAGATCTATCTACATTCCCAAATCTTATTTCAAACAATTACGAAATTTACTCAAAACAAAAGCAAAAAACCTCGATCCCACTCAAGGACTCTAAAAAGTTCAAACAAATCCTCGCAGTCCGAAATCTAACTCCGGCGCCGTAAACTACTGCAACCGCGAAAGATCGAAAACGCAGAAGAATAGAAAAAGTAGCGGCGAGTCAAGCGGTATCGATGACTACTAACTTGAAGAGTAAATAGTGAAGATTATTTGACTCGCGTACCTCTATAAATTCGAAATGCCAGAGAAAATTCAGGGAGAGAAAGAGTCGATGAAGACGACGAAATTGATTTCCGGCCAACAGTTCGCAACTCGTAGTAGAGTCGTCGTAGTCATACTCGTTTACACCGACGTCGTTTTATGGATCCAACGGAGGGGACCCATTTGTACGGCATATCTTGGGCGAAATTAATGTTTTTCTTTTCCTTCTCTCTGATACACTTTGGTTGGTTATTGTAAATTCCTCAAATACCCTCGGACTAGATATGCATTTTTATTTTTATTTAGATATGGAATTGGTATATACATATTTTTTAATACGTAAAAACTTGGATTGGTGTGGAAATATTTTATTTTCTACTAAACGAAATAAATTGAACGTATAAAGTACATCACATGTTACATGCACTGATGCACATGAGGAGTGCAAATTTGAAAATATAAGATAAGAAACATGTTGCAAAGCTGCCACCCACCGTATCCAATTGCTACTATTTGTATCAATCAGTTACAAACTGAAAACCAAAAATGAAATGACTAGAACAAATAATGTTAAAATGCACATTGAAATAGTTAACAAGGAAAGCATACATTGATCGATAAAACGAATCCACCACGTTCCAAAATATTTTGTCGCAGATGTTGCAGACTTGTAGCTAAGTTGGGCCGGTAGATGTAGGTGACAAGTGTTTACAAATCTGTTAACTGTCGCTGTGTTCCTCCTACTTTTGATTTTGTGTTACACTATTCAAAAGTTGGTCGACTCTTTTAATCGGTTGATTAGACTAGTACTTAGTAAAATTTGTTGTTAAAACTTAAAAGGGAGAAGAAGAAGAAGAATACTGCTTTAATTCTTAATTAATTTTTTTTTAAAATTAGTAGTATCATTAACGTGTTTATTACACCTTCCTCGAGTTACTTTCCTCGTGATGCCAATGGTTTTTTTAATTCTTTACCTTTTCTTCTGACACAGAGTCACATATTTGACTACGGAGGAGATCTATTGCTTCCTAGTTCCTACTTATCTTTATCGCGTTGTACCAACATCAATATAAAAGCAACATCTTACTTTATAAACTTCCGTAAATTTGATAACAAGTACAATCAAGTTTAAATTTTTCTAAAGTTAACATAAATTTAGCATCATACAATAATTAACATTTTTTTTAGGTTAAACTTTTGGTGCGTTACGTGAGTAGCAGCATCTTCGAAAATATGTTTAGTAGTAGTAGTGATAGGAATTAGGAAAAGGCACACACAAAAAAGAAAAAAAAAGGGTAAAAGGATTCATTCACGTTTTTTTGTTTTCTCTCTCCAAACAGAACTTCGGGAAAAGTGGACAAAAAAAAAGAAAAAAATTTAATAAGAAAACCTCTTTTTCTCGCAATTTGGTTTTGTTTTCAATCTTCTTCTTCTTCTTCTTCGTCTTCAATGCAAACAATGCTCGATTCCATTAACCTAATCGAATAATGGAACCCACTGATTCTACTAACGAGCAACTCGGAGACACTAAGACCGCCGCTGTCAAGGAAGAGAGTCGCTCCTTTCTCGGCATCGATCTCAACGAAATCCCTACCGGCGCTACTCTCGGCGGTGGTTGCACCGCTGGTCAGGATGACGACGGCGAATATGAACCTGTTGAAGTTGTTAGGTCAATTCACGATAACCCGGACCCAGCCCCTGGAGCCCCTGCCGAGGTTCCTGAACCGGATCGGGATGCTTCGTGCGGCGCGTGTGGAAGACCTGAGTCTATAGAGCTCGTTGTAGTCTGCGATGCCTGTGAGCGAGGCTTTCATATGTCTTGTGTCAACGATGGAGTTGAGGCGGCTCCTTCCGCCGATTGGATGTGCAGCGACTGTCGTACTGGCGGCGAGAGGAGCAAACTGTGGCCGTTGGGGGTTAAGTCCAAGCTCATTCTGGACATGAACGCCTCGCCGCCCAGTGATGCTGAGGGATACGGAGCTGAGGAGACGTCTGATTCGAGGTACGTTCCCCTGCTTCTGGTATTCGACGATGCGTTAGGGTTTTATAAGAATTGAATTTGGGTTGAGATCGAGAACATAGTTGCAAGACTTGGTTAAGCTGTCTTTACATGTATTGCGAGTAATGTGTTCGATTTTAAAGCGATAAACTATTGAAGATTAAGCTGGACTAGGATTTGGTGTTGTTGAATTTAAGTTTCAGTATAAGTTGAGCGTTCTGTGCTACCGTTCGTTGGAGTTTTTAAGGGGCCTTTGATCTTCTCTTATGAATTACTTATACATACGATATATTTTCAATCAGTTGTTTAGACTTTATTTGATTGGACTTGTCTGGCCTTATATAACATGAGTATGTCTGAGAAAACACATAGCCGAAATTGTAAAGCACTGATGGATCATGTGGTTGCTTGTTTCTTCTTCTCCAGAAAGCATATGCTCGCCAGCAGCTCTTGCATTGGAAACTCTTTTGATTATGCAATGATGCATTCAAGCTTCTCAAGTCTCGGTAGAGGACATGCTAGTCTCGAAGCTTCAGGGTTAATGTCTCGTAATACTAAAATGAGTATGGATGCATTGGGTTCACATAATCTAGGTTTTGGATTCCCATTAAACTTGAACAATAGTAGTTTGCCCATGAGATTTCCATCCTTGGATCCAAGTGAGTTGTTTCTGCAAAATCTCAGGCATTTCATATCTGAAAGGCATGGAGTATTGGAAGATGGCTGGCGTGTCGAATTCAGACAACCTTTAAATGGTTATCAGTTATGTGCAGTGTATTGTGCTCCGAATGGAAAAACATTTAGTTCAATACAAGAAGTTGCTTGTTATCTGGGCTTGGCAATTAATGGTAACTACAGCTGTATGGATGCTGAAATCAGGAATGAGAATTCTCTTCTTCAAGAAAGATTGCATACGCCCAAGAGAAGAAAGACATCAAGATGGCCAAACAATGGTTTCCCTGAGCAAAAGGGTAGTTCAGTGAGTGCTCAACTCAGGCGTTTTCCATTCAATGGTCAGACCATGTCTCCTTTCGCCGTTAAATCTGGTACTCATTTTCAGGCTGGTGGTTCTCTTAGCTCTGGAAATAATGGATGCGGTTGTGAGGAAGCTAAGGTAAGCGTAAAATTGAAATCTCTCCTGATTGATTGTTTTTTCCAATATTTTTGTAATTCTTACCCTCATGTTTGTGTATTTGATTTTCAGAATGGATGTCCGATGCAGTTTGAAGATTTCTTTGTTCTGTCGCTTGGACGAATTGACATAAGACAGTCTTACCATAATGTCAACGTGATTTATCCAATAGGATATAAGTCCTGCTGGCATGACAAGATCACGGGGTCACTATTTACATGTGAAGTATCTGATGGCAATTCTGGTCCCATTTTCAAGGTTACACGGTCACCATGCTCGAAATCATTTATTCCAGCTGGATCAACTGTCTTCTCCTGCCCAAAGATTGATGAAATGGTGGAACAGAACAGTGACAAACTTAGTAATCGTAGAGATAGTACTCAAGAGCGTGATGATGACGCTAGTGTTGAGATCCTTCTTTCGGAACACTGCCCACCTCTTGGAGATGATATATTGTCTTGTTTACGTGAGAAGAGTTTCTCCAAGACAGTCAATTCCCTGCGCTCAGAGGTTGATTCTTCTCGAGTAGATTTTGATAAAAATTTATCCTATGATCAGGACCATGGGGTTGAAATTGGTGACATTGTTGTGGAAGAAGATTCATTGTCTGATGCATGGAAAAAAGTGTCTCAAAAACTTGTTGATGCATGTTCAATTGTACTGAAGCAGAAGGGTACCCTGAATTTCCTATGTAAGCATGTTGACAGAGAAACAAGTGAAATCAACTGGGATACCATGAATGAGAAAGACAATGTAATTTTATCGTTGTCAAAATTTTGCTGTTCGTTGGCTCCTTGCAGTGTCACGTGTGGTGAAAAGGATAAAAGCGAATTTGCAGCAGTAGTTGATGCTTTGTCAAGGTGGCTCGATCAAAACAGATTTGGACTTGATGCAGATTTTGTACAGGAAATGATTGAACATATGCCTGGTGCCGAATCATGTACGAATTATAGGACTCTGAAGAGTAGAAGTTCTTCTTCTGTTCCTATAACTGTAGCGGAAGGAGCGCTAGTGGTCAAACCAAAAGGTGGGGAAAATGTCAAGGACGAAGTTTTCGGTGAGATTTCTCGGAAAGCCAAGAAGCCTAAACTAAATGGTGGTCATGGTGTCAGAAATCTACACCCTCCTCCTGGGAGGCCAATGTGTTTGAGGCTCCCTCCTGGGCTTGTTGGTGACTTCCTTCAGGTACGGATATACGTTTTCCTTATATGGTAATCTACAACCTACCCCTCCATTCACTAAGTCATGCCGCACATATATGATAGTCATTTTTTATGCTTGCCTAATTAGGTATCTGAAGTGTTCTGGCGTTTCCATGAAATTTTGGGTTTTGAAGAGGCTTTCTCACCTGAAAACCTTGAACAGGAGCTTATCAATCCAGTGTTTGATGGTTTGTTTCTTGATAAACCTGGGAAAGATGATAAGAGAAGTGAGATTAACTTTACTGATAAGGATTCTACAGCTACTAAACTTTTTTCTTTGTTCGATGAATCTCGCCAACCTTTTCCTGCAAAAAATACCTCTGCTTCTGAACTAAAGGAGAAAAAGGCAGGGGATTCTTCTGATTTTAAGATTTCAGATTCCTCTCGTGGGTCGTGTGTGGGTGCACTTCTAACAAGGGCTCACATTTCGCTTCTGCAAGTGCTAATATGTGAGCTGCAATCCAAGGTAGCTGCATTTGTTGATCCAAACTTTGATTCTGGCGAATCGAGATCCAGACGAGGACGAAAAAAGGATGACAGTACACTTTCTGCTAAAAGAAATAAGCTGCATATGCTTCCTGTTAATGAGTTCACTTGGCCTGAATTGGCCCGTAGGTACATCTTGTCTCTTTTATCCATGGATGGGAACCTCGAATCAGCAGAGATTGCTGCACGTGAAAGTGGTAAGGTATTCCGTTGCTTACAAGGGGATGGTGGTTTGCTTTGCGGCTCGCTTACAGGAGTGGCTGGGATGGAAGCAGATTCAATGGTATGTTTTTGTTAGTTTTCTGATTATTTCCTGGATTATATATCTTGCTTGTATTACTGGATGATGGGATCACAAATTCAGTTTCACTTTTGGAAACGCCGCCTATGTGCTATTTTTCTTTTCTCTTCAAATGTTCTAAAGCTTATTTGAAGCTATGTTCCACTTGTAGGTCACTCTAGAGTAATTGACCTTTCTTTCTCTTCTTGGATCTTGTTAGATGTATTTTGACATTTAGAGGCTGTTTATCTTGATATCTTGAAGGCCCTCTTATATTTATACTGACTGGAAAATTGGGTTACTTTGTGTTTCAAATGAGTTCATGAGCTACCTCCACTGAAAGAGAATGATCGTTGGATTTACGTGTTTATATTAACTCTTTATCTTCAGTTACTTGCAGAGGCTATTAAGAAAATATCTGGTTCGTTGACAAGCGAAAATGATGTTCTTTCTGTGGAAGATGATGATTCCGATGGCCTTGATGCTACTGAGACAAACACTTGCAGTGGTGATATTCCAGAGTGGGCTCAGGTTTTGGAACCTGTGAAAAAGCTTCCAACAAATGTTGGGACTAGAATCAGAAAGTGTGTCTATGAAGCTTTAGAGAGAAATCCACCAGAGTGGGCAAAGAAGATATTGGAGCATTCTATCAGTAAAGAAATATATAAAGGCAATGCATCAGGACCAACAAAGGTTCAAAATCTCTGAAACCAATTCTCTTCCCTCCTGAAATACTGTACTTGCAATTTTAAAGTATTTCTTGTTTTCTCAAATTCACTTTGTTTTTCTGTCTCTTGTTCTTGCGGTGATGTAATCTCAGTCTGATGATGCATGCTACTTTCTTAGACTCACATTAATTCTGAGATTAGTTATTTCCCTCTTACTGGACACAGAAAGCTGTCCTCTCATTGCTAGCGGATATTCGAGGTGGAGACTTGGTGCAGAGGTCTATTAAAGGAACCAAAAAGCGGACATATATAAGTGTATCTGATGTCATTATGAAGAAATGCCGTGCTGTATTGCGTGGTGTTGCAGCTGCAGACGAGGATAAAGTCCTTTGCACTTTACTGGGAAGAAAGTTACTGAATTCCAGTGATAATGATGATGACGGGCTCCTGGGATCACCTGCAATGGTTTCGCGTCCCTTAGACTTCAGAACTATTGATTTGAGGTTGGCTGCTGGTGCGTATGACGGATCAACTGAAGCTTTTCTTGAAGATGTTCTTGAGGTTGGATTTTCCCTCTTATGTCTGATTTTTCTTTGTGCAATTGATGGTATGATGCTTTTTGTGCGATTTAACAATTAGTTTCTGAATGCTTATACTAAAACTGCTATTCATTTTGGGCATTTCATGTTTCTGCTGTTAGTTTAACACTGCTGGTTTAGATGCGTAAGTGTAAAGTATCACAAGAGCCAGATTTATATTAGGAATACTTTTACTTTCTCTTTATGTCATAGAAGTATCAGGTTAAACGGTTGAACGCCAGAATTTTTGCTGGCTCATTTGATAACTTTAGATTTGAATGCATGCAACTTGATTTTTTATAGATGACATGCTAAATATAACTTTCTAATTTGCAGCTGTGGAGTAGTATACGTGTTATGTATGCAGATCAGCCCGATTGTGTGGACCTGGTTGCAACATTGTCTGAAAAATTCAAGTCGTTATACGAGGCTGAGGTTTGTCTTCTCTCTCCTTTTTCTGCTATGCTCTGCACAATAGATATATTCATTACTTAGTAGCATCTTGAAGTGGAGACAGTCGTTTATATTTTGGCACTTTTGTGAAATAAATGTGTTAAGATTTATCATTTCTGAAAGTTATAGGCCGATCAAAGAAGCATCTGGAGATGCCCATTAATGCTATATGCTATGCTTTAGAAGGGTTCTTCCTTTTGTCTGCGTGTATGATTTTCATTGTGTTCGCCTTTCAGAAATTGTATGCATGGTCTCCTTTTTCTATGAGAATAGTTGCAGTATCGGGGTGCTATTATTTTCTCAAGTTTCAAGCCTTTATTTATTTGCTGGTATAGGTTGTACCACTTGTTCAGAAACTTAAGGACTACAGGAAATTGGAATGCCTAAGTGCAGAGATGAAGAAGGAAATTAAGGACATAGTTGTTTCAGTAAATAAGCTTCCCAAGGCCCCGTGGGATGAGGGGGTATGTAAAGTATGTGGCGTTGACAAAGATGATGACAGTGTTCTCTTGTGTGATACATGCGATGCTGAGTATCACACATATTGTTTAAATCCACCTCTTATTAGAATTCCTGATGGAAATTGGTATTGTCCATCTTGTGTCATTGCCAAGCGCATGGCTCAAGAGGCTTTGGAATCTTACAAACTAGTTAGGCGGCGGAAAGGTAGAAAGTATCAGGGGGAACTCACCCGAGCTTCTATGGAACTGACTGCTCACCTGGCAGATGTGATGGAAGAAAAGGACTACTGGGAGTTTAGTGCTGAGGAGGTCAGTTTTGAAACTTGTCTCCCATTTTTTGCTCATTCATTCGAAATGTGTCAACTTTTCATTCCCAACATGATTTTATTTCGTGGTGATTACTTGTGCAAGTGATCCCTTTACCTATAAATTCTTACAATCTTTTGGTGCTGTTTCCATTGGTATTATGGTTGAATTTTTCCCTATTCTGATGCAGAGAATCTTGCTGCTTAAGCTTCTATGCGATGAACTGCTTAGTTCATCTCTTGTCCATCAACACCTTGAGCAGTGTGCCGAAGCAATAATTGAAATGCAGCAGAAGTTACGCTCTCTTTCCTCAGAATGGAAAAACGCAAAAATGCGGCAAGAATTCCTGACGGCTAAACTGGCAAAGGTTGAACCGAGTATTCTGAAGGAAGTGGGCGAACCACATAATTCAAGCTACTTTGCAGACCAAATGGGATGTGATCCACAACCACAGGAGGGCGTTGGAGACGGAGTTACTCGTGATGATGAGACTTCCTCTACTGCATATCTTAACAAGAATCAAGGTAAATCTCCACTTGAAACCGATACTCAACCCGGAGAGTCGCATGTTAATTTCGGTGAGAGCAAAATTTCCTCCCCGGAAACAATATCATCCCCTGGGAGGCATGAGCTACCTATAGCAGATACCTCTCCTCTTGTAACAGATAATCTGCCTGAAAAAGATACCTCGGAGACCTTGCTTAAGTCAGTTGGAAGGAATCATGAAACACATTCACCAAATTCCAATGCAGTAGAATTGCCGACAGCTCATGATGCATCTTCTCAGGCTTCCCAAGAGTTGCAGGCTTGTCAGCAGGATTTGAGTGCCACTAGTAATGAAATTCAGAATCTTCAGCAATCAATTAGAAGCATAGAATCACAGCTTCTAAAGCAATCTATACGGAGAGATTTTCTGGGAACCGATGCTAGTGGTCGGTTATATTGGGGTTGCTGCTTCCCAGATGAAAATCCTCGTATATTGGTTGATGGAAGCATATCTTTGCAGAAACCTGTTCAAGCCGATTTGATAGGTTCAAAAGTCCCCTCTCCGTTTCTCCATACCGTTGACCATGGAAGACTAAGGCTTTCACCCTGGACGTATTATGAAACTGAAACCGAGATCAGTGAGCTTGTCCAATGGCTTCATGATGATGATCTGAAAGAAAGAGACCTGAGAGAGTCTATTTTGTGGTGGAAAAGGTTACGATATGGAGACGTTCAAAAGGAAAAGAAACAAGCTCAGAATTTATCTGCTCCGGTATTTGCTACGGGTCTTGAGACCAAGGCTGCCATGTCAATGGAGAAGAGATATGGTCCATGCATCAAACTGGAGATGGAAACCTTAAAAAAACGGGGGAAGAAGACAAAGGTTGCAGAGCGAGAGAAATTGTGTAGATGCGAATGCTTGGAATCCATTTTGCCATCTATGATTCACTGCCTCATATGCCATAAAACATTCGCAAGTGATGATGAGTTTGAGGATCACACTGAGAGTAAGTGTATTCCTTATTCATTAGCAACTGAAGAAGGCAAGGACATCTCTGATTCTTCAAAAGCCAAAGAAAGTCTGAAATCCGATTATCTTAATGTAAAGTCTAGTGCCGGCAAAGATGTAGCTGAAATATCCAATGTTTCTGAACTTGATTCTGGGTTGATAAGATATCAAGAAGAAGAATCTATTTCCCCATACCATTTTGAGGAGATCTGTTCCAAGTTTGTGACAAAGGATTGCAACAGAGATTTGGTTAAAGAGATCGGTCTGATCAGTTCAAATGGCATTCCAACATTTCTTCCATCGTCATCTACTCATCTTAACGACTCCGTGCTCATCTCTGCCAAATCCAATAAGCCAGATGGTGGTGATTCAGGGGATCAGGTCATTTTTGCTGGTCCTGAAACCAATGTTGAAGGCTTAAATTCTGAATCTAACATGTCATTCGATAGATCTGTCACAGACAGTCACGGGGGTCCACTGGATAAACCAAGTGGACTGGGTTTTGGCTTCTCAGAGCAAAAGAATAAGAAATCTTCAGGTAGTGGGTTGAAAAGCTGCTGTGTGGTTCCACAGGCTGCTTTGAAACGAGTAACTGGCAAAGCTTTGCCGGGTTTCAGGTTCCTGAAAACCAACTTGCTTGATATGGATGTAGCACTGCCTGAAGAAGCTTTAAGACCATCGAAATCACATCCAAACCGTAGAAGAGCTTGGCGTGTATTTGTTAAATCGTCGCAAAGTATATACGAGGTTTGTTTTAATCCTTAACCTTTTCTGCTCTCTATCTATAGAAACAGATAACAAGCTGTTTTTCTAATATCTACGCTTTTCGTATTTATTTCAGTTGGTTCAGGCAACAATTGTGGTAGAAGATATGATTAAGACAGAGTACTTGAAAAATGAATGGTGGTACTGGTCTTCTCTTTCAGCGGCTGCTAAAATCTCGACTCTCTCAGCGTTATCCGTCCGTATCTTCTCCCTCGACGCTGCTATCATTTATGATAAACCCATAACTCCATCAAATCCTATCGATGAAACAAAGCCGATCATCAGCTTACCGGACCAAAAGTCACAGCCGGTTTCGGATTCTCAAGAAAGAAGCAGCAGAGTTAGAAGATCTGGCAAGAAAAGGAAAGAACCCGAGGGATCCTAGTTAATTATTAAACCCACGGGAAAAAGAAAACCTCGTGAGCCCAGCCAGGGAGAATGTGAACCGGAAATATGGATTTATTATTCCGGTATAGTCAAAAGTGGAGCCAATGTGTATGTGGTAGATATAGGCAATGTTTCAATCTATCTGGAACCGGACCTGTAAGTTCCGGATGTTGAGATCCGTTTTGGTGGTTCATCATCATAAGAGGCCTAAGTCCTGTTTAGATCTTTTTCTTGGAATGGAGGTTCAACAGGTGGATGAGCCAAGGAAAGTATGTGTACACATATATGTAGAAGACTAACTAGTGTGGAATTAATTAGTATCAAAGTCGCTTTTTAGACATTAGCTGATGTTAGAACGGAAACTTCAATTATTCTTTATAATCTCTCTCTTTCTCTCTAGAGAGGCTTTCTGAAGAAGATCAATCTTTTTAACTTCAAATCAGAACACTGCATTGACTTGATTTCATAAAAGCATATAATGCAACTGATAAAAATACCGTTGAACAGCGGAATTATTCCACGAGTCAACAATTATCGTCAACATGGAAACAACAAGAAGATGACTCTTGAACTTAAATAAACACACATTTATTATCAGAGTGGTTTTCTAAGGCCATCCCCAGAAAGCCAATGATTCACCGTGATGATCGTGCGACGGTGAAGTGGTGGGCACAAAGACGTCGGCGAAACAGCTCCGGTCATTGTCATGATCACTGGCGTTGCTGTTGTCTTGGATGGGTACGATGCTTGGGAAGTAAGAGTCACAGCTGTCTAGTAGTTGAGGTGCGTCGTCGTCTAGTACCGCGCTCCCAACGCTCCCTGAACTTAACCGGTCCTCGGTTTTGATTGCTGCCGCATTAATGTAAACCGGATCAAGTTGGTTTGGTTCGGGCACTTGACCAGGTGGTTCATTAGCTGTCTCTTGTTTGCCCTGAAGCTTTTCGGTCAGGGAAGTAACCTGTCGGGTTGGAAAGATTCTAACTTTAATCACAACGGTCAACACAAGCAACCTCCTCCCATAAAAAGATAATTAAACTCGTTGATTGATTTGATTCCCCAATTTTCTTTCTTTTTCTAGTCTCTCCTCTAATTTATATATATATGATGATGGATTCTCTCTATCAGCTTGTGTTGAAAAATAGGAAAAGCATATTCTCTTTTCACTTGATGCTTTTTTTATTTTTCTCCTTTGGACCAATTAAGGTAAATCATTCAATTTGTAATCTTGTTGAGATAAATAATAGTCCCATGTATAAGTACCTCGGATCTGAGCTTATCGTTGTCCATGACGATGGAGTCGTAGTTAGAAAGAAGTTGGTCGTAAGTGGACTTGAGAAGATCGTAGTCTCTCTCAAGCTGTTTTGTTTTCCAACGAGCTCGGCGATTCTGAAACCAGACAGCCACTTGCCTTGGCTGTAGACCAAGCTTCTTGGCAAGCTGAGTCTTGCGTTCAGGCTCTAGCTTGTTCTCTGTCTCGAAGCTTTTCTCCAGCAGATGCACCTTTTACCATAATATAATGAGAATCTATCAAACTTGTTTTTGAATAGTGGATCGTTAATTATTATTGTGGATAGTGAGAGAATCTACTTGTTCGGTAGTGAGGCGACGCTTCTTTTCAGGCAACTGGTCGTCGTAAAAGTCATCGTCGTAGAGATCCTCAGGGGAGCTAAAGAAGGGCCTTCGCTTCGAAGTTTCCTCCATGTTCATCATCGATCTTGCTCCTCCTCCTTCACAAATTCAAACGAACAACTGCTGTCAATAATCGAATGAGGTATTCATATTCAAATTGGTTCTCATGTGTGTGTATGTGTGTTCCTAACGTTTTATACACAAAAACAGGGGAAATTCACCGAAAAGTAATGTGTTCCAAGATGATGAAATAAGATTAAGAGAGTGAGAAAAGAACCTTGGACGACGGGATTGAGATTCCCAAGGAAGAACATGCTGTTGCCGTGTGAAGCAGATGGATCGAAGAAAAACGAATTGGATTCCATTTTTGATCAACAGAAATAAAACAACAACTACTTCTGAGTTCTGAGAAAGAGGAAACAGAGAGAAAGAGGAAGCAGAGATAGCGAGAAGATGATTAAAAAGATGGGAAGAAGTAGGAAGGATTAGAAGATCATGATCTTATGGCGGAAGAAGCTTGTACTCCATAGTAATCTCGCAGGTGACTCCAACGGGCAGATACAAAATCCCATCATGAACTGCTATTCTCCCCTCCTTTTCCAGAGGGATCAAGATCCAACAAGAAACCTATCTATATCCAATTTTCGAATCACGTTATGATCACGTTAAGAGAAAGAGAGCCAGAGAGAGAGACAAGTTCCTTGTTGGTTTTGTTTTTGCAATGTGAGCGTCTCAGCTAAACTCATTTCCTTCAACAAGCGCCGTCTTTTATACCAACCAGCAATCCTCGTTAAATGACTCTTATACCCTCTCTTTTTTTTCCTACATCTCACACTTTGCAATCAACTGGATTAAATATTTGTGTAGTGTGTCACAGAAGAGCAAATACTATCGAGAATAACTAGGCTACAAATTTCTATCAAATATGTAAGAAATCGTACTTTGCTTAAAAATTTTAAAAATGACATGATGGTTGAATTTACTTATTTTCTTATATAATAAGTACTACTTAAAAACTAACAAAAGTTTTTCAACGAAATCTTGAAAAGGGGCAATTGTGGTAAATCGAAAGTGATTGGCTTGTTTACAAATCGGAAGTGGACTTTTCTGAGCTCTCTGGGGTCCACTTTCTTTAGCGAGTGGACTTGGAAACAGATCTCATCCGTTGGATTTGAATTATACCTTTTCTCTAAAGTTATTTATTATTATTAAAAAAAATAGTTTTATTCAGCTGTGGTGGTTCGGCCAGAGTGTGTTAAATAGGGTTGCATACTCGACGGTCGGGTCAGTGTCGGATCTACGCTTGATCCTCATTCATCTAACGGTCCTCCTCATCCTGTTACTTCCTATTTTGCACAGCCCTGTCACTGTATCACCATGTCATTAAAAAATTCATTAAAATCAAATTCACGTCATTCCTATCTTTTAGTATTTGTTTCTTATTTTAATGCACCTTGACGTCTTTGCACACAATATTAATTTCAAATTATACGTATTGCGTGACTGTTACAGCAAAATTACTCTTTAAAAATCACATTTATATGGTTAGTAACTTTGTTTTACTATTGCTATTTATGAAAAAAAAATATACTAGTATACAACCAAAATTTGGTGAATATCGATTTCATGTCACCTTACGGAGAAAAAGAAAACAGACCAGGTGCATGGAATTGCTTATCGCCGCACTAATTTAGTTATATTAACTTATCATGTTGTTTACACAAGTCCCCACGTAGCTTCGTCCTGTCTTTTTTTTTTGTTTTTCTTACACATTCAGCTATTTTCTCAGTTACCATTTTCATGATCATGTTTTCAGTGATATACGGCATTCATAAATTTATTTTATAAAAATATTCCTTGTTCGTTTTTCATTTCTTCATGACTCTTCAGCTACCCAAACTGCAAATACTCTTTATATATTAGTACACAATACATACATGGGTATGCATCTTTATACGACTTTATCAATATATGCTTACACACATACTATGGATATGTATATATTGTTGATCAAGAAAAAGCATTCCACTTTAATTTGATAGCTAGATTAATGCAATATGAGATCGGTAACAAACTGTCATCCATGATATACGTACATATAACTAAATATGATTGGCCTCTAAATATTAATAATTACACTTTAGTTATAAGAATTTCCTAAATTACTTAACCATCATAATATAACATTTTTGTGCATAACACTTCCTCATTCCACCGTATTTCTTCCGCTGCAGTTAATTATTCAAAATCCTCGTATTCCTATTTTTCGATTCAACGGTAAATATATTAATAAGAATGATGTTTTATATATAAGATATACAGATGTGAAAATATGCTTAATTATGATATTGTCTCCTTTCATTCCATGTGTTAGCCAGTTGGATATCTATGGACCTTTCCAATAAAGGAATATCTTTCAGCATCCATATAAGAATAAAAGAGGTAAAAAAACATTTGATTTAAAAATAAAATAAAATAGTAGTAGTACGTACTGAAGAAAAATTAAAAGATAAAAAGAAATTTGCCGTTCTACGAATGAGTTTTTTTTTTTCACTTATCCCCAAAAGATAACAATCTTACAGACTTACACACACACACAAATAAAAGAGAGAATAAAATTCATAATCATTATATGATTGATATGTAACCCAATTCCAAATTTAAACCTCTCTGTCTTCTAAATAGATTCCAATTTTTTTTCTATTATCACAATTCACAAGCTCTAATTCTACATATATAATATCTTAAATTGTCATTAGATAACTAGTAAGTTGACTCCTTAAATCCTATGATCTCGAAATGTTTTTTTAGAAAATAATCTTTGATAGGTACACGTATAGCTTATAATTGAATGTATATTGTTTTCATTAATTTCTCAACTTAGCCCTAATTTCTTATAGAGGAAAACCTTGACTAGTTTTTGTGTTCATTTAGAAAAATCTCAAATCGAAGGAAAAATATCTTCATCTTATTAAGATATATAGCAACACAAAAAAGAATCCATGTTTTTCCTTTTGTTATAATTTTTCTTCACAACTAAGCTACGAGGCCTTGAAAATGGTGGCATCTTTTTCATTGGATAGTGTCTTCAGAGGTTTTCCTTTTTATTTTTCCAAAAATAGGGGACTTTTTTTCTTTATACCTCTATTATTTGCTTTACCAAAAAAGATGATTGGCACAAATAGTTCATGTTTAAAGCATTAAAGTACAAAATTATGGATTAAAGAAACACCGGGTTACAAAAACGGATTATATTTGAAGAAATAGTTTTGCAGTTGTGGATCGTCGTCTATGGATGATTTAATGTTGTTCATTTCAGCAAAAACTGAGGCGTCGATAAAATTTTAATATGGAAAAATGGTGTTTAAGAAGAAAGGAAAGAAAAGAAAAGAAAAGAAGCAGAACACCTGAGAGGAACAATGACTTTAGGACGTGTTGGTAGTGGACTGTGTCGCCATGTGTGTGGTTCTCTGAAAAGAAGATCAATCTATAAAGGTGTGAGCACCATTCTTAGTTTAATAGTTTTCCCCACTATCTTTTTTTTCCTTCTTCTATATATTTCTTAATACGAAAATACTAACTTAAAATTCAAAAATACAAGGAAACCTTTTTTTTTGTAATAAAGGGAAACTTTCACTGGAATCGTAAGTCGTAACTATCTGTCATGATATAATCATATTTTAGCTTCTTTATATTAATTTTTTTTCAGGGCCACGATGTCATTTTCAGAAAGATGAAAAGGATATAACTATTAAAATTTATATATAAACAAAAGTATATTCAGTCTTTTCGTTTGAGAAGGTCCATTCATTATGGTATGGGTTTTCAATTCTCACTGTACGCGAACAGTGATATTCAACTTCATCATCTCAAGCCACACACGTATACACATTTAACTTTACAGATACTTACATTTATAGAATTGTACAACAGTTCTTGTTACGCGTATGTACATTCGTCACGTAACCCTTTACTAAAGCATATACAGTGTCAGTATTAGTATATATATCATGTCGAAACTATTTTTGATTTCTAGCAATTTCTTTTGAAAGTGATAAATTCTATATCGTCAAGCAATATTTAATAATGAACTTGCGTTTCCTTTTTAACCTTATACGTATTTATATTAGGAAAGAAAGTACATGAGCAATTGAGCATACATCTTTAAGTAATCAACTAATCAAAAAAATACCTTATTAAAGACTGGATTATTTATAGCATGAATAAAGTACCAGCTACAATATTAGCCCCCTCCCCCCACTATATTTATATGTAAATTACGTTTGTGTTGACTTCATTTAAAGATGTCAGTATGTCACTAATATTGGACGTAAGGTGATAATGCAAGACTCTAATGAAGTCCACTTCCAAACAAATGAAGAAAATGAAATTAACATTTTCATCACAAAGAAATTACATATATGTGTTGTGTTAGTTTTTTTTCTTTCAGAAAAGTCGAAACCGAAATCACATAACGGATTCACTATGATTCTATAACTAACAGATAATACAAACAAAGCCCAACTAACGACCCATCATAGTAAATCACAGAAAAAGATGATAACTAAACAGATCGTGCAAAGAAAGCCCAACTAACGGCCCATCATAATAAATTACAAAAAGAAAGAATCCGGAAGAAAATTGAAATCTTATCCAGAGTGTAGAGAGAAAGAAGCGGAGTCACAAAAACCCCTTATCCTCTTCTTCTTCATCATCATCTCTAATTCAAATATCCGACGCAGACATTTTAGACAAAGTTACTCTCTTTCTTTCTCATGTTCTTTTCGGACAGAACAAAACTCCCTAATCCAAATGTCAATTCCTTTGGTCTCTCTCTGAATAATCATCTCTCTTCAAACCCTATTCAATTTTAACTATCGATCTTCGGCTAAGTCTCCAATGGCGGCGGCGTTTGCCTCTCTTCCCACATTTAGTGTCGTCAATTCCTCCAGATTTCCCAGAAGAAGAATCGGTTTTTCTTGCTCCAAAAAGCCCCTCGAAGTTCGTTGTTCTTCCGGCAATACTCGTTACACTAAGCAGGTTCCGGTCTTTCTCATTCCATTCTCTGTTTCTTCCTTTTAACACTTCTGAATTGGATATTAACCCTACACTCTCCAATGGATAATGTGATTAGATTTGTAAAAATGGATTTGACTGTTTCAGACTTCGAATCAGTTGAATTTTTACCAAAGAGTCAACTTTAATTTTGTTAATTTGATGGGTAAAGAGATCAAATCAATCCCTTGACACTGCAATGCGAGATTGATGTCTAACACTGAGAAACTTATGGCACACGGCAGCTGAAACTGATTAATTTCTCTGTTTTTGAATGCAGAGAGGGGCATTTACATCACTGAAAGAATGTGCGATTTCATTAGCTTTATCGGTTGGTTTAATGGTTTCAGTACCTTCGATTGCTTTGCCTCCCAATGCTCACGCAGTGGCGAATCCAGTGATTCCAGATGTTTCAGTGTTGATCTCCGGTCCTCCGATTAAAGATCCGGAAGCTTTACTAAGATATGCATTGCCTATTGACAACAAAGCCATCAGGGAAGTGCAGAAGCCTCTTGAGGATATCACTGATAGCCTCAAGATTGCTGGCGTTAAGGCTCTAGATTCTGTTGAACGGGTAAAGAGTTTTGGTGATCACATAAGTTCTCTTATACTTTGTAGTGATCAGTGGATTTGCAGGTTTATGTTCTGTTTTTCAAGGAATCTGAGTATTTGTTTTCATTGTACTTGTGTTTGGCTATTGTAGAATGTGAGGCAGGCAAGTAGAACATTGCAGCAAGGGAAAAGTATAATTGTGGCAGGTTTTGCTGAATCGAAGAAGGATCATGGTAATGAAATGATTGAAAAGTTGGAAGCTGGGATGCAAGATATGCTTAAGATAGTGGAAGATCGAAAAAGAGACGCAGTTGCTCCAAAACAGAAAGAAATTCTCAAATATGTTGGCGGGTAAGTTTTAACATAAGAGGAATGAGAGATAAAAGAAATGAGATGGGTTATGCTCATTTAGACCCTTTGTGATTGATGACTGCAGCTGAGATCTTCATGTGGGGCATTCGCAGAATAGAAGAGGATATGGTTGATGGCTTTCCATATGAAGTGCCGGAAGAGTATCGGAACATGCCTCTCCTCAAGGGAAGAGCTAGTGTGGACATGAAGGTCAAGATCAAGGACAATCCCAACATCGAGGACTGTGTGTTCCGCATTGTTCTTGATGGTTATAACGCCCCTGTTACCGCCGGAAACTTTGTGGACTTGGTAGAGAGGCATTTCTACGATGGCATGGAGATCCAGAGATGTAAGACAGTAGCAAAATACAGTTTTGCTTTTATATATGGGATTGAAGAATGTTGATTAATGTGTGTTTTTGGTTTCAGCTGATGGATTTGTGGTACAAACGGGAGATCCAGAGGGTCCTGCGGAAGGATTTATCGATCCAAGCACAGAGAAAACGAGGACGGTTCCTCTAGAGATTATGGTGACTGGAGAGAAAACGCCTTTTTACGGCTCAACTCTTGAAGTAAGTCTCTCAAAATCTCTCCTTGTCAGAGACTTATATTATATAGTCTTTTAAGCTTTGTTTGGTTTTTGGGTGTTGGTGAACAGGAACTTGGTCTTTACAAGGCTCAGGTTGTGATTCCTTTCAACGCTTTTGGGACAATGGCAATGGCAAGAGAAGTGAGTCCTTTCTTCTTCTTCTTCTTCTTTTTCATAGTTTATATTATTATGTCTTATGAAACATATACTTATTGAGTAACATATAAACAGGAGTTTGAGAATGACTCAGGATCAAGCCAAGTGTTTTGGCTGCTAAAAGAGAGTGAGCTGACACCAAGCAATTCCAACATCTTGGATGGTCGTTACGCTGTCTTTGGTTACGTTACTGATAACGAAGATTTTCTAGCTGATCTTAAAGTTGGTGATGTTATCGAATCCATTCAAGTTGTCTCCGGTTTAGAGAACCTCGCTAACCCGAGTTACAAAATCGCCGGTTAACTCCTCTTATCTTTTTCCTTTTCTTGGTTCGTAATTAATACTCTGTTTATTTTAATTTTGTGAGAGTATATTAAAGGTGCATGTCTTTTTCCTACAAATATAGTATATAATTATGAAATGTTTGAATTTTCATGATGGAATGCTTTATATTTATCAGAAATGTTGAATGCATTAAACAAATAAATCATTGGAAAATTATAAAACAAGCGAAGATCAAGAATAAGGTTTTGTTGTGTGTTATGTATAACGTATGAGATGATCGTTTGAAATAGGTACGACATTCATCCTATAAATCAAACACCAAACTAATTAAAACATTTTAATTACCCCACAATTAACTTTTAAAAATAATCTCTCTTCTTCCAAAATAGTAAGAGTTAATTATAATAATAATGGGAACGTAGTGCATGTGTGTGTACTTCATGGGCCTCGGTGTCGGCGGAAACAGAAACAGCCTTGTTGTTGGTCAGGAGGAATCATTCCTCCGCCTTTGGAAGTATCAATAGCCTCCAACATAGCCACAACTTCCTCCATCTCCGGCCGCTTCTCCGGATTCGCATCCCAACACCTCTTCATCACGTTCGCCAGCGAGCTTGGACAACATCTAGGTATCTCTGGTCTCAAATTCTATATATCATTCAAAGAAGAGATTGATAGATATACTCTTTATAGGTGGTAATCCACAAAATCAATTACGAAAAGGGTAGTTAAAAAGGTCGTTTTGAAAGACCTGGCGGACGACGGCGGAGGTTACTTCGGAGAAGCTGAGGTCAGGATAAGGCATGTCGCAACAGTAAATCTCCCAAAGACATATCCCAAAGCTATACACATCGCACTTTCTGTTGTAGGGACTCCCGTTTAGCACCTCAGGAGCCATATAGCCCAAGGTTCCGGTCTCACCGGTCATGTCGTTAGGGTTTGAAGCCTCTAGACGAGCCACACCAAAATCTGCAATCTTTAAGGTGCGTGACTTATCTAAAAGCATGTTCTCCGTTTTCACGTCTCTATGCACAATCTTCTGAGAGTGCAAGTAACTCAACCTAAAACATATACATAAGTAATCAAGATTTAATAAAATGGTAAACCGGGTTAAACCGGAAGTAGTTGATGAATCAAATAATGTACCCGCGAGCAAGATCAAGGGAGAGTTGGATAACGACTTTGAAGGCGAGTTTGCGGCGGCGAGTTTTGATGAGGAATGACTTGAGAGCGCCGCCGGGGCAATACTCAACCACGACACAGCAAACGTTACTCGGCATTCCCATTTGCCCGTTTTCCGTTTGTATGCTCATCTCCGATGTCCCCATCGCCGCTCCTATGAACTTTTTTTGTTTTTACATATTTCCCACCAAACAAAATTAATATAACTATACACCAAAAACACATGACATCTTTTATTTAATGCTCAGAAAGACGTAACATTTGTATTAAAAAACAGACATCAACGTATACCTACTTTATCTATACATGTGCCTAGGGGTGAATACTCATGTTTATAGCAACTTGATTATGTTTCAATTAATCGGTTAAGTTTAATTCGATTTCGGTTGTTCACCGGTATAAAAGAGTGAGTGTAGTGTACGTACCTTGGTGACATTGGGATGGTCGAGCTTATGCCACACAGCAACTTCTTGAGTGAAAGCAGCTCTAAGCGAAGCTATCTCTGCGTCTGACCTGTGCCCCTCTTCTCCCCAGTCTAGTAGTTTTACTGTTATTTTTAACAATATTTTCACACATAAATCAAGAGTTACCAAAGAAAAAGGTTCAATTGAATACATCCAAATTTTGTTAATTACACTGATAAGTGTAAAGAAAAAAAAAAATTGTTAGTTTCTTTATCTATCACTAAATTACGGAATATAAATATCAGCCGGTATTTAGCGGATTAGCAAAAAATTAATGTGTACATGTTAAACATATTACCAAACCTAGAGTAAAAAAAGAAAAGAAAAAATCATTACACTAACTAATGCATGTTTGTTTAACTTGATCATTAAGAAACCTAAATTTAAGAATAATATTTTCCATGTAATTCGATTATTTATTTACTTTTTTCGGAAAGAAAGTTTCGATTCTTCTCTAAATAATTTGACCAAAAGAGGGTACGTATACATATCTAAAACATATTTCTTAGAATAAAAACAAAAAGTTATGAATGATGGGAGAGAGAAAG
The DNA here is from genome assembly GCF_000001735.4 of Arabidopsis thaliana. NCBI lineage: Eukaryota > Viridiplantae > Streptophyta > Magnoliopsida > Brassicales > Brassicaceae > Arabidopsis > Arabidopsis thaliana. The sequence continues at coordinate 192,848 of NC_003074.8, forward strand.
AGAAATTGTACCGGCGACATCTTGACCATCGTAGATTCCACGGTGAACCGTACCAAAAGTACCTCTAGCAATCACACTTTTGATTATAAGCTTAGAAGGATCAATCTCCCACTCTCTCCTCGACTTCTCAACCTCGGTCGACCTAATTATGTCGTTCTTGCTGCTGTTGTTGTTGTTGCTATATCCACCACCAAGAAGCGGCCTCTGAAACACAAGCTGTCGATGTCCGAAGTTGTTCTGGTTATGTCGGGTGTTATTGACGTTATCTTCACCATCACTCAAACTCTTCCTCTTCTCCATCGTCCATGCTTTACTTAAGTGTCTCTGCAATTGCTCGTCCAGACTCTTTAAATCTATCTGATCTGCTCTCACGTATCCTACTCCTCCACCACTCTCCGCCTTCTCCTTCATTTTCTTCTGCAAAACCAAAACCTTTTCAAGTTATTCGAAATGGCTTTTTTCTCCTTTACTAAATTGAGATTTTCATCTTTTTTTTTTTTTTTTTTTTTTTTTTGATTGAGGTTATTTTATTGGTTTCTCAATGGGTTGTGAATTGTGTGATTGGAGTGTGTAGGAGTTGAACAAAAAGAAGCAGAAAATAGGGAAGTTGTGTTTGTGTTTATTGCAACAAACAACTAAAGAAGAGGCTAACTCTCGCTTCTCTCTTCTCTGTGATTAGACTTCTCAGATTTCTTCATACTCAAAAAACCTTTCTTTTATGACAAACAAACGTTTACACGTGACCACATGGGGTGTCCTTAAGGTGCTAGGGGTCGACGTGTGTCGGCTCCACTTCTCACAACTCTCTTTTGGATAATAATTTGTATCCGGACCCAAAAGTCCAAAACAATGGTCTGATATACTGTTATCATTTATTTTTTTCTGATTTTATTTTTCAATTTATTTAAGATTTTTTAAGGAAAAAGTTTTAACTCTTCTCTTTTTTTTTGGTAGGCAATTAACTCTTCGCTTTCTTTCGGTGTATTTTTCTCTTAAAAATCAGTTCAAGATAAATATAAAAATAAAATTTATCATTCTGAAAATATATATTAGAAATCTCAAATAAAAATATGTAACATCAAATATAATGTATTTATCAAATCAATGAGTAGATATATATAGTTCATGTCTTCATGAAATCATGGGACTCTTGGTCACTTTGCTACTTTTTCCTCAAGCTTTAGCCTTTTCGTTTTGTGGGTTTAATCTTCTTCGATCGATTTATACCGGATTCATAAACGTCGTCCTTGGACAAAGATTTAAGCCCGTTCAACGGTGCTTTTTCATGATGGATATGTAAAACCTAAACCGAACCTGACCATTTAATTGCCACAATAAAGAATTGCAAACTTGGGCCTAGGCCCATAATGTGTAGGCGGACAAATTTAAACAGCAACATACACAGACAAATTTCAGATGTTTATATTTTATATGACCAAAAAACTACGAAGCTACAAATCTACAGTTTCACTATCCGCATCCGGATCTGTTAGACTGGGATATCCGGGTTCCGGGTACCAGAATTCGACAGTTTTAAGGATTTGGGTATCGAACCCAGAAATTAAAAGATCCAGAGTTCTAGGGTTTGTGAGATATCGAGAAGAGATCGAAATGATTTTGTGACCTTCAAAGAATGATTTTGTGTTTGTGTCGGCAAGTGATAATTAATTGGGCTTGGGTATCAAAAATATTTGGTTTGTTAAATATATGGGCTTTTAGCTAAATGGGTTTCCAAGCCTTTTTATTTCATGTAGTTAATGGTACCGGATCCGGATATCCGGGTTCATTTTTTTCATTATCCGGATCCGCCCGTCCCGGATATCCTTATTTACGATTCAATGATTTTTTTTTGATTTTTTTTTTTTTAGTTTTTATTCAAATTTCTGTCCCCCAAGATTTTAATTCTGTAAAATCAAAAACCAGTTTCATCAAGATCTGCATGTAAACAACAACTTGGTGTTATTGAATTGACAATGTGAAATCGGGTAAGGCTTCAAAGAGTTTCCTACAGCTTCCAATGTAGTATGGTAGCCACATCTTTAACCTACCAAACAACATAGAAAATAAAATCAAACCATAAATACAACCGATTTGATACACAAATAATAAAGACAATTGTTCATAATTAAACCACGAAAGATCTATATCATCTGCTTTTCCTTTTTGTTTTATATATATGAAGAAAGTTGGTAGAGAGGGAGAGATAACTCATCACAGTCAAAGGCACATTACAAATTACATATGGGGTAGATATATATTATATACGATGATAATAATGATGATGATGATGGATGGTCATGATGATGATGATGATGATGGATTGGTTCATACAGAGCTAGTTTCGGAGAGGCCAAATTCAAGTCCCCAAAGCTCAAAAGCACCCTTGACGAAGTCATAGTAGCCTCCCTTCAAAGCAAGTGTTCCCTTCACAAGTCCTTCTCTCACAAATGGATATGTCAATAGGTTTGCTAGTGAAACATTCACCGCCTCCTGCATTTATCAATACATTTATATTGTTATATATGATCAGCTCATCGATCTAACATGTGTTTGTATACCCTTTCACATCGGCCACATTGATCTTCAAAGGCTGAATCTCCAAGTTCTGATATAACCTTTGACTTGGCTGGTAAACAGATTTTGACCCAGTCCTCTATGAAGTCACTGCAATTAACGTATATATTTTTTACTAATCTCATTTAATAAATCCTGTTATTAAAATTGATTAAATTTTAATAAAATGGATATAGAGATATTTTACGTGGAGTTGTTTCCATCTAAGGGGAAAGACATAAGCCCTTTGATCCCACCACATGCACTGTGTCCTATCACCACAATGTTCTCCACCTACAGTAATAAATTCATTCAAAAATTAATTACATGTACTTTGATAAATAATTTTTTTTGGTTAAGGTGTTAATTATTTTATTTTATTTTCACCTTAAGGTGTAAGACCGCGTATTCAATGGCTGCTCCAACGCCACCGTATTTGACCTGCCAATTTAGCAACCCAAAAATGAAAATAGAAAGTGAATGTCACGACTTCTCAAGACAAAAGTCAAGACTCAAGAGGCAGAAGGTTTAAGATAGAAGAGTTTATATCTATAGAGAGACAGACGTGTTAAATTATTAACCTTGTCGAAAGGAGGAACCATGTTGGCTATGTTACGGACCACGAAGGCATCTCCTGGCTGAAAGTCCAGAACGTGTGATGGACACACACGTGAGTCTGAACAAGCAAACACCATGTACTGCACCACCATTCACACACCTTTGTTAATTACTTTTTCTTAATGTTTCATTTTTAATTTATAAGCAACCATGATATACACATAGTATTAGTTTTATTTTTAATTTACCTTAGGACTTTGACCCTTTGCGAGCTCACCGTACAAAGCAGGGTTGGTTCTGCAAATAAAAGTATAAATATGAACCAGTTAATTAATCTAGACCACTTTAGTTGGTGACATAATTAAGAACAAACAAATGAAATAGAAATATATATTACTCGTATTTCTCCTTCTTGAATTTGATGAAGCCCTGCTTAATGGTTTCGACGGGGTCGAAAGCTTTCTTGTCGGATGAAGTACCTGTCTGAAGAGCCGCTGTGATCTGCTCCACCTTTGCCGCTGCAACCGTCTTTAGCTCTTCCTTCTCGCTGCCATATGTTTATATACATTTATAGTTAAATCACAAAAATTATGAATTAAGTAGTATTGAAAAATCCCGTTACTAATTTATAATAATGTTTTAGCTTTTATTAATCTAATCATGTATTAATGTATGCATGCGAATAGAAAAGATGTATATACTTACATGAGAAGCTTCTTGAGAGCTTCAATAGCCTCGTCGTATGCTTCGGTTCCCATCTCTTCACTCTGCAAGTTGGTTGACCAAATAAAATTAGAAGAAAATGAGTACTAGTATATTTTATTGTCGTGAACGTAATTAAGTAGAGAGCGAGTCATGACGTGTTTTAAATGTTGAAACTACAATCAACCTGTTCAGAACTTCATTATACGATAAAGTACAATTTTATAGTCTTTTATATTATGATTTTATTTTCGCTAGTAGGAACCAAATCGGTAGGTTGAATGAATAAATATAGATGGCGACTTAATCACCACTATGCTCCACACGCTCTCATATGGTACATGTGCATACACACACGTCTCAGTTTCATGAATCGTTTTTGTTGAAGCTACTACTAGCAACTTTTCTTTTATCACGTGGATCCTACGTACGTTCTAACTCTCAAAATTTCAAAAATGTCGGATCTTGGGTAGGAATGAGACAACGCTTTTAATATTTCGAGGTGATTTGTTTTTAACTTCACTAGATGTCGAAGCAAGTAGTTTGAAGATCTGTATAGAATAAGGATTGAAAATGAACTCTTCCCTTGCTTGTGATTCACTAATTAAGCAACTTTAGTTTGATTCTTGTTAATTTGGGTAATTCTTTCAGTACCACGCTAAAGACCAAAAGTCAAACACGGATGATAATAGTAAGGATAATATAAGGAAATACCAAGGGAAAAAAAAACTGAAATGTGAAACACATGTGACAGTTTCCAAGATTTGTGGAAGTTTCGTAAGCTAGTTTCTATAGAAGATTTTTGTTCCTATCACTAAAATGGCAATTGCAGAATCTATATAATAATTTCGTAAAATCTTTACAAATTTTAAAATTCTGTAACTTTAGTTTGCTATCTATGTAATGTACCCCTATTATACGTAAACAGCAATGTAAGTTATGTAAGAAATAATGTAGGTTAAGAAACAGTGATGAATGTAAAAATGTATACCCAATAAGGGGCAATGATAGGAGCAGGAGCGGCAAAAACTGGCTCGTTACGGATAAGCGTTGGAACGGAACGGGAAGACGAGGAGGAGGAAGATGAGGAAGAAGAAGAGGCGGGTGGGAGGCAAGCGACGGTGGAAGAAGTACGAAGAGAGAGTTTCTGGAGAGAAGATTGAGAAGGAGAAAGTGAAGTGAGAAAGAAGCCGGAGAGAGGAGCGGTCGACATTTGTTGGCGAAGAGAAGCGGAGATCAGAGAGAGTGAGATATGTGTATTTATAGTTAGAACTAAGACTCTTATGGAAGCTACTATATACTTAAGTGAATAATGGGATTGGTTGAAAGATTTGGGAGTTTAAAAGAACGGAGTCTCATGGTCATGGTGAGGTTGTGGGAACGAGGATAACGAAAGCGATAGCTGCGGTGAATAACAAACTTTCTTCTTTTCTTGTGGATGAGGAATATTAGCTCAAGATTTCAAAACTTTTACGTGCTCTTTTCTTCTTTCAATTCTTTTTTTTATAAAAAAATAAAAGGTCTCAGAAAGGTTTAGAGGATAAGGTCCCTTATCATGAAAACAAGGATCAGCCTCTTTCACTTACCCTCTCAGGCTCTCATCTTAAATAATCACCACCCACTTTAGATGTTAGGCCATTTGTTTGTGGTATACATATAGAAAGATCCATACTTCTCTAGGCTCTCTCTAGACCAGAGATTGCTATTGTATACACAATCTAGAAGATGCAAAGGATTAACATCGATCATGGACTGTTCTACTCTACGAAACAACAGACTCAGTGAAAACTCTTAGCATGAAAATGAAGAGGAAATAAAAAAAATAGAGAAGAAGGGTCTCTCCTCTCAGACCTTCCATGGCCATAAATCATCATATAGGCAACATTAGATAACAGAGTTTCTATTTTCTTCAACATGTTAGGAGAGAGCGAGAGAGAGAGAGAAAATGAAGAAGAAATACAGAGACCAGTAACGCATTAGGGTTGGTTTTGGGACTTATATGTAAAGTGGGCAACGGCGAAACTATGTCGACATTTTTTCATGCAAACACACAACATAATGTCAACATTCTCTTGTCATAGAGTGCGCGAATGTGGCAATGTTGTTCACAACGATATTAGGGTTAAGTACCTCGAGGAATGGATAGAGACAGAAGAATGGATGTAACATTTTAACTTATGCCAAAACAAAACTTCTACGACTTTGGGCATAGTCTTATTGGACAAACTGAGAATGCGATACACCGAGCTGCTTTCGCCAGCCTAAATCTTTCGCTCTCTGTTAACACTCTCTCGATCACCTTTATGATATTTGCATCCTGCAAAACATTGTACAAGTTGCTTCAGGTTTATGTCTTGAACCAATCAGGCAAATATAACGTGGAACATCTTATTCAAGCTTTTCCTATTGTATGAAGAAGAGACTACTGCATAGTAGGAGTAACCTTTCTTGGTTGTTGAATTGTAGGCCTGACGTTAGCAACATCACCAACTACAATTATATTGTTCGTGTTTCCTCGGTCATCTCTTTCCGTTGGTGAAGTTGCTGAATGCCTCCAATCACCGTTGATTATGTACTTGTAGTAGTATCTGCCACATTGTCAATAATCACCAAGTTATATGACACAAATGCATTTTCATAAGTTTCTTTGCAGTTTGCAATCCCTCAAAAGTCACAATTAACATGCAGGGAAGATTATGAGACGTTTTACTGTTGAACCTTAAAAAAAGCATCAACGGGAAAGGTAAAAGAAGCATGACTTACTTTCCCTGTGTAAGTCTAACTTCAGTTTCAAAACGTGGACCGCCTTTGTGCGTTGCTTTTATCGGTTCTTTCCAATTTCCTGTGAAATCCCCAACCAACAATACCTCCTCCCCCTGTAAACCAAGGTGTAACTTAAAACACAGAGGCTAGTTGCTCAACCCTACAGATCACGAGTTCCATAAAGAATTGCAGCAAAGTAATAAAAGCATGTGAAGCAACAGTCACCTCATGTCCATTCCACACAAAGGTTACAGAGTGTGTTGGAGTCCCATCATGTTTGCCATCGTCCACCATAGCGATAAGATCCCATGTTGCCCAAGCAATTGCAGGTCTGTGAAAAAATACATATAACTTGTCTGATGTTTTCATTAAAACAGAAAAGCTATCCATGGTCTGCAGGTTAATGGTCAAGACAGAGATAAGATGGATAAAAACCTGTCAGGTTTGCAAGCGTGCAATCCAGTAACGAAACTATAAGCAGCATGAAGAGAGGTATCAGTCATCCAGTGCAGATAAGCAATCACACAAGCGGATGACCGGTCAAAACCAGTGGTACAAGTTACAAAGACACGATGGTTCTTTTTCAGTAACCGTAGTAAGAGCCCAACACAAAGTGGTAGCTTCTTCCTAAGATCAAAGGAATCTGCATCCCTGGCACCAAAATATCAAAACTGATTAGAGCGGTAGGAAATGAAAGCATGAACGCACATAATGTGCCTCAAGGCGATATGACTTTGCATACTTTATAGGGTAGTTGATCATTAAGACTTCAGATTTCTGGCATGCATCATTGATACTTTGTGAATCGATCCCCCAGTTTTGAGCTTCAGTTCCACCTTGGAAATTTAGTATGGCAGTAATTCCCTGTAGAAAGAAAAGTATGGCCAGTTAAAACCATACTTTCAATTCTATCATTTGCATACCATAGGTAGGTAATATAAGTCATATAAAAGACTCACAGCTTCCGACAAGTTTTCCACATCCTCTTCTGTTTGTATGCAAGAGCCAACATATATTTGCTCTGTAATCTGAAAAAAGGCAACAAGAGAAGAATGGTGTTTGAGAGATTGAAGAGACAGAGAGAATCATGAAACAAGAGTAATCGGGAAAAAGAGACAAATTTCAGACCTTACTGTAGCGCATTCCAAGAGCATGGTTATAAGAAAGCTCTCCTTTAGAACGGTCAAGGGCTTTGATGTATTCCTCTAAAGGGAAATTCCCATAACCCCATTCCCCATCTCCAGGAACATCTTCTGAAAAGACAGAGACCAGTGGACTGATAGGTGGAGAAAGAATGTTCTTCTTAGTCCCTGACTGAAAGGAATTGCTCTGTCTATTCAAAAGTTTCCATCCCTGAGGAGTAAAGAATTTGGAGGAAAACGCAGCATAGCCAGAGTTACCACTGCCTTGTGATGATGCTCTGAGATTCGATGATAAGAGGTTTTTGTTCCAAGTAACAAAAGACACACGCCCTCTGTTATAGAGCAAATCAAGGTCGCTCAAATGAAGCAGATACTGAATGGGAAAGGGAGAGAATGGTCTTTCAAGAACAAGGCTAAAGGATCCAGTTTTCTCTACCAGCATCTTCCTGAATAAATCAAAAACTGGAAGAAATAAAAAAGAAAATTTCAAAAACACTGATATGCAAAGTGTTTCCATGCTAAATCTTCCCATGTTAACTAGTCACCAGCAATGTTTAGTTAACAACATTAACAAGTTATATAGAAGCCTAGTACTGTACAATTCTTACTTGGTATCACCAAAATCCTTGATTTCCACAAGAGTACCACCAGAAGAATCACTAGCCTTCTTGAGTGTATCTCCTACCATGATGATTCTCGCCTTCTCCGCATTGCTCTACAAACAAACAAAAAAGTTAATAACTTTTCAAAACTCCTGAGATTACTACTACTTCCACATGACATTCTAAGGATCGGAGAATACCCCTTTTTTGATGGCGTGGACGAAGATCTTGCCATCTGCTGAAAGTGCGAAGCGAATCCCGAGGGGCTTCTCGAGAGTGACCATATACTCATTCAAATTCATTTTGAACGGAGTAGAAGAAGACGACATCGCAACAACTCTAAGAACGACTCTTCTTCGTCTGTTGAATCCGAACTTTTCCCTCGAACCCAAGTACGCAATTCCTCTTCCGTCGAATACACGGCCATTACCGCTCCGGAATGAAGATCCGATCATAATTGACGGACAAGATCGTTCGAGAGCTCCTAAACCGGAGATTTGTTGAAGAAACGCCATTAAACCGATCCAATAGAGATTTTTCCGAGAATGTGTGTGTATGGAAGAAGTTGGAACTGTGAGCAGAAAACGAGGCGGCAGAGGAAGGTAAGAAAGAAATTAGTGGTCCACGTGTCTTCACGTAGGTCCCGCTTTCTCGTGGAAGTATCTAATTTCCTTTTTATCAACACATGACACGTGTCTTTTCCTCTCAGTGAGAAAAAAAAAATGGAAAAAAAAAATATCAAACGTTCCTTTGAGTCAACGCATTGAATTGGACTTCAATACACGAAACAAAAGTTACATGGAAATATTTATAAATACAATATTTAAACAAGTACCTAATTGCTATTATAGTAATTTTTTGTCCAGTTGTGTAAAACTATACAAATTAATTGAGCTTCAATTAACGACGTAACCCTCTAATCACGGCGAAAACTCCGATCAAATCTTGCCGGTAAGGCAAATAAGATTTTCTTCTCTTGTCACCTTCCCCGACCTTATACGACACCGTTTTGTTCTTAACTTTCACGGTCGGCGAGCTCCTCTTACTGGTGTCGCCGCCGCCGTCGCTGTGGCTCCTCCGCTTAAGATCCTTAAAAGTATAGCACCGTTTTGATGCACTTGAGGGCAAAACACCACCGTCGCTATGACTTCTCGTTAGAAATTTCTTCAAACGGCACCGTTTCGGTGTGCTAGTAGATGATTCTGAGTGTTTCGAAGCAGCCGGAGATCTGAGTGGACTCCACAGACAATTTCCGGGGAAACGCTCCGATATTTTTTCAGCGGCGGCTTCTTTGTCTGTCTTGTTAGTAGTGGAAACGACGTTGGTTTTGAACGTCGGGAAGTGGACGAAGGTTTCTTCATGTAACGGCGACGTTTCAAACTCGAAGTCAACGTCTTCGTCATTGACGGAGTTGACTTTAACGGACTCATGATCTCTGATATTGTAGCTTTCGTTTTCGCGGGAAACTTTAACTGCAGCGGCGGCGAATTCACCGGAAGCGTAGTAACTGAAGCTTGGGCTATACGACACCGTTGAAGAAAAATCCTGCATTGTTTTTTACGTCTTGTTTACGATTCGCGTCCCTGTAAACTTGCTGTGTCTATGTGTCTGTATATATAATGTCATTACATGTAACATGTGGGAGTGGTTTAGTTAGCTTGTTCGTCAATACTAGGCGATAAAACGTGGTCGCTTTCGAGGTATTTGTTTATGAGAATATTGAAATTATAAACGTCAATGCTGACGATGAGGGGGTAACCTAAAGTATGATTTTATTCTTATCAACCAACCAAATATGTTAGACGTGAAATCAGATTTGGCATAATCATTTTACGATTTCTGTAATTCTTTAAAGAATTGTGTGAACTCGTGATTTATTCTATTATAATAAAACCTATTCATCATATTCTGTGACTTTGCAAATACAAGAAATGTTTTTTTGCTGAATAATTTCCAAGTTTAACAGTTACAAACAAATGATTAGTCAAAATAACTAAAATAAATTAGTTATCATATGTTTCACTTTCACTAGGAGTCCAATAGTTGTTATCCTCTAAGATTAAACAAAATAAGCATAATTTAATCAAACGCAACTTTTAGCGAATTTATAAATGACTTTTCCGAACCTTGCTATAACAACTTTGCAATAAACATATTGTCTTTTGAACCCGTCGGCACTAAAATCTCCCTGACAAATGACTCAAGGCCAAATTAACATTCTTATTTGATAAAATTAGGCATAGAAACAAGCATGATTAAATAATTGTACCACATGCCAATATCCATTTCCCAACGAATAGCAACATTGAAGTCCATATTGGCATGTTCTGCCATATAAATTAAACATTGCTGTTGGAATTGTAATCTGTCATATTCTTCGAAGAATAATCCAAAGATTGCTTCTTTTAATTATCACTAAATATTATATAAAGATCGATCTCCATGTTACATTTCTCAATTTCATGTGGAGCAATGAGTTGGCAGCTTAACCATAGTCATTTTTTAATAGAGTCTAATTAATGTTTTCAGTTCGAGTTTGAACATACTATTTGTAGCCTAATCAAGCCCAAATTTGCCCAAATTCAGGGCCGGCCTTCTCCGGAGCTAATTCTTCGCAGTTTCGGGTTACTACTAATTAAATCAGATCAACATCTCCATATTTGCTTTAAGCATTAAGAGTTTAACAGAAGAACCAACAAAAACCAGAAATGCAGAAATGGGGATGTTTTGTGCTATCAAATATCAATTTTCTCATGTGTGATTAATCATGACAATGATTATATTTGTATATTTGATTTTTTTTTTTAACATGAATTGAATACGTATTCGACTAAACCAACTTATTTGGTCTCTTCTATGCTTTCTGATCACTTTCTTTTGTCAACATGCATCTTCTGGTCCAATGCATATAAGTTTAAATTTAAGAAGAATATTCATAATGGAGTCCGTCACCGGCCGTGGAACGCGTATATATGAAGTTATGAACATATTAGTGTCACACATATCAAAACCAGTAATTTGACAAAGATCGACTAGTTGCATTATAGTATATTGTCCGTGATTAATAAAATTACTTGTATTACGGGTTATCCAAATGCGGTCCACAACACACGTACAGCTAACGCCGTTGACTTCTTAAAGTCAACCAAAAAAGGAGAACGTGTCATTACATTACATACTCTGTGTCCAAAACGGAAGAAGATATTGCGGTCAGTGACGCAAACGCAGCAGAATGAGAACGCGACTCTTGTTGCAAGAAGACCGTTGGGTGTGTGCGTACGTGTCACTGACATACTGACAGTTGGACGGTGAAAACTTTGTTACCTAAAGAATTAAAGAGGAGCATCGACGTGGCGGCCTTTGAGCCCGGCGCACGTGATTCTTCGCAGCATCGCACGTGCATGGGCTCAAGCAAAGTGCTTCTAAAGGCAGCAAACATAAGAGGGAAAAAGGCGTCAACGCCGCTGCTTATTACAGATTTTGAAAACCACGACAAATAATACAGTTAATTTGAGAAACTGTTTATTTAGTCTACGTAAAGTTATGCGCAAGTACATAAAATCCATATTAAATTTTTAGAACTCCTAAATACTCCTACTAATCTCGTTGACATATATGATCATTCTACATATAAAAATATCCAAGTGGCTCACATAAAGTTCAGTTTTTACTATATATGAGACTAATTTAAAGAGAGTAATTTGGAGTGTCATGTTACTATAAATTGTAAATTGTTCAAAAGAGGGGGTCTTTTAGTTCGTTTATCAATTGTTTATATAGAAAAAAAAAAAAAAAAGAATAAAGAACGAATTGCATAGGAATGCACATGATCAGGGGCCGAGTTCCCATAAGTTGATTCTCTCTGTCTTCGGGACTCATCAAACACAAAGTTACGATATTTCCTGTAAACCCGTTTCCAACTAATTACTGTATTATGTAATTTTGTATTGTTTTATACCCGGTACCCACTTGAGGATTTTAATCTGAATTGTTTAAGAAATTTTAACTGTAAATTTCATAAAATTACTACTCATTAGTTGTACTTAAAAAAATAATAATTTTTATCTTTCGGAGGATATTTATCTACTAAATTCACATGATATATAGGTATATGTTCATATGTGTAGAATATTGATGCTTTAAGAGAGCTTTTGTAGCTGCTCTAACTGGATTAAAATATTCATGTCAGACCATTATACATATTAGTCTGTATAGTGTATGCTCATGAGACCAGAGAGAGAGAGAGAGAAATGATTTTCAAAAGATAAACATAGAAAAGAGAAGCTCTAATTAATCGAAGATATAATATAATGTGTATTTATAGATCAGATCACATCTTTCTTCTTCTTCTTCTTCTTCTTCTTTCTTGATCTTTTTGGTTGTTACGAGCTTCTTCTTCTCTTTCTCTTCTCAAGCTCATTAGAACATCAATTTAAAACAGAAACTTTTACTATAGACCACGATAACAAATCTGGGTTTTTGTTGTTGTTCTCTCCATGCAGAGAAGAGTTTCAAAAAGGAATACAGGATCTGTGGCTTTTGAGTAGGTTAATTAATTAGTCGACAAGAAAACAAAGGTATGTAACCATTTGATCATTCTCCATTGCTTGTTGTCTCGCTTAGATCCTTATCATATTTAAATGCTAAAATGGATGATTTTTTTTGAGACTTTTTTATATATATATATATATTTATAACTAAACTTTGATAGATAATCTAGTTTAGTTAGTAGTTGCACAAAATACATTTTGAATTCTCCGTTAAATAGGCGTTTCAATTTATAAGAATAAGATTTATGATAATTTTCGGGTTCAAACTTACATATTACACGTTTTGTTATATGTTACACCTAGTTAAACATATAGTGTTTCATCTAGCTATGCATAAGAGTGTCTCACCATAAATCAAATGGGCAGTTTGTGTTTTTTTTTCTTTATATAGACTACACAGAATATATAGTGTGCACTATCTTACGTTTGTCCGGTGTGTCAATGTTGATTTTTGCATCAAGTTCTCCTTCGACAAAACAAAATGACGATATATATCTATCTATATATATATATACAAACTGTATTGGCTTCGTACTATATACATACGTCAGTCTTATTAATTCTACAACGCAGATCAAAATTTGAATTTTGACTAGGCTTTAATGTGTACGATTACCTTATACAAGTGAAAAAGGGTCAATCGTACGTTTACCCTTAAATTTCTTTTTGTTAGTAACATATCGAAAAATAAACCGTTTTATATATATTTTCAAAATACTTATTCTTCTTGTTAATGCTGTCACATATTATAAATCATTACAATGTTTTGACAAATAAAAGAAAAATCATTATTACAAATCTAATCGTTTTAAAATCCTAGGGAATCCTACTAGATTATTATTACTATTGTAGACCTTGTTTCTTTTGTCACATTAATTAATAACAATAAAATAATATATATTTTTAAAAATATTTTTGTTTTGTTTTGCATTGTATATTATTTAGCTGTAGATTTGTAATGGGCCACGTAATTGGGCCATGCTAAGACCCGGCAAACCCATGTGAGATATATGATCTCCCGCACTATAGTCCACGTTATCTCACTGATATCTCATTATTTTAACAATAAGACCGTCTCTTAATTTTATTACAAGTTTTCTTTTACTCTTGTAGCCTTAAATTTTAGGCTGAAAATTAAAGTTTTGAAAAAAGCTATAGGGAGGGACTATGTAAAATAAAAAAATGTACGTTACCATCAGATTTTACCATAAAGAGCCAAAAATAAAATATGCAAAACTCCACTAAAAATAATATTAATTCCCCTAGCCAACAAAAAAGATTCAGATTCATATCCCACGCGCTCGTTCAAATCCTCTCATTCGCCACCTGATCAAACCAATCTCAATTTGAAAATTGAAATAGACAAAATCGTGACATTGGGACATAAAAAAGCACTAGGACAAAATTCTAGTCGACGCAAAAAAAATTCGAAAAACGTGAGTCAGCGTATGTGGTTTACACGCGCCAAAGTGGGAGCGTGAGTGGGGTTTGAATGCACCTGAAACTGTCTGGTCAATAAGTTAAAGTGCATGGGAAAAATCTTGGTTGCTGTTTCCTATATATCTCTCTTTTTACCATCAACATGTTACATATATATATGGACAAAAATCTGTATATGTGAATGCATATAGGAGTGTGATGTATTTATATAAGTTAGTAAGCTTTGTTCTCTTTCTCTATTTTTTTGGCAGGTATATAAAATTTTAAAATGGAGGAGGAAAACCAAAAGTCGCATCGAGTTTCACGTAAAGACCAGAGTGGATCCCACTGGAGTCAAGGAGCCGATGAAGAGCCGAGAGCCAGATGCTCCGGGAAAAGGTGCCGGTCTTGGGCGGCGGCGGCGATCGCTGACTGCGTGGCGCTCTGCTGTTGTCCCTGCGCCGTGGTGAACATCTTCACTCTCGCCTTTGTTAAGGTCCCGTGGATGATAGGCCGGAAATGTATCGGCCGTGGTGGCCCGAGTAAGAAGCGGATGAAGAAAATCAACCGTGAGGATCGGTTTCATCACCATCACCACCACAGGAGGTCGGCCGAGATGGTGAGTGGTGGATGTTGCGGTGGCGGAGATGGAGATGGAGAGTTCGATGACCATCGGTTTGTGGTGGAAAGAGACGGGAGTTTGACCAAAGAGGAAGCCAAAACGGCGTCGTTAAAAGAAGAGGAAGAGACGAGAATAAGTGCGAGAGTGGAAGCAGAGAGAGTTTGGTTAGAGTTGTATCAGATTGGGCATCTTGGCTTTGGTAGAGTCTCCTTCACTGGCATTCATCAATGATAATAGATGAACTTTTAATTATTAGGCGTATATGATTACCAAAACTAAAAATAGATTTTGTGAAATTCTTTAGTGCAGCAAGTAAGATTCCACAAGTATGCATAGAAAAAAAAAAAAAGATTACACAAGTATTAATTTATAGAGGTTTTAGTGCAACATGTAACTCATAAGGATTAAGGAAACAAAAAGTATTTGTGAAATAAGAGAGTACATTATATTATAGAAATGGGCTAATATACATTTGGGCCCTTGTTAAAGGGCTTTCACATGAACCGCATTAAAGGGTAGTTTAGGACATTTACGATAGAACTTGGTAGGCGTAGCTAGCTGTCCTGTAACAGAAAAAACCTGCGCATTTTAGCATGCTTATGAAATTCATTTGCTAAAAGACGCATAGACACGTCGTGGGCGAAGGGTTCTTTGTCTTCTTCCCCCAACTGAGCAAGATTGTTTTCCTTAAGAGCTTCATCGTCATCATCCGAGAATTGGAGCAGAGATACGAAGATTTGGCGAAAAATGGGGAGCGAGCCAACAAAAGTGATGGTGGCGGTGAACGCTTCGACGATCAAAGACTATCCTAACCCTTCGATTAGCTGCAAAAGAGCATTCGAATGGACTCTGGAGAAGATCGTAAGGTCCAACACTTCCGATTTCAAGATTCTCTTGCTCCACGTACAAGTCGTCGACGAAGACGGTTCTTCTCTCTCCTTAAATATTTATTTATCTTTGAATATGTTCGTGCGTATGTCTGTTTGTGGGAAATCATGATCTTAGTTTTGGACGATGATGTCGTATATATAGATCGGTCTGCATATGTCTCTGAGTTTTGACCGAGAAGGATCGACTGTGCTTTTTTGTTACTAGTAGTGTCGGTTGGTCGTTGAGATTATCTCTTCTGGACAAACTTTTGTTCGGATTTTGATGTTACATTTGAAGAGGATGTGTTAGCTTGTATTGGACTTTTCTCGGTTATATGTTTAGAAGAGGAGATGACTCTTTCGTGATATTTGTTTTGTTCTGTTTCTCGCTTTGAGTCAGAACAATGTGTTTTGCTTAGTTTCTCTCTTGTGGTGTTATTAAGGCCTGTTTTGTTTGTGACTTGGAAACCAGGTTTTGATGACGTGGATAGCATTTATGCTTCCCCTGAGGATTTCCGAGACATGAGACAATCTAACAAGGCAAAAGGTCTTCACCTTCTCGAGTTTTTCGTTAATAAATGTCATGAGATTGGGGTAAACACACTCTCTCTTTTTAGCTCAAATCAAGTTATCCTCCGCTGTGTCTATGAACTTCTTTGTTTTGTATCTCATTGCAACTACTGTAACTTTGTGATGTTTTATGATTAAATTCTAGCTGTGCAAAACTTGTAGGTTGGTTGCGAGGCCTGGATTAAGACAGGTGATCCCAAGGATGTCATATGCCAAGAAGTGAAGCGAGTTCGACCAGATTTTCTGGTCGTGGGAAGTCGTGGACTTGGCCGGTTTCAAAAGTGCGTATAATACTCAAACACATTCATGACTTATTAGTCATTACTTTACCCCTATATATCATCAACTAGTTATTAGACTGAATGATGAATAGCAATCAGACTTTAACTGCTATAAAGGATTACAGATAGGTAGGATTCTTGATCTTGACACAAGTTTGAGTTAAATAGATTTAGTTCAAGACGGGGCAGGAACAGAGCCAAACAAAGGAATTGTCATTCTAAGTTATACAAACATTGAGCCAGGCATAACTTGAAACTATAGAGTCTAAGTTACTACTATTGCTGTTGTTTTGAATCGTGATGGGTTTTGTTATAACATGGGTTTGCTTTGCAGGGTCTTTGTGGGGACTGTGAGTGCGTTCTGTGTGAAACATGCGGAGTGTCCAGTTATGACGATCAAACGCAATGCCGATGAAACTCCCAGTGATCCAGCTGATGACTAAACAATAACAACGTCCCTTCCTTCTTTGATCTATACAGAGAGAGAGTGCTTTTGTGTGTACAAAATCCAAATTCCTACCCCTATATGTATTTGTATCTGTGTATGTATGTGTGTGTGCAGCTTGTTCCGTTTTCTGAATTGGTTTTCAAACTGAACCAAACTGCTATATATTTGGTTTCTTTGAAAGAGTCCAAACATCAAAAACAACAACAATTTGAAAGAAAAAAAAAGAGTACAGTAGTATATATGCTTTAACGACCAGAAGTTACTCAAACACCACCTCCATATGTATTGAAGATTTAATGATTTAATGCACTTTTCGTATGTAAATTAAATGCAACGACATTTCAGCAATAGAAAAACCAAATAACGTACCATACAAAAAAACCCAGCTGGGGCATATAAATGTATAGGAGGTCTATATATATATCTTAAATCACATGGTGGTCACCATTAAGCAAGTGGACGGGCCACAGATCTTCAACGTTCCAGTAATTCTCGTTTGACTGTTGTTCCACCACATTAAACGTCGTCGTCTTCGCCTGAGAGAAGCTCTCAGCCGTGTCTATGGCTTTGCCGGAGCTGCCTTGCGTCGTCATCCCCGAGCTCTGTGAGTTTCCCGAACAATGATGTTGATGATTCATCATATTTTCCGATGACACTTTCATGTGTCTCTGAATCTTTGTCCTCCAGAAGTTCTTTATCTCGTTGTCCGTTCTTCCCGGAAGATGCTTCGCAATCTTCGACCACCTAATGCATATTATAATATTACTTAGCAACATAAAATTAGGTTTAAGATTTGATTTACGTATGCATGTACTAATTAGTGAAACTATATAAGACCTGTTTCCAAGCTTAGCATGAAGCTGAATGATCAAAAGCTGTTCTTCTTCGGTTATGTTCCCTCGCCGCACATCTGGTCGGAGATAGTTCAGCCACCGGAGCCGACAACTTTTTCCAGTACGTTTTAGACCTTATTAACAAAATAAAAACAAAATTTAGTTATATACATAGAAAACATCATCAAAACATGATTTGAATACGTGCAAAAAAGCATACCAGAGGCTTTGGCGACAGAGTTCCAAAGACCTTCACCATGATTAAGGATGTAATTAAAGAGGATGAAATCTTCTTCCATAGTCCAAGGTCCTTTTCTCACTGTTCCTTCTTCTTCTTTCTGTGACGTTATTGTCGCTTTCACTCTCCCTTTCTTCTTCATCGTCGTCTCCATCTTTCTTTCTGTTGTGTATGTGTGTATTTTTGTCTATGCAATCAATAAAGAAAACAGAGAAGAGAGAGAGAGAGAGAGATACTCGAGGCGGGAAGATGATCGACGAATGTTTTCTTTTATAGGGTTGAGACTTGCGACTATATAGTCCTCCAATTGGTAATAATACACATAACCTTAAAAATTAATAAGTAACAGAAACTATCAATAACTTTACACTCGTTTTTCTTTTTTTATGAAAACATATGCATTAATATGCAAAATCAATGAAAATATGAAGTATTTGATTACAAAACTTAATCATATATATAACTCTAAAGTTGCCAAGAAAAACTAAACATCAAATTAATAATTAAACGAGAGAACTTGGCGTGATTAGTTCACGACCACACGAATTGTAAACAGTGAGAAGGAAGAAAGTACAATCTTAAATCAAAGCAAAGCTTGACAGAAACATTACACTGAGTTTATGTATATAACGACTTCTTCCTAACCCTCTATCACTAATATATACTAACCATTATTTATTTAGAACTCACAATCAATGAAGTTCTTTCTTCTCTAAATTTTGAAACTTATATTGATATTTTTATATTCTTGCTATATTTTACCACATCTAAACTACAGTCTGAAATATGTGTTTTATTTTTTTCAACGTTATCTTTTTTTGTTTGTGTGTGTTAACGAGTTTACATTTTATACAAAGAAAATATAAGTAGTATAGATAGAGAAAATGAAATGAAAGTTGTAATAGCGTTTGCTTTTGGGCAATTAATTGAGAAGGTTTGGTGTAATTCATATGCCAAATTTAGTAAGTGAGGTTTTGTGGCTGGAAATCTAAATGATGTGTCAGCTTACAATTCAATTAAATTATTGTAAGAGAGTATAAAAATTGGGTTATTAATATTCTTTTTCAAGAATAATTTAACCAACTACTTATCGTATATTTTGAGTTTGATGATTTAACCAACACATACACTAACTGAAGTTTAAAACTAAATAATAGTTGGTTTACTATAATTCGTAAAAAAAAACCTTGAACTGTCATTCTATGTATAATGATTTTATAATGTTAGTTTGTACTTTGGTTGATGATGATTTATTAAGGATAAACTCCTAAAAGAGTAATCTCCTAACAATCAATGAAAGATTAATATTGATAGTGAAGATAAGCCATGTGTGAACATGTAGTGTGAGCTTTGATTTTAGATTGTAGGAGTTCATGATTCGTTTAGTTGTAAAAGGAAAATTAATTTGTAACCACAAAAAACAAGAGTCTATTTGGAGATTAATAGGCTGTCCTCAATTATATTATCATCAAAGTACACAAGACATACACTTTCATCTAAGCCATAGACTCACCAAACTTCTTTTTCTAATGTTCATTTTTATTTCTTAATTTTTATAATATGACACTTTTGAAAATGAAATACACATAAATAATCCAAGTTTTTTTTTTTTTTTTAATGCTTTTAGATAGTTGTGATTTTGTTCAGCTCGTATTTGGATTAAGATATTACTTGGGTTTTTAATTTGATTATTTCGATTGGGTAGAATCAGTTTATCAAATCGAACTACACTAAACCAAATCTAACAATACTAAACCGAAATCATAATATTACCACTTTGATTTGTAATTTAAATGCTAGAGAATCCCACAGTATTAGAAGAAAGTCGTTCGTATCTAATGAAACATTCTTACCAATCTCTGAGCTGCAATAATAAATAAGATGAAATACAAACTGTAAGATATCAATTGTAGTTTTGAGCGTAAATTTCCAATGGGAGGGAACAGTCTTCTTGGTCTTGTTTTTTTTTCTTTTGTTTCTTCATCGGCCAAAAAATATATAATGTCACAATGATAAGGGAAATCCCCCACAACACAATCTTCTGTCACTTGGCTTTATCAGAGCTTTGTATCTCTCTTTTCATCTGTGTTTCATCATCATCGTCTCGTGGAAGCTGCGAGGAGGAGATCCGGTGGAAGACGGTGGTGGAGCTCTGTTGAATCTCTCAGGGCTACGGCTCCTTTCTCGCTCTCTTCCCCATCCATTGCTGCTTCTACTTTACATCAAAAATTTATACAATCTCAAACTCACAATCATATTTTCAGTGGCATACAGAGATAAATTTACGAAGATGAGGTCCTATGTTAATTTTACCTGTCACGGGAAGCAAAGCTACCTCTGCCACCATAACCAGAGTCGCCACCACGACCACGGCCGCCGGAAGGAGGTCCCCAACGACTGAATTTGTTCATTCCCCCACCACCACGTGTAGCCATTTCGCGGATCTGAGGAGGAACTCGCTGGTTTGCTCCTTCCAAAATCTTGATCAGATCCGAAGCATGTTTCGAATCTTGATCACCAAAGAATGTGAATGCCTGACCAGTCGCTCCAGCTCTTCCTGTTCTTCCGATTCTATGAACATAGTCTTCCACTCCATTGGGGAAATCATAGTTTACGACCGCCCTGTGATCTCAAATCGTATTAGCTAATATAATCATCAAGTCACATAATTTAATCATTTGTTTTACAGGACTGGGAGGATTTGGATTATATAAATACCTGATGTCCTTAACGTCCAGACCACGAGCAGCAACATCGGTTGCTACAAGAACCGGAGTTCTGCCACTGCGGAATTGATTAAGAACATTGTCTCTCTCAGGCTGGGACTTGTCTCCATGTATAGCAGCAGCTCCAAATTGGCGGGTTAGATTGCGTGTTAGTTGATCACACATCCTTTTGGTTGAGCAGAATATTATCACCTTTGAGCCTGGTTCCTGAGACCGCAAGATCTGCTCTAACCTCCTCTGTTTCTCCATTGGTGCTACCACTTCAATATGCTGTTTCCAAAAAAGCACAACAATCAGATTCTCCTGAAACAGTCAGCAGAACCAATAGAATCAGTTCAAGCAATACCTGTGTGATTGACTTGTTAGCCACAAGCTCGTCAACATTGCCAATGTTGACTTGAGCAGGGTTAACAAGCAAGTCAGCTGCAATTTTCCTAACTCCCTTTGGCCATGTAGCTGTGTACATAAGGGTTTGACGCTTAGTGGGAATTTCTTTCACAATCTTCCTTATCTGAGGTTCAAAACCCATGTCCAACATTCTATCTGCCTCATCTAGCACAAGATAAGATATCTGACGCAGACTAATCCTCCTCATTTCAAGGATATCATTCAATCTCCCAGGAGTTGCAACCACGATATCTGCTCCTCTTTCTAAATCCCTCAACTGAGGGCCCTTTGGTGCACCACCATACAAACACTGAAACAGAGATAATAAGACCACACATTTGGCATACGTTAGACATATACTTCACAAGTAGCATGTTGAAACTTTACAAGTTCAGAGACTTCTACATACCGTACACGAAATTCTTGATGACCTCCCAAATTTAACAGCTTCTTCTTGGATTTGTGTGGCCAGCTCTCTCGTTGGAGACAATACCAAGATTGTTGGGCCCATTCGCGAATCATTTCGGATACGTTGAAGATGCAAAAATCCAGGAATCAAGTAACCCAAAGTTTTTCCCGAGCCAGTTTTAGCAATGGCTACTATGTCCCTACCTTGCATAGCAATGGGCCATGACTGAGCTTGAATTGGAGTTGGAGCAGAGAAACCTGCACTGAGTACCTAAGAAAACAGAAAACCACACTGTCCTATGAGAAGGGGAACACCAAGGTTCTTTTGGGCTTATGGAATGGTGGCTCATGTCAGAAGAAGCACCATCCCCCATTTGCAGGTGGCAAAAGGTTACTGATGAAACCTGCAGCAGGAGGACGCCTCTTCTTCTGTCTGGACCCGGTGGTGAAATGAATCATCACACCATTAACAGGCCCTGCCACAAGCTTGGATGATTTGGGAAGCCCTTTCCAAAAAATTTGGTCCACCATATAGGGCACTCCAAATAATTTGCAAGGACCTCAAAGAAGTGGCACAGTGTACGACATTGGCTCCTCCCAGGAGCAAACATCGCACCTGGGAAAAAAAGAGAAAAGGGTGCGTATGGCATAAAACTTTGACTCTAAATGTTATACCTAAGTCGATTTTAGCTAAGTGACAGAAAAGTCTGAGACTGGAAAAACAAAGCTATGTTAATAAATCAGACTTTAGCAAAAACACTCAATACAGATTCCGCTTATTGGTAGAACAATTATAAGGTTATAGATTCCGCTTATTGGTAGAACAATTATCAGGTTTGAGGGGTTCCTAAGTCATTTCAGTTTACTATTAACCAATCATACCTCCCGCAGAAGCTCAGGTGGAAAACCAGTAGCTTCAAAGGACATTAGAGGTGGTGGTACTTGGCCCCCCTGAAGAAATGGGAAAGAAATATCAGTAAACTTCAGTAATCTAAGAAAATAAAAAAGCTCAAATAAAACAACGATAAAAGAGAGGAACATAGGGGTCTACCATAAAAACGAGGGTGATTGTTACAGGAAGGTCTTAGATACTTACACTGACAGTAATTTCATGACGGCGGGAATAGGCCTCAGGGGATAGTTCACTTGCTGGAGCTGATGAAGGAAGAGGAACTCTGGTAGATGCTGCACCATAAGCAGAATCCCCAACTCCATTAGCAGCACCGTTCGAATAAGGCGGTCCACTCCTGCCACCCTATAGCAAATTGAGAAAAAGTAAACAGATGAACAGAGAAATAATGTATAAAATATCGTTAACAGCAACCAGATGTAGTACCTCAGAAAACCTGGACACACGTTCAGAGCCTCTGGAGTACTTATCGTCATCCTTGGGAGGAGCATAGGCATCAGTTTGTTGAACCTGAACGGAAGAGCTAACAGAAACGGCGGGAGAAAACTTAGGAGGTAGAGAGGGGGTTGGTTTCTCGTACTGAGTAACATTGGTCTCAGGATTCCAAAAGTACAAGTAACCAGTTCTATCATCGATAAGGCCTTTCCAGGGCTTGGGAAGAGTATGATCCTCAGGTGCGTAACGGACAACAGAAGCAGCAGCGGTAGCAGCCATAGCAAAGACTTCTGCAACATGTCAAAGCGATTCAGTAAACCAAATCGGTAATCCACAGAAATCATCACCAAACTCGACTTAGGTTTCAATTAATTCAACCATAAATGAGAAAAGCATCCAACTGCAATCGAGTCACAGATCTGGATTCAAATCGAACAATAAAAAAAAAAACTAACACGTAATAAAAGGATTCGATCAGAAATCAGAATTAAACACGACCAAACCGACGCAATCTTAGAGAGAAACTAGAAATTGAAACAGAGAGCTTAAATACCAAATTCTAGGAATCTAAGTCAGGATTGAGGAATTTTGTCAACAGATAAACGCGTACCTGATTTGATATTCAAGAGTCGAGTTTGAATGTGGAAAACGAACCAGCAGATTGGATTAAAGACTCGGGTCAAATCTGTGAACTCGAGCTTTTGAGATTCCCTTTTTTGGTTTCCCTCTCTATAACAATCTACGCCACAAGAAGAAGCGTAGAAGCAAGAGAGAGAAAGTTAGACCAAAAGCAAGGATGTCCAACTTTAGACCGTCTCTGTTAGTTAGGTTTATAAAACCATCCATCGTCGCAACAAAAATATCTGCACCTTAATGAGCCGCCTCCTTCTTTTGGGCCCTTTTGGGCCACTCCAATTTTATTCCTAGGCCCATTATATAATTTCCATGTAAAGAATAGAATTATTTAATGAGATTAGTTGAATTTAACAAAAGTTAATAGTGTCATGTAAAAACGACATGGATGAACAAAAATATCAACATTTTTCGCATAAATAATAAACTAAGAGCTTCTATATACAAAATTCAAGACATTTTTGGATTTGGTTTGACTTGGACTCGTTTGGCTCTGCTGTACAAATATACTCCAGCTAGTGCAGTCGCGGTACCTGTTTATTTAACAAGTGATTATATATTGCTTCAATAAAATGAACAAGTGTAACAAATCCTTTACTAATATATACTACTAGTAGTTGTTTACCTATAGAGTTAAGAGGTGAGACTGGAGTTTTGAAGAAAAGAATGGATGATGTAATAACCACCACACGCTTCACGCAGTTCCCTACAGAGTGTGTTACTGGAGACACCATCTCCAATATCATATACGATACCTACAACAACAACCCCAATTTTTATGTGTTGATTAGAAGCCTAACACTAACCGACTTTACAAAATTCAGTACAGTTTTTCTGAAACGGAGGAACTAGACGGACCAACCTGTTGGTAGCTATGCAAGCAAACACCAGCAAGTAGAGACATGATGCAAAACTCTTTTACCGACAAACCCTGGCTTGTCTGTCAAGCAACCACATACAAACACACATTAGTTCTTTCTCTTTTAGATCATCTAGCTATATCGGTTTATGCTTTTCCACTTACTGCTACTTGTAAATGCGAAGGAGTAACCTTGAACCCATCGATGAGGATTGCTAAAGGAACCAGTAAGATAAAGGAGATAATGGTTATTATAGAGAAAAGGTTGATGTTGTCCAAAGCGTCCTGTTTCAATATACAAACATTAATAGATTTCGATTACTAGTTTCTTTCTTGAGATCATAAGGATAACTTATATTCAAACTCTTTTACCTTTCCAACCATGAATTTTTTACTGAGGACATTGCGTGATTGATTCGTCACATTAGAAGCCATTGCACTGCAGAAACCAATCCTGGTTTATCCCAATACCATGAATTAATCAAATCAATTAAAACTTCATCAAAAGTTTATCAAGAATACTATTTTTTTTGTTCTTGTTCTTGTTGTTCATACCAATTGAAAGAAGCTTCTGTGAAAGATGCTAAAGAGACTCCAGCGACAATAGGTAACAACGAACAAACAATCCACAGACTCGGCCACTGGACATTAATCAAAATTTCAAAGATTATGTCTGAAAATATAACTCTCTTGTATAATCTAAGGTTATAGATTAAGTCTGAAACAGAGCGTATCTTTGTTTTGCTTACCTCACCGAGCAAGAGAACAGAAAGCAAGACGGTGAAGAAAGGCTCCATTGCTTTGATAGTGTGGGTGAAAGAGACATTTACTCTTCCTAAGCTCACATTTGTTAACAAGTTCCCTAACGTGTGAGCTACTGCTAGTTGTACGATCACCGTAAACTGGAGAGGATTACAATTGAATGAATCTCTCTGTTTTTAGGGTTTGACGGAATCAATATTTGATTTACCTGAGAAGGAGAAAATTTGGGGCGTGGATGGAGTTTAAGGAGCCACATTATAGCAATCATCAACGTTCCACACCCTAATTGAAATGCTGTTACAGTCGCTGGATATGGATAAACCCTAAGTACCTGGATCGATGAATGAACAAGTTTCATACTTGTATGAAGACTGATAATAGGTTCGAGTACTGCTTCTTGCATTGAAATGGACTGTTTAATTAAATGAAGCAAAGAAGGAACCTGTTTGTTGAAAATGTTGTAGTAGATATTGAGAAGGTACCAAACTCCAAACATGCCTCCTAGCTTCAACCCTTTAACCAAACTTCCAGATTCCAAATCTCCTCCTTCCACATTCTCCGGAACTGTAGCTGACTTGAGCTTGAAGCCATTAAATCTAAGGTTCGGTCTCCAAGGATAAGAGTTAGAAGATGAAAAAGCTCTGCTTCTTCTGCTCAACGCTGATTCAGGAGTAGACTTGGCAAGGAACAATGGAGATGGAAGTCTTGGATTTGGATTTAGAAATGTGAGAGCGAACATAATTTTTTCCTCTTATCAGATGCTCCAAGATGTGCATAAATCCTCCGGCATTTGTTGGAATTTCTCACAAGTAACCGACTCTTGCTAACTTTTTCTTCTTCCTCTATTGGTAAGAGTTATGTTACATGAGTCTACCTCCTCATTTTCATGTAAGAAGAAAAAAGTTTGTTTTGTTTTTGGATATACTGCAAACTTGATATTAGTATTATTTAGAAGAGTTGTCTTTATTATGTGACTTTTCTCTCGTTCTACTATCTGAATGTTTTTGAGTATGATAAAAATAACTCACATGCCGATGCCGACATTTTTTTCAATATAACATTGGCTCGATTTTATTTATCTTTCCTCATAAGAGCCAGTGGTATTTGCCGGTATTGTTTCTTCTCATGTTCTCCATTCCATGTGTGTTCTGTAAATAATGTTATGGAAATGATTTGACATACTTGGTCACTCATTTCTTTACAAAGGGGCCGTGGTTTTCTTCGTTTATAATAATATCAAAAAGTTGGTAACGCTATAAATAATTATTTAAAATAAAGTTTACGTACGAACATGACAAATTACTGACCACAACACCAATTGATTTTTAGTGTGGAATTTGAAAATGTCAGGGGAGAATTGTATGGATGATATGAAAGGGGCCGCGTTGAAACATGTGGATGTTGTATTGTATGCTCCTGAGTCCACCCTTTTCTTTCCGTGTTATTTCATACTATTACAAATAAGGTTGGTCCCATTGCTTTGATCACATTATTGATTATACCATTTACTTATTATGTCAGTGTTGGTACAGGTCATTGATCACAATTTGGGCTTTAAACGGAGAGGATGGAAACTGAATTCTAAATACATTTCGGCCCATTTAGGGTCCATAACCTTCTACGCCAATCAGAAGGTACGTCGACATGAGCAACTTGGTCAATTTTATGACATAAATAAAATAAAAATAAAAAAATAAAAATCGATCTGAGGGGTTTTAGAAAGAAAAGAAGAAATTCGGGAGTCGGAGAAATTGTCGGGTGGATCGATGAATACTTGTCAGTTTATGGATAAGCAGATAATGGATCTATCTTCTTCTTCATCTCTACCTTCCACTGATTTCATCGATCTGATGAACAATCATGACGGCGATGATCACCAGAAGAAGCAGGTGATCGGCGATAATGGATTGGACTCTAAGAAAGAAGTGATCGTTCCTAGCTATGATTTCCATCCCATACGTCCCACCACCGCCGCACGATTGTCTCACTCGGCTTTAGATCTCGCCGGATCCACGACTAGGGTTAATTGGTCCGCCTCTGATTATAAACCCGTTTCCACTACTTCGCCTAACACTGTACTTACTACTACTTCTCGAATCTTCCTCTCTTTTTTTTTTTTGTACATGATTCTACATCATAAGCCTATAAGAGGACTTGTCTATTTCTGATTGATTTGTTTTTTTTTATTCGGCCAGAATTTTGGATCTCTCGATTCTATTGAACCTTCCAAGTTGGTTCCTGACAAGGGTCAAAATGTGTTTAACACGACTATTATGTCCGAGATTATAGATAGGACAATGAAGAAACATACCGATACCTTGCTTCATGTAATGGAAGGTGTTAGTGCACGTCTTTCACAGCTGGAGACCAGAACCCACAACCTCGAGAACCTGGTGGATGATCTCAAAGTTTCTGTTGACAATAGTCACGGCAGCACTGATGGGAAAATGAGACAGCTTAAAAATATCCTTGTAGAGGTAACTTTGCTGATTGCTTTTCGAAACTAGAATTTATAGCTTTTCCTGGCAACTATTGATCTTTTTTATACAGAAATTTTCTCATTTATGAACATGTCTTTTCTTGAACCAGGCTTATAGTACTTTCTGTTGATACTTCAGTTCCTTCTTTATGCGAATGGTGTGCAGGTGCAGAGTGGTGTGCAACTATTGAAGGACAAACAAGAGATTCTCGAAGCTCAGCTTTCAAAGCATCAGGTATCCAACCAGCATGCCAAAACACACTCTTTACACGTTGATCCCACTGCTCAATCGCCCGCTCCAGTCCCTATGCAGCAGTTTCCTCTTACTTCTTTCCCACAGCCACCATCTTCCACTGCTGCTCCTTCCCAGCCACCTTCCTCGCAACTACCACCTCAGCTACCTACGCAGTTTTCTTCTCAACAAGAGCCGTATTGTCCTCCGCCTAGTCATCCTCAACCACCTCCATCAAACCCGCCTCCTTACCAAGCTCCTCAGACCCAAACGCCGCATCAACCATCTTACCAGTCACCGCCTCAGCAGCCACAGTACCCCCAACAGCCACCACCATCATCAGGCTACAACCCCGAAGAACAACCACCATATCAGATGCAATCTTACCCGCCAAACCCTCCTCGTCAACAGCCACCTGCTGGTTCTACCCCTTCTCAACAGTTCTACAACCCTCCTCAACCACAACCATCAATGTACGATGGAGCGGGTGGTAGATCTAATTCAGGTTTTCCGTCCGGCTACTTGTCTGAACCTTACACATACAGTGGTTCACCAATGTCCTCAGCGAAACCGCCACATATAAGTAGCAATGGAACTGGTTACCCACAGCTCTCAAATTCACGTCCATTGCCACACGCTTTGCCAATGGTTTCAGCCGTCAGCAGCGGTGGTGGCTCTAGTTCCCCTAGATCAGAAAGCAGAGCCCCAATCGATGATGTAATCGACAGGGTGACAACCATGGGATTCCCAAGGGACCAAGTCAGAGCAACAGTGAGAAAACTGACTGAAAACGGCCAAGCTGTTGACCTCAACGTGGTTCTGGATAAGTTGATGAACGAAGGAGGAGCTCCACCTGGAGGTTTTTTTGGTGGTCGGTAGCCATCGGTTTAGCCAACTCTGTACAGTACTTTATATCAGTTATCGATTTAAGGATCACCTTTGTGACCAAATATCGATTTCAAGAGCTTGTAAGTTGTAACCCATTGCGACTTCATATATGATATCAGTTTGATGCGTAATTCTAGAGAATGTCTATTACTCCTTTGTGTTTGAAGCTTGAAAGCTTGCGATGATCTTTTTCGTTTCTTTTCTTGTATTTGACCATTTGTTAATCAGCTAACATTTCAAATCTATTACGCATCAATAAAACAAAGAACTGATAGAAGCAAAATGTCTCCGACATTATTGTTACAGGAAAAAAAAAGAAGAGGAAACTAAACCCAAAATAAGCTTACAAGCAAATACAAACACTCAAAACACATGAACATTAAGAACTAACAGTCGATTTTTTTTATTCAACATGGTTCACTCAAAACACACGCTTTATGTAGTCTTGGTGTCTCGGACATTATGAGTACCCTTGGTGGTGTCTCGGTCTCGGACATCAAAAGTCTTGGCCTCTCGGACATCATGAGCTTTGTCTTCTATGGTTTGTCCAGCATCTTTAGTCCTCTGTCCCACATACTCGGCCATGTCAGCCAAACGATGCTTCGCTTCCTCAAGCTCCTCCGGGATATGCTGCCCGGCCCGGCGGATGTAGTTGAGTACCCACGACATGGATGATAGTCCGGTGAGACCTATGGCCCCTGAAGCCAGGAATCCAGTCATAGCTAGACCGATGACAAAGGCTGCTGGTACAATAACCGGACTAAAGATGAGAAACAACGGGAATGCTAGCATTAGTCCTATAACCGAACCGGCTAATGTCAAACCGGCTATAGTCAGCAGCGTTCCTCCTATCGGTACACCGACAAACACGGCTAGCACCTGCATGCACGTGCGTCACGTGAAAACCACATACATATGCATAACTGAGATTCGAAGGAGGGATGTAAAAGGGACCTGAGTGGAAGAAGGGCCACTCTGAGGATAAAGGACTTTGATGCCTCCTTCATGCTGGCGTTGAGGGTGCACTTGAAGCTGGTGCGAGTGTGTGCGAACGTCGGCCATTGATCCTCCAAGTTCAAGCTTAATCGAGAGCTTCTCAAGAGTGTTAACTTAATCAGTTGCTTCTGCCTTTAAGGTTTGAAAAATGAGATCGGTTTTGAGCGAGATGGTGTGTGAAGATGACACGTAATGGAGTGACGTGGCACCTGAGAAGCTTGCATGAGTAACAAGTTTCCTCTGCTCTTTTTATTTTTACCATCCGAATCCGATGATACCAACGAGATGGACAAAGAGTGCCTTAGTGTCAGGTGGTGGAGCCGTAATACATGAAAAGTCAATTATACCCTTACAATCGGAGTTGAACATCAAGAAAGATCATCAAACTCGCTTCGAGTCTCCTAATCAAACTCTTCTGAATTGACATAATTAGCATGCGGCTTTGCTCGAGAATATTCACCAGATTCGATTTTACAGCTTCAATGGAACAATTAGGTTTCCATAAGAGAATTTCAGCCATGGAAATAATACTTGGTGTATTGCTCCTATAACAGGGAATAAGGGATTCCTCTGTTTATGGCTCCGAAAGCAAACAGTCAAAGATTGAGATTGTTGAACAGATGATGCAGAGACTGATCAAGATCTTATCAACAAACCTCAGTAAATCGTCTGTGATTGTATTCACATCATGTATTGTTGAGAACCGCCTTAGCCCTTAGGCTTAAATCTCCATATTCTTAGTGTTGATCCCTTCTAATAGAAAGTGGTTACTTGGGTAAGACAGAGATCTTGGCTTCAACCTTAAGCATACCAGTATCACAAGCTGTCTCCCTCATATTCAAAGTACACACAGTTTTCCAAATCTTCTTTCATATGCAAGTCCAGCTCTTTCAGCAATCCATAAACCGGCTCTTTCTCAGGATGCAATTCATCATCCGCCACAAATCTATGTACTTTTCTTCTAATCTCAATCAAACTCTCTGCCAGTCCTTTCTTAATTCCTCTCTGCTTCACCGAATTTCTCAACTTCTCCACATTCTCCCATTCTCCCTTAACCCCATACACATTCGACATTAACATGTAATAGCCAGCATGATTAGATTCCAATTCGAAAAGCTTCTTTGCAACAGTTTCTGCCATCTCACCATTCTGATGAATCCTACACGCGCCTAAAAGAGTACCCAAGATTTGAGGTGTCGGTGAAAAAGGCATCCGCTTTGTGATTTCAATGGCAGTATCTAGATCTCCTACACGACCAAGAAGATCAACTAATACAGCATAGTGTTCTAAGTTGGGAGCAAGTCTATAGTCATTCACCATCAATTTAAATATTCTCAACCCCTCATGTATCAAACCTGCGTGACTACAAGCAGATAATATTGAGAGAAATGTCACTTCATTAGGCTTAACTTCTGAGCTCTTGACCATGTGATTAAATGTTTCCAGTGCTTTAGTGCCCTTTCCATGGATGCCATAACCAGTGATCAAAGATGTCCAAACCACAGTGTCCTTTAAAGCAATCCCATTGAATACTTTAGAAGCATTGCCTAGACTCCCACACCTCGAGTAAAGCTCTACAAGAGAAGCTCCGATGAATGGGTTACTGTCAAATCCATATTTGATAACATAACTATGAAAGCATTTAGCTTGTTCGAGAAAGCCTAACTCCGAACATGACCCAAGAACCTTCACCATAAGAATAGCATCAGGCCTGGTATTATTTTCCAGCAACATGATGGAAAATTCCTCAATTGATCTGTGAGCCATTCCATTTAATGTAAAGCCACTTATCAGCGCAACCCAAGAGACTACATCTTTTCTTGGTATCCTGGAGAATACAGCATAAGCTTCTTCAGGGGAGAAACACTTCATATACATATCAACTAGAGCAGTAGAGACTTTCACTTCTGTCTCTAAACCTTTCCTAATGGCCAATTCATGAGTCTTCCTACCTTGCTCTAAATCATGAGCAGCTGCACAAGCTTGTAAAACACAGAGCACGGTAGCTACATTAGGTTCTGTTCCATCATCCATCATATCATTGAAGACAAGCAACGCTTCAGCGGCAGCTCCATTTTGAACGTAGCAAGCAATCACTGTGCTCCAAGATATAACATCTTTCTCTGCTATCATCTTGAACAAATTAACCGCTTCCTTGAAAGCTCTTGACTTTGCATAACAATTCAATAGCGAATTTACCAAAGACAAGTCATTTGAAAATCCTCTCCTAATCACAAAACCATGCACACATCTTCCAAGCCTTGAATTCGAAAGCTTTGTACAAGCAGAAACTAGTGTGATTAAAGTTACCCGATCAGGAGTAACATCGGAAGCCATCACCATTCTCCTGAAAAACTCTACGGCCTGATAGGGAGACCCGTTTTTCTCAAACCCAGAAACCATAGAAGACCATGTCACTATATCAGGCTTCTCCAATTCATCGAACATCCTCAAAGCTTCGATCATTCTTCCACATTTGATATACATATATATCAGAGAAGATCCAACATAAAGGTCAGACCCAAGAGTGACATCCTTCTTCACGAA
Source organism: Arabidopsis thaliana (assembly GCF_000001735.4). Taxonomy (NCBI): domain Eukaryota; kingdom Viridiplantae; phylum Streptophyta; class Magnoliopsida; order Brassicales; family Brassicaceae; genus Arabidopsis; species Arabidopsis thaliana. The sequence goes on from NC_003074.8 coordinate 225,260, forward strand.
CCCATGAATCATTTCACCATAATTAACTTCCCGCAGCTCCCCGCAGGCCTTGAGAGCAACTGGAAGCGTGAAATTATCAGGCTTTTCTTCATCGCGAAACATATGACTAAAGTGATACAAGACTTCTTCCCATTGTTTCTCTCTGGATAAACTCTTAAGAAGAGTATTCCACTGGTACAAGCTTCTCTTCGTCATTTCGCCGAACATTTGGCGTGCATCCACGGAAGAAGAGAACTTCCGGCAAAAACCCATCCAAATCCCCTGAAATTGAAAATTATCTCACATTCAAACCTTCTGTTTCCGAAAAACTTCCATCAAAATTTTCTCGCTTCTACATTGCTTGAGCAACCCAAATTTCCTTCTTGCAGTAAACTTTGCGAGGGAGAGAAGAGAAGAGAAGGATGGATTCAACTTCAAAGCAAAAACATGAAGCGCGAATACGTTTAGCAAAAACGTTTGGGCCTGGGCTGTATGAGTTGGGCTAATAATGGTCCACTACTCGCTTACTTACTTGTAGCTTTTCTATTGGTCAACATTTTTCTTTATTATGTGCTGTAGTGTATTAAATGTTATTTAAATACTAGCATCTCTCCAGGATAAACATAACAAATTAGAGAACAATAAATAAAGATTGATTAAGGAAATAAAAGAAAAGAAGGACGTGGCAGTATCGGAGCTAGTGCCTGTTATTGAGAATTGGAAACAGCTACAAATAGTACGCACAAGCCCTTCTTCTTCTTCTTCTTCTTCGTCGTCGTCCTCAACAAGCTCTTCTTTCTGACTCATAACCCAAATTTCTGAGAATCAGAGCCTTATTCAAGAGAACACCAAGGTCAGCATTTTCTTCTACTCTCTCGATCTCAATTTCTCTCTTTATCCTTGTGATCTATTTCTCTCTCGTCTACAATTTGAGCTACTTTTCTTGTTATTATCGTCACGTTGTGTGTCGCGTAGTGGATTTGAGTGATTGGTTGATTGATTGATGGATTTTTTCACGAAACGCGTAGAGTTTGGTGGAAGTTGTTGAAATTCGAAGCCGATCGCGGACTCGTTTGCTCTTGATTACGTCGCAATCCGTACGATTTTCCGATCAAACGTAAGCTTGAATCTCTTTCCCTTTTGTTTTGTTCGCAAGCGTGTTTGATTTCTGTTAATATTTCTTGATTTCCCCTTTTTGCGGAATTGATTCCGGTTTTTATATTCCCATATTATTTTTTTATTCTCATGTACTGAGAATCATGATTCTAGTTTGGTAAACGGTTGGTGTTCTTATAAAATGCTTGATAGATTTCCATCTGGGTTTTGGTTGTTGCTGTAGTTAAGAGTGAAGGAGATAGATTTGTAGAAAAAGGAAGAGAATAAGAGTGAGCTTGTGGCCAAAAAAGGGATGCCTTTGAACTTAGGCAACGATGGCGATGGGTCTTCCCGGATTATTTTGACTGAGCCTCGCGGATCTACTGCTGAGGTTTTACTCCTTCATCTCTCTTCTCTTCATCATTCCTCAATGTTTAGACCATAGCATCTCAGTGGTTAGTTGTTTGAGCCTACTACTATTGTATGTCTATACAAGATGTTGTTTATCTTGGAGACGACTATGAAATGAAAGATGTTGTTCAACTGTTCTGGAACTTGGATTGTGTTAAGAATACTCTGTTAGGGGTTGTAGAGTTACATATTCTCGGATTGAAATCTTTCAGGTGCTTCTATTTGGAGGACAAGTCATTTCTTGGAAAAATGAAAGGAGGGAAGAACTGCTTTATATGAGCAGCAAGGTATATCTCTAATCAAATATCGTCTTTAGTTTTCATGTTTTAACTAGTATTTTGTTTGGTACGACTCATTTAGGCTCAATATAAGCCACCCAAGGCGATCAGAGGAGGAATACCTGTTTGCTTTCCACAGGTTTGGCATCTCAGATCATTTTAATATAGTTGAATAACCCTTTGCTCTAGTTTCGTACTGCCATTAAGTATACTGTGTCATATTTGCAGTTTGGAAACTTTGGTGGACTTGAGCGACATGGATTTGCCCGGAACAAATTCTGGTCACATGATGAAGATCCTTCGCCTCTACCTCCTGCTAACAAACAATCATCTGTTGATCTGATATTGAAGTCCACAGAAGATGACTTGAAGACCTGGCCGCATAGGTGTGTTTTAACTTATACTCTGGATCTATGATATGGATGTCTTGTCTGTGCCTTTTTTTATTATCATCTCTTTGTCTAACTTTATAATTACTCGGTGCTATTGGCGCAGTTTTGAACTCCGTATTCGCATTTCTATTAGCCCTGGGAAGCTTACTTTGATCCCTCGTGTGAGGAACATTGACTCAAAGGCATTCTCCTTTATGTTTGCACTGCGAAACTACTTATATGTATCTGACATAAGGTGTGTGTGCCTTACAAATTTCTTCCGATCTGATTTCGTGTACTTATGCTGCTTCCTTCCTCTGAGTGATAAATCATGTGGTCACCGAACTTGCAGTGAAGTTCGAGTTGAGGGTTTGGAGACACTGGATTATCTAGACAACTTGATTGGTAAAGAAAGATTCACTGAGCAAGCAGACGCGATTACCTTTGACGGGGAGGTGAGTAATGTCAGCCATTGTTTTCCCCTTAATAGTTTCAAAGAAGAGAAAAAAAACCAAAGATTGATATAGAGTCAGTGTGCTGTGCAGGTCGATAGAGTGTACTTGAACACACCAACAAAGATTGCGGTCATAGATCATGAGCGAAAGAGGACCATCGAGTTGCGAAAGGAAGGCATGCCCAATGCAGGTAAAGGATACCATTTGTTCTTCGTATTTTTTTTTATGAATGAAACCTTTTGAGAGTTGGTTTCTAATGGATTGAGTTGGAAACGAGCAGTTGTGTGGAACCCCTGGGACAAAAAGGCAAAGACCATAGCTGATATGGGAGATGAAGATTACAAAACAATGCTTTGTGTAGATTCTGGAGTAATCGAACCTCTGGTATTGTTAAAGCCTCGTGAAGAGTGGAAAGGCAGACAAGAACTATCCATCGTCTCATCAAGTTACTGCAGCGGACAGCTTGATCCACGCAAGGTTCTTTACGGAGATATCTGATCCTTTTGGGGGTTTATCTTACTTAGTAAAAAAACAGTAATAAGCCATGATCTCATTATCACTACCACCCAGAAACAACTCTCTAAGAGTCTTGTCTTGAACTTGGAGATTTTATCCTTTTGACTTGTGTTTTGAGTGAGTTCTGATTGTTGTTGTTACACAGAGAGGTCACGGTAATATTTTGTAACGTTGACTCTGTGTTTGACCGTCAAACAGTGTATCGGTTTCTTTGTTCGGAAATTTAGTAGAATATATCATCAATTTAGTAGAAATTTTGTGAAGTATTTCTAGTCTTCTCTACTTTCTTCTTTAGTATTGCTACTTTTTAAAAGTAATAATACTTTTAGATTTGTTAATTTGTAATTAACAAATCATTATTTTACACTTTATAGCACTTGTTTTTTTTGTTTTTTAATAACAAAATGCATATAGAGAGCTTTTTTCGTTTACTGCAGATTTAGTATGACAAATACTAGAGATCATGAGTTTCTTCATTTGCCAAAGGATAAAGATAAAAATGAAAAAGGGTTTTACAACGTATAGATCATAAATAGATTTGATAAAAGATTCCATAATGTGAAGTCTCCATTATCCAACGGTAAGTGGTCTTGTCTCAACTATAGTTTTTTAATCATTAGTTAAAGACGAAACTACTGTATCTGGCTTGGGGAGCAAGGTTAGCGGGCCCCACATAATCTATTTATTAACAAAATTGCCACTAATCCCGATTTCCCAAGCTCCCAAGTGCTTCGGTGTTCCGAACCAATTTCACAGCGAAGGTCAATAAACACGAGTGTTCACCGAAGCTAAGGTTCGTCAATTGTGTTCCAGAGAAGCTTTCCTCGAAGCTTAGGGTCGGAACGTACGACCCTATGGATTAGCTCCAGTTTCCCGCTCACATAGTCTTCTCGGTTTTGTTTTTGTCTTCACGCGTTCACTCCATTTTTACTTAGCCTAGTGAACAAGCTCAACAACGCTCTCTCTCTCTCTCTCTCCCCCTCTCTCTGTTTTGGGAATCATGGCGAGGTAAGCTTTGAACCCTAATTGATATAAAGCCCCAGACTTTCGTTGATTTTTTCACACAAATCCTGAATCGGTTTTCGTAACGCGATTCCTCTTCCATTTCGTTCACTGTTCCTCGAAAGGGATAAAATTTATTTTTGAGTGGGTTACGATTCAGCTTTTCCTGGGAAGCAAAATGTGAAATTTCCCTTACAAGTTTGAGTTACAAAGATTGGATTTTTAGAGATATTTCGTCTGATTTAGGCATTTACTGTATCCGCTTGAATCTCTAGTGTGTCTCTAACTCAGTAGCTGCTTATGAACGGATGATCTTATCCTCTTTTGTTCTTGTCACAAATATACAGGGCTTGGATTGTCGATGGTCGAGGAATTGCAGCCAAAGTTAAAAATGCCTCTCTTTCTTCAGCTTTGCAGATCCAAGACTGTGGAGCTCATATAAAATGCCCCAACTGCACTTACCGCATTGACAATAGCAATGTGAGTGATTATATCCACACTTCTCTCTCTTGTCTTAAACTTACACACACTCACCTGTGTTTCGTTGGTTTCAGGTACTGATTCCATGGCCTGGCCTTCCTAAAGGTGTCAAGTTTGAGCCAACTGATGAGGACATTATCGAATTTTTGGAAGCTAAATGTGGGATTGGTGGCTCTGAACCTCATGTGCTTATCGAAGAGTTCATTCGTCCTGTCACTGAAGATGTTGGAATCAATTACACTCACCCTCAAAACCTTCCTGGTAAATGATCAATAAAGACCTTTAAATAAGCTCATAATTGTTGTTCTTCAACTGAAACTGTAAATCTTGTATCTTGAATCTCTGAGTCTCTCCAGGTTTATTGATTCCTGCTGAGCTTTACTGTTTCAGGTGCAAACAAAGATGGAGTGAGTGTCTTCTTCTTTCACAAGACAGTGCAGGCATATGGAACAGGACAGAGGAAACGCAGAAAGATCACACCGACACTTGTGAACGATGAACCAGTTCGTTGGCACAAGACAGGCAGAACCAAACCTGTGATGCTCAGTGGAGTCCAAAGGGGTTGCAAGAAGATCATGGTGCTCTACAAGAGCGCTAGAAAGGGAACGAAGCCCGAGAAATCAAACTGGGTTCTGCATCAATACCATCTAGGAACAGAAGGAAAGGAGATAGGAGACTATGTTGTTTCCAAGATCACATATCAGCAGCAGAAGCTTGGGGAAAATCCTGATGAAGGTGAGAGTAGTTCCGGGGTTAGAGGTGGCCCAACAACACCAAAGACGAATACTCCTACACCACCTAGCCTTGTAGATGGTGTCGCTGGAGATGAAGAAGCTTTTGATGATTTAAAGATGTTTGATCCATTTTTTGAGGTTGGTTCCACAAAATCATTGGGGAATAGTAACTTCGTTTTCTAGAGACTAATAAAGTCGGAATTTTTGTTGTTGGTTAACCAGGAACTGGACAGCATTCCTGAAGCTGCTTTAGGGAAGATGTGGTCCAAAAAAGCTCGAATGGATGAGGAATTTGTTGTGAACCTAAGTGAAGATAACTTAATATGCGACGAAAGCATGGAAGCTTCGTCTCTTTGGGAAAATCAGGTTCTCCCCAATCCTAGCCTTGGAACTGTTGGGGACTTCGATGGTTTTTCGATATCAGATCTGGAGAATGCAGATTTGGGGACTCCCCCTGATTTCCTCACTGTAAGATCCTGCTTGAAAAAAACCTTGTTTACTTTCGGAAAATTCAATGGAACTTAAGATTCTAAATTAGTTGTCATGGAGGTTTTGCAGTTGGCTTCTCAGGAGAGCTTGCTGAATTGGATTGGATGGTTGTGATTGGATTCTTGCTGCTACACAAAGAAGCTCTTCTAGTACGGCGTTTTCGCTGAAGAAGGAAAAAGCTGGAATATGTCATAAATAAGAAAACTTTAAAGTCTCCGCAACTGAAGTCATATCTCTGTGATAATTTTACTTCAGGAGACCAGTTTTCTCTCGGATTCCCGGAAAGCTGCTTAAATATTCCGGGAATAATCATTTTCAATCTCTGAATCTGCACTTCATCATTGTAATTCAAATAGATATTTTGACCTTTGTACTCTTTGCTGTCTTATGATGGTTACTCTGTTTTTGTTTGGCTCAGGGTCCAACGGTTATAACTATTTATTTTTGGGTATTTTACTATTTTCACCTTATATTCTCAAAAGTTCTCATTATCACCCCAAAGAAATTAATTAATCCGATTTAACCTCTTTAACATTACTAGACAGTTCACACACCCTCTGTCTAGACGGAATTAGGGTTTTCTTAAGCTATTCCGCAGCAGTCTACGGTTGTTGTGTCGGTGGTGGGCGCCTCCAAAATTTACCCTTTAGTATAAATAAGTTTTGGAAAATTCAGACTTTGGTTATTGAAACGCCATCTCAGCTCTAATTCAGTACGATGGGGAGGAGAGGTCGCGGCGGCGGCGGTGGTATGGGCGGAGGAATCAATCGTAGATATCTGAGTCAAGTTATGGATACGTGCGGCAAGGATTTATCTACGGCGGAGGACATCGTTGATGATCTTCGTTCCAGGTACGGCAATTTTGCGAGGTTGACTCGGCAAGTGCTTCTACTCAATGTCAGGCAAGTCCTTAATGTTAGAAACAACAAGAGGGTTAAAGACGAAGATGAAGATGACAACATTGGAGATGAGGAAGGTTCTGCTTCTCAGAGGAAGAAACAGAGACGGGTTGATGAGAAAGAGGAGAAATTGCAGCGAGCGGAGCAGTCGCATTTAAGGAAGAGGAATATGGAACGTTCAGTGTCTTCTTCTCCGTCTTCTTCTTCTTCTTCGGAAGACAGTGGTGATGTGTCGACTTCTGAGGACGCGGTTTATGGCGAGAAGCTGAGTCCGCCGCGGTTTGATCTGATCAATGACAGTCTAAGAGATAACTACGCTAAGTTGAACAGCTCCTCGAAGAAACCAATTGGGTCGCCTGCGGAAAAGAATGTGGAAGTTGAGACTGTGAGCAACAAAGGTAGAAGCAAGTTGGCTACAATGGGGGCCAGAAAGGAGGCTAAAGTTTCTCTTTCCCTCAGTGGAGCTACTGGTAATGGTGATTTGGAAGTTGAGGGTACTAAAGGACCTACTTTTAAAGACTTTGGTGGGATTAAGAAAATATTGGATGAATTGGAGATGAATGTTCTATTCCCCATTCTCAATCCTGAGCCGTTTAAGAAGATTGGAGTGAAGCCACCAAGTGGGATTCTATTTCATGGACCACCTGGCTGTGGGAAGACTAAGTTGGCCAATGCCATTGCCAATGAAGCTGGTGTTCCGTTTTATAAGATTTCAGCCACAGAGGTGATTTCTGGTGTTTCTGGTAATGAATTGCATATCCATTTGTCCAGTTTGTTGTGGCTCCCTCTCTGATCTTATTATCGTTGTACTAATCCAATATGCAAATTTTGTTCTCAGGTGCTTCTGAAGAGAATATCAGAGAGCTCTTTTCTAAAGCATATAGGACTGCGCCTTCGATTGTGTTTATCGATGAGATTGATGCGATTGGTTCAAAGAGAGAGAATCAGCAAAGAGAGATGGAGAAGCGGATAGTAACACAATTGTTGACTTGTATGGATGGACCTGGTAACAAAGGCGATAAAAATGCTCCTGATTCTAGTGCTGGTTTTGTTCTTGTCATTGGAGCTACAAATAGGCCTGATGCTCTTGATCCTGCTTTGAGGAGAAGTGGACGATTTGAAACTGAGATCGCTCTAACTGCTCCAGATGAAGACGCAAGGGCTGAGATACTCTCTGTTGTAGCCCAAAAACTTAGATTAGAAGGACCCTTTGACAAGAAAAGAATAGCTCGTTTAACACCGGGTTTTGTTGGAGCTGATTTGGAGAGTGTTGCTTACTTGGCTGGCAGGAAAGCCATTAAGAGAATCTTGGATTCAAGGAAATCTGAACAGTCTGGGGACGGTGAAGACGATAAATCTTGGCTGAGGATGCCCTGGCCAGAAGAAGAGTTGGAAAAGCTCTTTGTCAAAATGTCTGATTTCGAGGTTTGTTAATGGCAGGGGTTATATGGATCTACTTTTCTGTTCTTCAAAATTTCCTCTTTAGTTCCTAACTTCTCTTTTATATACCAGGAAGCAGTGAATCTAGTTCAGGCATCTTTAACAAGAGAAGGATTCTCTATCGTGCCTGATGTCAAGTGGGATGATGTTGGTGGACTTGACCATCTACGACTTCAATTCAACCGTTATATAGTGAGGCCTATCAAAAAGCCTGATATTTATAAGGTACTAAAAATCACATGGCATCGTTATATAGTCAAGATTACTTGCTTGTTCTATTGAGGTCTGAACTGTCTCTTTGGATCTTTTTAGGCTTTTGGGGTAGACTTAGAGACAGGGTTTTTGCTCTATGGACCACCGGGTTGTGGCAAGACATTGATTGCAAAGGCAGCTGCTAACGAGGCTGGAGCTAATTTCATGCACATCAAGGTTTGACTTTCACGTCAGATTTTATGAATGTTGCTTTGTATTTGAATGGTCCAAAATAATGTGATTTTCTCTCTTCTATCGTTGGGCTTTCAGGGTGCCGAACTTCTAAATAAATACGTTGGAGAAAGTGAGCTTGCTATTCGTACGTTGTTTCAGCGAGCTCGGACATGTGCACCATGTGTAATCTTCTTTGATGAGGTTCGTTTTTAACATTTTGAACTATATGACGAAAATAAGACCGATGTCTATATATGCAGACAATAAGATATGAGATTGAGCAAACAAAGTAGATCCATGTTTGGGTTGATGCAGCAGTAAGAGCTGTCCGATTCTTGTCCATGAGTAATGTTTTTGAATTTCAGGTGGATGCTTTGACAACAAGTCGTGGCAAAGAAGGTGCTTGGGTTGTTGAACGGCTTTTGAACCAGGTAATAAACGCTTATTGAATGGTGTAGCTGCACAATTTAGTCAGGCATTGATCAAATGCATTTCGATGTTCCAGTTTCTTGTTGAGCTGGATGGTGGAGAGAGGCGTAATGTATATGTAATTGGAGCTACAAACAGGCCAGATGTAGTTGATCCTGCTTTCTTGAGACCGGGTAGATTTGGGAATCTTCTTTATGTACCCCTCCCCAACGCAGATGAGCGTGCTTCAATTCTAAAAGCTATTGCAAGGAAGAAACCGATAGATCCTAGTGTTGATCTGGATGGAATTGCAAAGAATAACTGTGAAGGTTTCAGCGGAGCTGATCTCGCACACTTGGTAATCATCAACCTCTTTTTTACTGCTCTTGTCGCTGTGTTTCTTGAAACTTGACATGACCCATGTTCTGTAATGTACGTGATTCTGATTGTTGGTTTCATAAAATGGAAGGTGCAAAAAGCTACATTCCAAGCAGTGGAGGAGATGATAGGCTCCAGTGAGTCGTCTGAAGATGATGTTACAGATATAACGCAGTGTACAATCAAGACGAGGCATTTCGAGCAAGCCTTGTCCTTAGTCTCACCATCTGTGAACAAACAGGTATTCTCTTCTCTCTGTTTGCATCACTGAGAGAAATTGAAATTTCTATCGCCTCTCGTTTAGTTGGAAATTAAACCTCATTTTGATGGGTTTGCAGCAAAGAAGACACTATGACGCACTATCAACAAAGCTTCAAGAAAGCGTTGGGAGGAACACTGAACAAGTCACCATAGGGCCATCTTTTACCCTCGAGTAAAAACACTCTTTACTTATAGAATGTCTGCAAAATCTCATTTTCCAAGGGTAGATACGGTCTTTAGTTAAATATAAAGACTCGTCTGTTTTTCTACTTCAGACACGTAATAGAATCAAGTTATGTTTCCAACTGTTCTTATCGGATCCGTAACGCTACAAAAATTCTGATACTGTAAGTTGTATGTACAGAGATGAGATAGAGAAAGCGAGAACAAAAAGCTAAAGACAACTAGAGGGACTGATAAGTGGTAAGTAGAGGTCCTTTATTTATCAGCCAGATTCTCGTTTGCAGTTCCCAGGTAATAAGTACTTGTAGCTATCAGCATTCTGAATCAAGTATCCAGGGAGATGAACAGCTGAATAAGACCGTGGAATCGGACCAAGTTTGCCGATAATCTCCCTGAATGTGTGTTCTTCAGGAAGCATATCGAAAAGATCAGTTCCTTTGCAGATAATGTCTTGGATTCGTCTCGGGTTCAGATAATGTAAGAATCTAACCCGGTCAGTATGGCTATAAGCTTTCATCTTGAACACGAAGTCATTGATGTGTCTGAAACAGAAACTGCAATGCCAACCTGAATCTGTCAAAAGATTGTTGCTTTGCCGGAAATGAGCGCACCGAGTTTTCCCAGGCTTGTAGAGATGAACCGAAGCTCTCCAGCTTTTGCTATCGACATAGTACTCATATGAGTAGAGGTAGTTTCTCAACTGAAGATGAAGGATCGGTGGGAACCCGTCACACCATCTAAGCAGATTGATGGTATGGCCGCTCGGGATCTCATCGACATCCGACATTATCAAAAGATCATCTTCTTTTATACCTGCGAGCTTGATCAACTGGTCAAGTGCAAGCCTTTGGAATGATTCCTCCACAAAGGGGTTTTCGCCTTTCTTGAACCTTCCTCCAACGTTCCCATAAGTCAGCCTTGGCTCAACGAATTTGAAATTCTTCTCCCTGTTGTCTGCGAAAGCCAACTGTTTTGACAGTCCGGTGAAAGTTGAGTTAGATTCGAGAAGCACAAACTGAGTAATGTAAGGATTTAACTCATTCCAACGGAGAGTGAGCATATCGATCTCGTTACTGAACAAGGCAGCATCAAAGACTCTTCTTGGAGATTCGCGGAGTTTCCAGCCATGAAGATTGCAGAGCAATTCCATGGAAGTGTTCTCGTGATAGTAATGCGGAAGGATGTTAAAAGGTTTAGGAGGTGATTCCCATAGAGGTCTCAAGAAATATGTGATCTTCTGGCCGTGTAGATAGATGCCGAAGATGAAGAGTGGCAGGAGAGTGAAGAGAAACAGGAATGTTTTGAAATCGAGTCCTCTTAGAACACATCTAAGCCTTGAAATGGCCTTGCCTGCTCGAGAACCTTCCTGTAACATATATATAACAAAAGAAGAGATTCCATTAGCAAAAGAGTTGATATTACTCAAGTCACTCGAAGCCCGGTGAATATGCAAGACTTCATATAAAACAAAATGCAGAAATCATCCAGTCTGGTCTTAAGTGATAAACACTCTTTAGTAGGATTAAGAATGATAAGACATCCTAAGCCTTGAATCAAAACCAGAATAGGATCAGATGAAAAATAAAGAAACAAAAGCCAAACCTGTCCACAAACATCTTCGCAGATAGTATCCGTCTTCTTAGAACTACGATAACCATCGGACATGATGATGATGATTAGTTCTCAGGAAAGTCAAATTTTGGACGAAAAAAATAAGTTTTTGAATAAACAGAAAATCTACAGAAAAAGAAAAACAAGAGAGAGTGGTCTAGTTCTCGGAGGAGGATCAAATCCGAGAATTTCTGTCTTGAAATCGATCCTTCTCCTTTCACCAAAACTGTAACGCCAATTATAGCCGTTTGGTGCTTTTTAGCTTCCATCTCTACAATTATATCTGCATTCTTCAATTGGCCAAATAAATAAATTACATTGTTCAATTCTTCTTCTTCTTTATAGAGTAAATAATTTCATCCGTCAGATCTCGTAGAGGCGGTATGATCTTACGGCTTTAAATTAAACTGTTATTTTCTCTATTTGCCAAAATCAGAAATTCCTTTTTTTAACCTAGTTCTAGTTAAAATAGTAAAAGGAATTTTGAACCGAACGTTAAAAAAAGAAGTCTCGTAACTCTCTCAATTATGAGACGGCGAAATGAAACCCCCAAAGACGTTAACGACGACGACGGCGGAGGAGGAAGAAACAACCATGCGGAAACAGCCGCCTTCGCCTCCAAAGCCACCACGTGTCAATTCTATGCTCCAATGGTGGCGGAGATGGACGGTGTTGGTGGCCGCTATCTGGATTCAAGCATTCACCGGCACGAACTTCGATTTCTCTGCCTACTCTTCCGACATGAAGTCTTCCATGGGGGTTTCTCAATCTCGGCTTAACTACATGGCGGTTGCTTCAGATTTGGGTAAAGCATTGGGTTGGTCTTCTGGTTTCGCCATTGCCTATTTCCCTGTCTCCGGCGTGCTTTTCGCTGCCGCCGCAATGGGACTCGTCGGTTACGGTGTCCAGTGGTTATCCATCGCCGATGTGATCGATCTACCTTACTCTCTGGTTCTGGTTTGCTGCTCCTTAGCCGGGTTAAGCATCTGCTGGTTCAACACCGTCAGCTTCATCCTCTGCATTCGACATTTCAAAGCGAACCACTCGTTGGCCCTGTCTCTCGTTGTGAGTTTCAACGGAATCAGTGCCGCGTTGTACACGCTTGGCCATGAAGCCATTAGTGGGAAATCATCGGCAAGCTCTGATATTTACCTTCTCCTTAACTCTCTCATCCCTCTGATCGTCTCTGTTTTAGCCCTTTGGCCGGTTCTTACTAACCCTAATTCCTCTGAAACCGATACTACGCGAACGCATGACGAAACCAGAATCTTCGTAGTCTTCAATGTCTTAGCCTTAGTTACATGCTTTTACCTTCTCTTGCCTTCCTCAGGCACCTACTTAGCCTCATCACCTCGTTGGCATTTCCTCGGAGCTATTTTCCTTCTCCTTTTCCCATTGTGCGTCCCGTTTCTCGACTATATTCACCGTGCTCTCGAGTCCTGTTTCCACCACCACAGCTCTGGCTATGCAGCGGTTAACATTGAGGAGCCCAAGATCCTCAAAATCAAAAGTCAGAAGAGTAATGCGGAGGAGGAAAGTGATCAAGTGAGACTAGGAGATGAACATTCTCTCGGAATGCTTGTTCGTAAGCTTGAGTTTTGGTTATACTACGTAGCTTATTTCTGCGGCGGCACGATCGGTCTTGTTTATAGCAACAACTTAGGACAGATCGCTCAGTCTCTAGGACAAAGCAGCTCAAACGCTAAATCCTTAGTTACACTCTTCTCTGCCTTCTCCTTTCTCGGAAGATTGCTCTCCTCTGCACCTGACTTCACACGCAAGAAGCTAAAATACTTGACAAGAACAGGCTGGTTCACGATTTCGCTACTGCCAACACCTTTGGCATTCTTCATCCTCGCGTATTCACCCAAGACCAACCAGACCGCGCTACTAGAAGTTGCGACAGCACTTATCGGGTTAAGCTCGGGGTTTGTGTTTGCGGCTGCAGTTTCCATAACTTCCGAACTCTTTGGACGCAACAGTGTCGGTGTCAACCAGAACATCCTCATCACAAACATTCCCATAGGATCTCTCTTCTACGGCTACATGGCTGGGTCTGTCTATGACACAAATGCCAGCCTCGGCAGGAAATCTGTGGTGGCTGACTCGGTTGTTTGCGTAGGAAGAAAGTGTTATTTCGTAACGTTTTTGTTTTGGGGTTGTTTGTCTGTTTTGGGGTTTGTATGTAGCTTGTTTCTGTTTATTAGAACCAGACCGGTTTATCACCGGTTAAAATTGAACAGAATGTAAAACTGTGTAGAGTATTATCAGCTGCCTGCTTATAATGGTATAGATTGGTAGGATCCAAGAAAAGAGTGACCATTGCCTTCACACGACTCAGCCAATTATCAAAAGTGTTGTACAAAACATTAATGCTTAGCTCTGTTCCAACTTCATATATAAGAATTAACATATACTAATACATAGTTGGTCATTTTAAAACTTGCTCGTGATTCGTAAATTTCCCATCTTAAATGAATTAGACAAATTAGCCATCATTATGAAAGAGAAAGGTTAAATTAGATGATTAGCGGGCAATAAAAGGTTAGAATTGATATTATCATGTCATTCGATAGTGACACATGTGACTAGTTTGACCTTTAGGAGCGCCAACGTGTCATATATCAGCGTAAATTCCAAAACAAAACAATCTAGTGTGGGACCCAAATACTGTTATAAAAAAGGATCATTAAAATGGATATGTTAAAAAAAGAAAGTAAAAAACGCGTCAGGGAAGAGAAGATGGATCCGAATTCCACGGTTTCCGGCGATGGTCAGGCGACGGCGGCGATAGAGCATCGGTCCTTCGCTCGGATCGGATTTCTCGGAAACCCGAGCGATGTATACTTCGGGCGAACCATATCATTGACCATCGGAAACTTCTGGGCATCCGTGAAGCTGGAGCCATCGGAGCATCTCGTAATCAAGCCTCATCCATTCCATGATCTCGTCCAGTTCACCTCTCTCGACCATCTCGTACGTTCTCTTTCCATTTCTTCTCATTCTCCTCTCTGGATCTCTATTTATCCTCCAACATTGTTGTTATTCTCCTCTCTTTGTTTGGATGCATTTTCAATATTAATATTATGATTTCACTGAATTTCAGGCTCATCTTTTTTCATTAGATTCCAAATCATTTGTTTATTAGTTTGAATTGTGTAAAACATTTTTCACGCTTCATGGCTCTAATTCTGAGATTTTGTGTAGCTGAATCGTTTGCAAAATGAAGGATACTACGGTGGGGTAAGGTTGCTAATGGCGATATGTAAAGTATTCCGTAACTATTGCAAAGAGAATGACATTCAACTTCACCAAGCCAACTTCTCTCTTTCTTATGATACCAATATCCCTAGGCAGGTACTGATCATTTTCCTTCCCCTTTCTCTCTATGTTTTTTTCTTTTCTCTGCCACCAACGCTTATCTTTTCAACTTTGATGCTCCTTCCAGACAGGGCTTTCGGGTTCTAGTGCCATCGTATCCGCTGCCCTTAACTGCCTTCTCGACTTCTACAATGTCAGGCATTTGATCAAAGTACAAGTCCGCCCTAACATTGTTCTCAGTGCTGAGAAAGAACTTGGCATTGTTGCTGGTCTTCAGGACAGGGTTGCTCAGGTCTATGGTGGTCTTGTTCACATGGTCAGTGTCTCCCCTCCTATCTCATACATTGCCGTTGGTTCCATCGGTTTTATGACTTTTTATCATCTTCTTCACTTTGCAGGATTTTAGCAAGGAGCACATGGATAAATTGGGGCATGGGATTTACACTCCTATGGATATCAGTCTCCTCCCTCCTCTGCATCTCATCTATGCTGAGAATCCGAGCGACTCAGGGAAGGTACTTACACTTATTCAATGATTCTGGTTTATGCATCAATCAAGTGAAATTCCTCAAAAAGCATTTATGACACTAGAACTCAGATCTTTGGGGCATAACTCAGTAGAATTTAGAAGTATCTCTCTGTTAGATGTTTCATAATATTAGCATTGCCTTCTAATGCAGGTACATAGTATGGTTCGGCAAAGATGGTTAGACGGTGATGAGTTTATAATCTCATCAATGAAAGAAGTCGGAAGTCTAGCAGAAGAAGGTCGAACTGCATTACTCAACAAGGACCATTCCAAACTTGTGGAACTCATGAACCTTAATTTCGACATTCGGAGGTAAATATAATTCCAGACAAAACTCGAACCTATACACAACTTAAGATTAAACTCCAAGCTCACATGATGTTGAAATAGATGGGAATACACACATATAATAGTGATGTCTTTTTTTCCCGATAGGCGGATGTTTGGGGATGAATGCTTAGGAGCAATGAACATAGAGATGGTGGAAGTAGCAAGGAGGGTTGGTGCAGCCTCAAAGTTCACTGGAAGTGGAGGAGCAGTGGTGGTTTTCTGCCCTGAAGGTCCATCTCAGGTGAAACTTCTGGAAGAAGAATGCAGGAAAGCGGGATTTACGCTTCAGCCGGTAAAAATTGCGCCTTCATGTTTGAATGATTCTGACATTCAGACCTTATGAAAGCCTTGATCAAGTCTTCTTATTCACACGATAGAGCCATTTTCCAGAGAAATAAACATGTGAGCTTTAATTGGGTGGTTGTTCTGTTTCTTTTTCTTGCCCATTTTTGTTGTTTGTTCCTTGGCTTATACTAATATGTTTGTTTTGTTTCTTTTTCCACATTAAGGTCCAATTTTTTATATTATATTAAAAGAACTAAAGAACAGATGATCAAAATTGAAGTAGTAATGATATTTATTTGCCATATTTGTGCTCTTTTTTGTTTTGTTGAAACTGTATATACAGAAGTTGGCAGATATAGTGTGGAGAAAAAAAAAGAAATATAGAATTCAGAGATCATTATTTGGCAGAAAATGAAGAGAAATCGTGCCAGACATGTTCAATTTCTAATCTATACTATTACTAGTACCCTACTTGATGAAATCTGAACAAAACATGTGTGTGTTTCAGAATCACGAATTCGAATTGCTACTAGTGTTTTTTACAATCTTAATGGAAATAAAATGGTTATTTGATCGAGTAATAAATATTAAAATTTTGAAATCGGTCTGGACTTGGACTTGGACTTGGACATGGTGGGCCAATAATAAACAAATCCAACTAATCTTTTCCAGATTTCATGATTGAAACGTAAAGTGAAAGATTAAACAAGAGAAAAAAGGTTAGATAGCTTTCTGAACAAAAGGAGAGAATTTGGGGATATAGATAGAATCCGCCATTTAAGATCCCTTCCCTTTGACCTGTTGAGTGTTGACAACCTGAAAAGAAACAAAAAAAGAAGAAGACCGCTTCATCTTCTCAACACCACCTCTGTCTTATTGCTCTCTTTTCTTCTTCGTCGACTTCTCTCACACATACAAAAGGTTTGGGATTTTTTTTGGTAGAATCTTTTTAAGTTATCTATCGAAATCAGTTTGATCTGTTTTGTTTTTCCCTCTTCTCTTCTGGGTTGTTGGTGAATAAATCTACTTTTCATCTTAATTAGGACAAATCTCTCTAATTAAAACGCCTCAGATTTTGTCTTCAGTTGTTTTGTTTTAAACCCTAAGTTACTTGTAAGTTAAATGAAATCTACAATTCTTAATTTCTTGTTTCCAAAATTGTGAAAAAATCCAAACATATATAGAATAGACACGTAACGGCTCAAAGTCGGTAATTGGAGGTAACGTGATTGAATCTTCTTCATCAATCATAAATCTTCTCTCTTAAGAATTAAGACGCCGCCTCATTACACCTGTTCCATAATCATCGTCAATATATTCATTCTGCAAAACTATTCTTCTTCTTCTTTCAAAGTCGTAATTGCTCTCTCTCACCCCTAGGTTCTTAAGTCATACCCATTTTCAAGGACACCTTAGAAAGTTTCGAGTTTTCTATTAGGTAATTGCATGTTGAATCTGTTACGTTCTTCTTGTGATTCCCCTTTTTTCTGGCCCAAAGAGGATAAGATTCTAAAAATCTGAATCTTTGTATGCAGGTGTATTGATCTTGAAGCCTTAAAGTTTGTGTCTTTTTGTTAATTTGAATAAAGTTTGATGGGAGGAGGGAATTCCAAAGAAGAGTCGTCATCACCATCTTCATCATCATGGGCTTCTCATCAAAGTTATCCTCAATATGGACCTGATAGCTACAACTATCCTCCTCCACCCACTTATGCTCCCGCTCCATCTCCTGCTCCTGCTCCTGCTCCGGTGCCTGCTCCATCTCCGGCTTCCAGTTATGGCCCTCAGTATAGTCAAGAGGGTTATGCATCACAGCCTAATAATCCTCCACCACCCACTTATGCTCCCGCTCCATCTCCGGCTTCCAGTTATGGCCATCAGTATAGTCAAGAGGGCTATGCATCAGCAGCATCACAGCCTAATTATCCTCCACCTCCTTCACAGAGTCAAGTTGCTGACAGGAAGAAATTTGATCGGAGGTATTCCAAAATATCGGATAACTACTCTTCTTTACTGCAGGTTAGTTTAAGACAATGCATATGCTATACACTTGGATTTTCCCCTCAAAGGTTCTTTGGAAACTGAATCTAGCATGTGTCTGAATTGATTCCAGGTGTCCGAGGCTCTAGGCCGTGCAGGTCTTGAATCTTCTAATCTAATCGTTGGTATTGATTTCACCAAGAGCAATGAATGGACAGGTTTGTTATATTATTCTTATTCTTACGTTTTGAATGTAAAGGAGAAGCCAAACTAATTGGTTTTGGTACTGCAGGGGCCAAGTCCTTCAATAGGAAAAGCTTGCATCACTTGAGCAATACCCCGAATCCATACGAGCAAGCAATTACTATCATTGGAAGAACCTTAGCCGCCTTTGACGAGGATAACTTAATTCCTTGTTATGGTTTTGGAGACGGTATGCACTGTTTTCTCTCTTCTCGATTCTCATAAGAATGTATATCAATCGGATCATCATTGACTTGCTTTCATCTCTTTGCAGCATCAACTCATGATCAAGACGTGTTTAGTTTCTATCCAGAGGGAAGATTCTGTAATGGATTTGAGGAAGTATTGGCTCGTTATAGAGAAATTGTACCTCAGCTTAAGCTCGCAGGTTTATTTCCTGCTCTGACCTGCACTGGCCAATTCTATATCTCCTTGTGAAACGCAAGTTATAAACTTAAAACTGTGTTTTTTTTTCCTGCGAACTTATGTATTTCAGGACCAACTTCTTTTGCCCCGATCATTGAAATGGCAATGACAGTGGTTGAGCAGAGTAGTGGCCAATATCATGTGTTAGTGATTATAGCTGATGGCCAGGTACTGATTAATATTTTGACTGCCTAAGCTGTGTATGATCTTCTGGTTTTGTGTCTAGGGATATCAAAGTGGACCCATTTTGTTGTTTCAGGTCACAAGAAGTGTCGATACCGAACACGGGCGGCTAAGTCCGCAAGAACAGAAGACAGTAGATGCAATTGTGAAAGCAAGGTGCGAATATTTCAATCTTTTGACTAATGTTTCTTCCATTTTAAAGTTCTTTACTTTGAGTGTAATGTTATAAAGTGTTATGGTATGTAATCAGTTTCATCCTCTCTATTACAGTACCCTTCCTTTGTCAATAGTCTTAGTTGGGGTCGGGGATGGACCATGGGACATGATGCAGGAATTTGATGATAACATACCTGCCCGAGCTTTCGATAACTTCCAGGTAAGCTTCTTTTTTTCATATCATGACATTGAAGATTGCTTCTTTTCTTCAGTTTGGAACCATTTTTCTAACATGTTTGCTCTGTTTCTAGTTTGTGAACTTCACAGAGATCATGTCAAAGAACAAAGACCAGTCTCGGAAGGAGACAGAGTTTGCGCTGTCTGCTCTCATGGAGATCCCTCCACAGTACAAAGCAACGATAGAGCTTAACCTTTTAGGGTAAGGGACCCAAATCAAAACTCTGATAGGTGTAGCTGCGAGAAACTGCTATATTGTTAAACAAAATGCTCACCTTTCTCTTTCCCTTACATTTTTGCAGGGTAAGAAATGGAAATATCCCACAGAGAATCCCACTTCCGCCACCGGTGCAGAGTGGATCATCATTCTCTAGTTCCCGGATACCGAATTTTGAACCGAGTGTACCTCCTTATCCATTTGAGAGCAAGCAAATGAGTAGTGCAGACGATATTCAGGTAATTAGTAGAAACTTAGGAATCTGTTTGAAATGTTAAGTGAAATAAGAGCTTTGGAACTTTTTGTTGTTAAACTCGTTTGTGTTATTTTCCCCTTGAACAGCTATGTCCGATATGTCTGAGCAACCCGAAAAACATGGCGTTTGGTTGTGGCCATCAGACTTGTTGTGAATGCGGACCAGATCTTAAAGTGTGTCCTATTTGTCGTGCGCCGATCCAGACCAGAATCAAGCTTTACTAACAACACCATTGACATGCAGCTTTGACCAGCCCAAATCCCATTTCTTCCAGAGATTTTCAGATCTTTCTGTAGAAAATTAAAGTGTTCTTTTGTTCTTTGATTGAATTCCTAAACTTTATCTTGTTCATAAAATTTCTTTGATTGGATTGTAAGAATTATGTATTTGTCTGTTGGCTTTCTTTGATTTTTCAAGATTCGATTAAACCAAAGTTGATTGCTTAAACACTTTAATTTTGATTTGTTTTGTCGACATAAGCAATGAGAAATAAATGGATGAATAGCCCAATAGAAGCCCATTAGCCTGAAATTGGGCTACAAGCAAACATACCAAATAAATAGTAGGGAAGAGCAGAAATAATCACACCACTCATCAGTTATCCATTCCTTTCTTTTTACATAAATTTTGTCACTTTTTCTACAAACGATTCTTCGCTTCTGTGAAATTTGATAAAGCGAAAGTTTTTTTCTTATGGATTCTCTTCGATTCAACCTCCAACAATCTCCATTTCAATTGAAACCTAGAATTCTCCGACCAAGAATCACCAACATATCAAACCGAATCGATGAAACCGATCCTCGACCATCATCCTCGGCCGGTAGGATCCAAAGGTTAGTACTTAACAACGAAGGTCGGACCAAACTAAACGCCGATCCTGACCGTGAATTCTATTCATATCCACGGTTCGTGAACCACGTAGATGATAGTTTCATATCCTCCTTAACCGAACTATACAGAAACCGGTTGAGACCCGGTTCGACTGTACTTGACTTGATGAGCTCATGGGTCAGCCATCTTCCAGAAGAAGTGAAGTACGAGAAAGTAGTAGGGCATGGTCTTAACGCACAGGAGCTTGCTCGTAACCCTAGACTCGATTACTTCTTCGTCAAGGATCTTAATGAAGATCAGAAGTTCGAGTTCGAAGACAAGTATTTCGACGCTGTTTTGTGTTCTGTTGGTGTACAGTATCTACAACAACCCGAAAAGGTACGTTACCGTAAACCAAAACCGATTTCGGTTATGTCAAGAAGATTCCTAAACCGGGTCTTTATTATATAAACCGCAGGTGTTTGCAGAAGTGTATAGAGTGTTGAAACCGGGAGGAGTGTTGATAGTGAGTTTTAGCAACCGGATGTTTTATGAGAAAGCAATTAGGGTTTGGCGTGATGGAACCGAATACAGTCGGATCCAATTGGTGGTTCAGTACTTTCAGTCTATTGAAGGGTTTACTCAGCCGGAGATCATCCGGCAACAGCCTGGAGCTCAGATATCGGTTTTGACTCGGCTTATGGGTTTTATCGGTTTAGCTTCTACGCCCGATCCTTTTAATGCTGTCATTGCTTATAAAAATTTCAAACCTATTTATGAGTAACACGCACATAAAAAAAAGTGTATAAGAATTGGATGGGAAGTTTTTGAAGAAAAGGAAAAAACCTCTCAACCAAGTCCAGCTGGAGAAACTTACAATACAAATTTTTAAAAAGTGGAGAATGAAATTACAGATTTCAATCAAATTGGAAGAACCTGTATTACACAAGAAATAATTGACAGAAAGATTACACACTTTGGAAAATATAATTAATATATAGTTTTCAATTAGCATGCATTGTATGTGATTCGTTTTGTTCGAAGATTCATGGACAATATCCAAGCAAGGTAGCCTTGTCCCTCTTCAAACGAGTATCACGAGTTGCTTACTTTATGGTTTAGATTCTATAATAACAGTATATATATTAGAAGGAAGTCTTTTATATTAAAACAAAAATCCATTGTATATGTACACTATCTATGTTCCATGCATGTGTCTTCTTAAATAGCTATGAAGTCCCTTATTTTACTATGTACATACTAAATTTAGTTATGTTTATCAGGATAACTCGTTGTACCATCAGTATATAAACTTTGAAATATTAAATGTTTCTCACTACTAGTATTAGACTGTTGCAGTTGCGTTAGAGACGTTTCATATTTAGAAATAATATTATCCAAGACCTGAAATTCTTATTATTATGAAAATTATGAAATATCGATAAGGGAAAAACTGTATGGAAGTGTAAAAGACACCAAAACAGATATTGAACCAAAGGTGAAGCAAAGAAGTTGATTCAAAGTTGCCACTTTATTTAACCTTTTGCACCAGTATATATACACACACATGGATACTAACCCAATCATTCATCACAACACATCAGATCCTTCACCATATATTTCTCTCAACCTCGCCAATATGGCCCAACGCTTTCAATTGAACTCACAAACCCTCCCAACGGCCGACCCTCTCAAAAGGGTCTCCCTTATTCCAAGATCCGCCGAGCAGAGGCTGGCTGATAACGCAGGCGAGAGGCGTCCTTTAGCACCGAGATCTCACGAAGACAACCCCTTTGGGGGTCATACTGATGATCACCATGTTGCTGCTCCTGCGGACCATAATAAGGTGATGGATCATAATAGCGAGAATCTCGGTTCCATTGTCCCTAAGACTGCACATTACCCTCATCCATCTGAGGAAATCCTTGATGCTAATATCCGACATTCGATGGTTCCGAAATCATTGGGTCCCAATTCGCTCGGTGGAAGATTTGGTCCGGGAAAGAAACAAGCTTTCCATAGAAATGGCAGACCCATGTTTTCACTTTCTGATGACCGAGTCATGGCTGATAGAGTCTTGAAGACTCACAGTCCAGACATGATCTTCTTTGATGTCACATCACTTCTCTCCGTTGTTAATGACATCTTCAAGTCTCATGTCCCATCCATTGACTCCTCTGCTCCTAAGGTTTAGTTTACTTGTGCAACAATTAATCCCCATTTCAAATACTGATTTTTACAAGCGTATTAAATTTAAAACTTTTTGCAGCCATCACTCGTCTTCAAGGACTACGCTGATCATACCTCCTTTGAAACTTTTGCGGATCTCATTGATCAAATCTCTTGCGAGGTATATATGAAGCTTTCTTGTTTTAAGTAACGTTTGAGTCAGTATCTAAGTATCAATGTCTCTGACACAGATCGACTGCAAGTGTCTCCATGGCGGTGAGTCTCACGGTATGATGACATCAGGGCTTCATTTGGATAGTCGCAACACGACGACGTTCTCTGTTCTGTCTTTGGTCTCCAAATACCGTTGGGATGCTAAGCTAGTCCTTGTCCTATCTGCTTTGGCCGTGAAATACGGCGTTTTTCTCCTCCTCGCGGAGACACACGCAACAAATCAGCTCACAAAATCTCTGGCTCTCATCAAACAGCTCCCTAGCATCTTCTCCCGGCAGAACGCTCTACACCAGCGTCTCGACAAGACCCGAATTCTGATGCAAGACATGGTTGATCTCACCACTACCATCATCGATATCTATCAACTCCCGCCAAACCACATCACAGCCGCGTTTACCGACCATATCCCCACTGCGGTTTACTGGATTGTTCGCTGTGTTTTGATATGTGTTTCTCACATCAGTGGCGCCAGTGGTTTCAAGCAGGAGTAAGTTGTTTTTCTTTCTGATTTCTAGGGTTTCAAGTAGGAGTAAGTTGAGTATGTGCTTCTCATCTATGTTTTCAGTCAAATCATGTCGTTTATGGAAGTTTCGGAGATACATGAGAATAGCGAAAGGCTTAGGAAGATCAATGCTTACTTGTTAGAACAATTCAAGAAGAGTAAAATGACCATCGGTAACTACGACGTCGTTTTAAGCTCTCTCTCTGTTTCTATATATTTAAGAGTATTTTTATTCCTCTGTTCTCAAGCTCTGTTTTTTTTACTCTGTTACAGAGGAAGGTATAATCGAAGAAGAGTATCAAGAACTCATCCAGACGTTCACTACTATCATTCACGTCGACGTTGTTCCTCCTCTACTTCGTCTTCTCAGACCCATTGATTTTCTTTACCACGGAGCTGGTGTTTCAAAGAGACGCGTAAAACCTCCTTATATCTCTGCATCTGTATATGTCTCTTGTCAGTGACTGATCTGTTTTCAAACATTAACCAGGTCGGGATCAACGTGCTCACCCAAAAGCACGTTCTGCTTCTGATATCAGACCTAGAAAACATCGAAAAAGAGCTCTACATCCTGGAATCGCTCTACACAGAAGCATGGCAGCAGTCATTCGAGATTCTTTGGGTTCCAGTTCAAGATTTCTGGACAGAAGCTGACGATGCCAAGTTCGAGGCCCTTCACATGAACATGAGGTGGTACGTTCTTGGAGAGCCTCGGAAATTAAGACGAGCCGCGATAAGGTTTGTGAGGGAATGGTGGGGTTTCAAGAACAGGCCTATACTCGTTGCACTTGATCCCAAAGGTCAAGTTATGTCAACCAACGCCTTTCCTATGGTCTGGATCTGGCAACCCTTTGCTCACCCTTTTACCACCGCAAGGGAACGTGATCTATGGAGCGAACAGGAGTGGAATCTTGAGTTCTTGATTGATGGCACTGATCCTCATTCCTTAAACCAGGTTTCTTGATTGAATAAAAAAACAGAGTACTAATAAATTTTTCTTTCTCTTGTGTTACACGTAACCTGAAAATCTGTGTGTGTTTCAAATGTTTTTTATCAGCTTGTTGATGGAAAATACATATGTCTCTACGGAGGAGAAGATATGCAATGGATCAAAAACTTCACGAGTCTCTGGCGTAATGTAGCGAAGGCCGCAAACATTCAACTTGAGATGGTTTATGTCGGGAAAAGAAACCCTAAGAATGGAATCCAGCCGATAATCAACACAATCCGGGAGGAAAATCTCAGCCATACTTTGCCGGACTTGTTCCAGATCTGGTTTTTCTGGACCAGGGTCGAGAGCATGTGGGAATCGAAGCAGAGGATGCTGAAAGCCCACGGAATCAAGGGGAGAGAAGGGTTTAAAGAAGAGGAAAAGGACCTTGTTCTGCAAGAAGTGGTTGCTATGTTAGGTTATGGAGGAGAAGGAGATGGATGGGGACTGGTGAGTAAAGCATCGGACATGATGGTTCGAGCCAAAGGGAACTTGTTTTCTAGGGGTTTGGCTGAATTTAACGAATGGGAAGTCAACATCCCCACAAAGGGTTTTCTTACAGCGCTCAATGATCATCTCTTAATGCGTCTCCCACCACATCACTGCACAAGGTTCATGCTTCCTGAGACTGCTGGAATTATACCTAATGAGGTTGAGTGCACCGAGTGCCGTAGGACTATGGAAAAGTATTACTTGTACCAATGCTGCCTTGAGTAAGATCCCATAATACTGGGGAACAAGTTGATTTGGAAGCCAACAACTTGTTCCTATAAAACCAAATAAGTTTGCGTCTTTTTTTTCCTCCTTGTTGTGAGTTTCTCTACTCTTCATGTTGTTGTTGTTGTTCTGCTCTACTAAAAGCAGAGAGTCTTTGTAATAAAATTTGTGTGTTTGAGATTTCGAAATAATAAAGGTTTATTTATCGGAAGCTTCTAGAACAATGAACTGATTGAACATTGCTTCTTTGTTGATTTCTTGATCCTTAAGCTCCTAGAACACTAGTGAACTAATACACAAGTAACACAAGTGACCGTGACATTTTTTTAATGTGACAGTAATATCTTTTGACATTTAGCCTTTTGAAATGAAATTACTTAATGCTAGTAAAATATAGGCAAAGTAAAAGGATGGATCAATCAATCAAAAGATGAACAGTCTTTTGAGTCCAAATCACATATCGTAATATATCTAATAGAAAGTTAAAAGTGTTAGTCTACATTATTGAAAAAATAAACCATGAGACTGATTGCTGTATTACAAAGGGGGAATACAACTTTAAACGACAAATCAGCGGTTCCTAGCCTGTAGTTAATGTAAAAGTTAAATCTTCCAAACCATCAAATACTTTTTAAATATTGCATATATCGGATTCGATTTCGAAGAAGCTCTTATACGTATTTCTAATGATGAGATATTAAAATTTGTTGCGTATAGAAACAACAAATTTAATCCTACCTATAAACGTTATGCTAAAGTTAATAGAAAAAAAAAAAAACATGCATAGAATAAACCCAAAGCATAACAATCTTATTTTTAGAAAAGTGATTGTCTTTAGATAAATATATCCTTGGTTACTCTTTTATTGCTTTTTTTAGCCTTATCCAAGATATATCATTGAGCTTAAGAAATTCTTTAGTTTTACCCAAAAGAGAGCAAAGAATCTTAACTTCACACCCTTTTGTTCACTTCACTCTTGATGCTATTTTCTGAGGCATGCATGAGATAAAATCAATGTAAAGTAACTTAAAGTAAATGACAGAAGCCATAAATTATAATATTCTATGGCATGAGGTGAAGTAACATAAGAATATAAGCAAAGTAGCAAACAAAATGTGTCTTATCTTTTAATGTCCTTTAGTAACATAAAAATGCGAGAATTAATTAGTAGTCCAGTGATCATCATTATGATGGAGAAAAGTGAGGAATTCGTCTCCAAACCTCCCAAGAAAATGACAAAAATCTGTATATTTTAGGATCTAAATTTCTAGTTGGCAATGAAGTTAATATCATTAGTAGCAATATTAAAATAGTGTAGTTTTTGATCCACTTTTAGTCTTATATGAATTTGAATTCAGTAATACACACATAAAGAAAGAGTACTAGCTCTAAAGATTTACGAGTAAAACTCGCAACATTTCAGTGAACCATTTTCTTCCCATTATGATTTAGTTCTTATTTACTATATATATTCGTGTAAAGTAGGCCTATACTTTATTGTGCTAACGATATTCACGTGGACGGGAACTATATATCTCATTAAAACTTCTATAATAAGCCACCAAAAAAAGAAAAGCAAAAAAGAAACAAGATTATATAATTGATATTCTTTGTATGTTTAATTTAATTGTTGCAGAAGCAAAGAAGTCGATTCTCAATTTCCAACCGTAACTAAGGGGGAGAAACGAGTATTTAAGGCTAACCTCACATAGCAAAACTACAAACCAATAAAGACAGCCTCTTCTTCTAACAAAAGCAAACTGAACCAAGAATGGAGTCGCTGATCAAGTCCCAGCACGCTCAGCAACTGGCGGGTCACAAGAATACGACCGGTAAAACTCCGTCCATGGAGATGATACCGGCGACGGGACTTGCGATGTCATCGGACGAAAGCATGATGCTGAAGCTGATTCAACAAACTCACTCCCCAGATGCTCGCGAAGTCCAAGTGCGTGGCCTTCTCTCTCTCGTTGAAGATATTCTCGATCGTGCCACTCTTGACTCTGAAGACACCAACGCCTCCGTTAGTATTCCTACACACAATCAATTTCGTTCTTAGTACGTACGTATGATCATGTTCCTTTACGTACTTGCTTTGATTTTTCAGATGCTTCCGTTGCCCACTGAGGATAAACTGATGCAGTCAAGCATGATGAGCGTTCTTGATAGTGTCTCCTATGCTATCGATCGTGTTGCCTGCGAGGTATAGCTACATTCACTTTTTGTTTGCCACAATTCAAGTGATTCTTTGTTTAGACTTTTTTGGCTCACCAAAATAACATCCAAGTTATTAGGTTTCGTTCGGGCTAAATTCGGTGTGTTTTGGTTCAGTTTCAGGATATTCAGTCTAAATATAAATATGTTGACCATCTTGGTTCGGTTAGGTTGCGCAGTTTCCACCTACCCCTAGATATCAATCTTTGTGGTTATAGATGCTCTTATAAACCACACTCTCTAAAGATTGTTGTACACGTAACCAGCAATAACTTGTTACAGAAGCAATACACTGTTTACGTGGTTCTCTCTCTGTTCTTCTTTTCAGATAGCCTATAAGTCTCTGACGGGATCTGATTCACACGAAATCACAATGTCCGTGTTCGAACACCTCTCGAGCTTCCAGTGGGACGGCAAGCTCGTGCTGACTCTAGCAGCGTTCGCGTTGAACTATGGAGAGTTTTGGCTTCTGGTCCAATTCTACTCAAAGAACCAGCTTGCTAAGTCCCTAGCTATGCTCAAGCTCGTCCCTGTGCAGAACAGAGTGACCCTAGAGTCTGTGTCCCAAGGGCTCAACGATCTCATCCGAGAGATGAAGAGCGTCACGGCATGTGTAGTGGAACTCAGCGAGTTACCTGATCGGTACATTACACCAGACGTTCCTCAGCTGTCGAGAATCCTCTCTACAATCCCAATTGCTGTCTATTGGACCATAAGAAGCGTCATCGCTTGCATTTCTCAGATCAACATGATCACTGCTATGGGACATGAGTATGATAATTAACTTTGTTTTAATCGATCTTTCTATTGATCACACGCTAACGCGTACACTTTATTTATCAGGATGATGAACACGCAAATGGATTTATGGGAAACATCGATGTTAGCTAACAAGCTTAAGAACATACATGACCATCTCGCTGAGACCTTGAGGCTTTGTTACCGGCATATAGGTTTGTTTGTTTGTTCCGTCCCATTCAACAGCTATTCATCACCCTGTTTCTTTACTGACAAAGACTGGAATTTGCAGAGAAGCAGAGGAGCTCAGAGTCCTTAAAGGTGTTGCATTCTCTATTCGACACCACTCACATTGATAACATGAAGATTCTCACGGCCTTGGTTCATCCCAAACCCCACATCACTCCATTGCAAGATGGTTTGACCAAGAGAAAGGTTTTCGTGTTAGGTTTTTTTTTATAGAAAGGTTCATCAATACAAAAGATTTTAACTAAGAAATCTCTGTTCTGTTATATGAATGTTGCAGGTTCACTTGGATGTGTTGAGGAGGAAGACAGTGTTGCTGCTCATCTCTGATCTCAACATACTACAAGATGAGCTATCGATTTTCGAGCAAATCTACACAGAGTCAAGGAGGAACTTGGTTGGGGTCGATGGTAAGAGTCATATGCCTTACGAGGTTGTGTGGGTTCCAGTAGTGGATCCTATTGAAGATTTTGAAAGATCTCCGATTTTACAGAAGAAATTTGAGGATCTCCGTGACCCTATGCCATGGTATCTAACACATTTATTTCAAAACACACATTCTAGTAGTTGTAAAGAAAGATGGAGAAATATAATTGGAAGTTATTTTTTTTTGTGGGGGTCAGGTATTCAGTGGATAGCCCGAAGCTGATAGAGAGACATGTGGTGGAGTTTATGAGAGGGAGATGGCATTTTATGAACAAGCCGATACTTGTGGTGATTGATCCACAAGGCAACGAGGCTAGCCTCAATGCGCTTCATATGATCTGGATTTGGGGCACTGAAGCTTTCCCTTTCACTAGATCTCGTGAGGAAGAGCTCTGGAGGAGAGAGACCTTTTCCCTTAACCTCATCGTCGACGGCATCGACTCTGTCATTTTCAACTGGGTATTTCAAAAGTCTCATCCTTTTTTCTTTTTATGATTGGCCTGGAAACTCTAGAAACAGAGCAGGCAGGGTTTGACCTAAATTACATTCATTCAAGAACGAGGCGTGATTAATGAACAATGATGGGTCTGATTTGCAGATAAAACCGGATAATTACATTTTCCTGTACGGAGGAGATGACTTGGACTGGATAAGGAGATTCACAATGGCGGCCAAAGCAACGGCCAAAGATTCCAACGTGAACCTTGAGATGGCTTACGTCGGAAAACGAAACCATAGCCACAGGGAACAGATCAGGCGTATCAGTGAAGTAATCAGGTCTGAAAACCTGAGCCATAGCTGGGCCGAACCTGCCTTGATGTGGTTCTTCTGGACTAGGCTCGAGAGCATGTTGTACTCCAAGATTCAACTCGGTAAAGCCGATGATCACGACGATGTAAGAGTTGACTAGCTAGGGTTTTCAATTATTTCGGTTCGGTTCGGTTCAATTGGTTAATGAATGATTTTGTGTGTTTGAAAACGTTGATTAGGTGATGCAAGGAATCAAAAAGATACTAAGCTACGACAAGCTTGGAGGATGGGCACTACTGAGCAAAGGACCTGAGATAGTGATGATCGCTCACGGTGCCATAGAGAGGACTATGAGTGTTTACGACCGGACCTGGAAAACCCACGTCCCGACCAAAGGCTACACCAAAGCAATGTCCGACCACCACCACGATGAGGTCCTCCGTGAAACCGGAAAACCTTGCGGCCACTTTGATTTCCACATCACTGCTCGGAGCGGTCGGATTCCGGAGAAGATGAATTGCTTCGAGTGTCAGCGTCCGATGGAGAAGTACATGAGCTTCTCTTGTTGTCACGATGAAAAGCTCCACGAAGACGAGAACTACAACTTCTAAATGATGCAATAAGCTCACGTCTCTTCCCGCTGCTTTTTCTTTTTGTTTTACGTAATTTGAATTCTCTATATAGTTTTTCATAAATAATTTCTGAATTTCAATATCTTTGTATGAGAGAGAATTGGTCATTCCATGTGTGTGGTTTGGCCTTTGTGGGACATGTTCGATTGAAGTATTCCTAATAATTTTCAATAATTAACAATTTCTTCTCTTAATAGCATAGATAAATGTTGAATTTATTTTGTTAATAAAATTAACCCTGATGAATACAACAATTTTGAATATGTCAAATTAGACCAATTCAAAATATAACTATTTGCTTTCTTTCTTCTCATAATGTTTATATATCCCACTTTAGTAAATGGACCCCCACGAAGCACACCACAGCATACTCTTTTTTATTCTTTCCAGTTTCTAATGGTTTACTTATATACTCTTATCATTTTCTAATTGATCAATTTGTCATTTATTGGCTTATCTTCTTATAAATGTTTTTTGTGTTAGTTGTTGATATCTCATTTTCTTGTCCAGTGAATTATAGCATTTCAATGTGTCCCTCATGTCGTCAATATAATGTTTTATTTTCCTTGTTATGATCCATATCTTCATGTGTGGTCCATCTTCAAATAAAGAATGGATTGTTACTACTCTTATCGTTTGGGCTAGTTTTTATAATTAGACACAAAATTTGTAACTTTCATTCTTTTTTTAGTATTTAACACAAAGTAATTTGATGGATTAGTCTAAATAATAAAGGCAAAAAGTTAAGTAAATGTCAAAAGAGATATGGCATATGTCTAATCATAACCAATGAATTGCATGGTTCTATCTAAATAGCAACCATATCATCCCACATGCCATTGTCCACCTTGTCTATCTTAGGAAAACACTTTGTTTGTAACTCTATTGTACTCTTTGAATTATGAAATCTATGTAAACCCTTCTTATTGTGGGGGACAAAGGCTAATTTTAATGGTCTGTCCACTTCTGCTTGACTTTGATACATAAATTAGGGGTGGCTCATGTCATATCTATGAGAATTAGGTACAAAAGAGTTTTCAAATGAGCAAGTTGTATTTTTATTCGATTAGCCGTCGTATTATGTCAAATATAAGTTAAAAATATGTAAAAGTACAAAATGTAGATTATGATATTAGGGATGAATTGAGATAAAATTACCTATAATTTATTACTACGCATAATAAATAATTTGTTACGTTAATTCTCATAGATACGTTATAGCCAATACCGAACCCCTATTTAAGTCAAAAGTACTTCTAAGTATTTTTTAGCGTAAATCAATTTTTATGAAAAGCAACAATTAAGATTAATGTAGTAATCTAGTAATCGTTAAAAAAGCCACTTTGTTAGTATTGCTTAATACTCTCTCTCTCTCTCTGTTCCCAAGGAGATGAAAAGCTTCAATCTCAAAACATAGCAGCTCTCTCAATAAACCAAACCCAAATGCAAGCTGTGTAGAGAGAAACGGAGTGAGGAAGGAAGGAGATGGGAGGGGTGACGTCATCGGTGGCGGCGAAGTTTGCCTTCTTCCCGCCGAGTCCACCGTCTTACAAGGTGGTGACCGACGAGCTCACCGGACTGTTGCTTCTCAGCCCTTTCCCCCACCGCGAAAACGTAGAAATCGTAAAGCTTCGGACCAGGAGAGGCACAGAGATCGTGGGCATGTACGTGAGGCATCCGATGGCTACCTCCACGCTCCTCTACTCCCATGGCAACGCCGCCGATCTGGGACAGATGTATGAGCTCTTCATTGAGCTTAGCATCCATCTCAAGGTTAATCTTATGGGGTCTGTTTTTCTTTCTCTCCCTTTGTAATTCGATTGATTTTATTATTATGATGCTGATTTAAAAATGTTATCTTTGTATGCTTCTTTTGATTGATTTGGTATAGGATTTGCCCTGTTTTGATTCTCACGTTTCTAGCTCTGTTTCTAGTATTTGCTCTGTTTATGTTTGGAGTGTTTATTCACCACCCCAATAAAAAAGGAAACTTGGGCTAGGATCTGCTTGGAATCAATCAGTCTTTGATATTATTGGTTGTGATGTTGCAGATACGATTACTCCGGGTATGGACAATCTACTGGAAAGGTTTGTCCTTTACCCCATCAATCTGATTGGTCTGATGATCCATTATGAGTTTTAGGACCAACTCTCAAAAATCTTTCTTTCTCTTAAATGATTGATTGTAGCCGAGTGAGCATAACACGTATGCTGATATCGAAGCTGTTTATAAGTGTCTTGAAGAAACCTTTGGCTCTAAGCAGGAAGGTGTCATCCTCTACGGCCAATCTGTAGGCAGCGGACCTACGTTAGATCTTGCTTCCCGGTTGCCTCAACTTAGAGCCGTCGTCCTTCACAGCCCCATTCTCTCCGGTTTAAGAGTTATGTATTCCGTCAAGAAAACCTACTGGTTCGACATCTACAAGGTAGACCACGTACCAATTCTTTCTATTAATCCTACACATTCTCCAAATTGTAATGTAAGAAGCTTGTTGTGTGTGAGTGTGTGTTTTTCCGCAGAATATCGACAAAATCCCATATGTCGATTGCCCGGTTCTCATCATTCATGTAAGTCAGGTTTCAGATAGATACATTTTCGTTTGAATTTTTGATAAGCTTTTTGGATCCAAACAGTTTCAAATATGTGCAGGGAACTTCGGATGAGGTAGTGGATTGTTCTCATGGGAAACAACTATGGGAACTCTGCAAAGACAAGTACGAGCCGCTCTGGGTGAAAGGAGGGAACCACTGTGATCTTGAACACTACCCTGAATACATTAGACACCTCAAGAAGTTCATAGCAACAGTAGAGAGATTACCATGTCCGAGGATGAGCAGCGACCAATCAGAGAGAGTGAGAGATGCGCCCCCGAGGAGAAGTATGGACAGGAGAGTGAAGCCGAGGCAGAGCACAGAGCGTAGAGAGAAAGAGAAGCCACCAAAGAGTCAGTCGAAGATGAGTAGCAGCAGCAGCAAGCTCAAGATCTCGTTTGATCAACTTGATCGCTCGCGGAGGAGCGTTGACTGCCATGAAAAGACTCGGAAGAGCGTTGACCAGATTGAGAGGGGGAGGAAGAGTGTGGATAGGTTGGATAGAGTTCGCTCCGAGTAAAAACCACACACTCACACTCACACACGTATAATACGTATGTAGATGAAAAGAGTACATAACTGTTTCTATTTACCGAACAAAATAACATGTGGATGTCGCTCCTCATATTATTGATTTGTAATCTTTTATGCAATTTGGGATCTCTCTCGCCATCTCCTTTTGAATCAACAACCTTTTGTGGTGGGCTTGAATATCCATCCTCTGTTTTTAGATGAGTTTTTAGTGTTTGTGGTAAGTAGGAAAGTTCCAAAACAAAGATCACACATCTCATGTGGGCCTGAACTAAATTCATGGCCCAATCGTTTGTTCTTAATAGAAATCCAATTTTTAGGATCTCGCTATCTTTTGCTACGTACAAAAATTAATATATACAAAAAGTAGCTCACTTCTAAAATAAGGCTAATGGATGCCCATTTTCTTCTCAAATCCATCGATTTTCCTAAAATTTCTCAAATTTCAAAACATATAAATCCATCTCATTGTCCTCTTGTTTTCCTTCATCTGAAGCTTCTGCAGTATTCAAACAAATAAAATATACTGCTTTAGCTTTGGACACCTCCTCTTACTAATCTCTATAACTATATTTAAAAAGTAGAAAATAATGGCACGTCTATTTGTCGTAGTTGCCCTTTTGGCTTTGGCCGTGGGCACCGTATTCGCCGCCGATGCACCTTCAGCTGCACCCACCGCCTCACCAACCAAATCCCCAACCAAGGCTCCTGCCGCTGCACCCAAATCCTCCGCCGCCGCACCGAAAGCATCATCCCCTGTTGCTGAGGAACCCACCCCTGAAGACGACTACTCTGCAGCCAGCCCCAGTGACTCCGCCGAGGCACCCACCGTCTCCTCCCCACCCGCTCCTACCCCCGAAGCCGATGGTCCCTCCTCCGACGGACCCTCATCTGATGGACCCGCCGCCGCCGAGTCACCCAAAAGTGGCGCCACGACTAATGTGAAGCTCTCCATCGCCGGCACTGTCGCCGCCGCCGGATTCTTCATCTTCTCTCTCTAAGTTTTGTTTTTTAATTAAACTTGAGACGGAATCATAAGATTCACATTATGAGATGAGGCCGTATCTCTTTAACTAACTAACTATACTATATACAGTGATTTATATTAATCAAGAGATTGAATGGAGTTATTATTATTACGTACCGTTGTTGTACTATGTTTTTTTTGATTACGTAATTTTTGATGATTGTGAACTTATTAATGTTTATTTAGAAATTAAATGAAAAACAAATTTTTCAAAGAGGGCATTTGGTCTAGTGGTATGATTCTCGCTTAGGGTGCGAGAGGTCCCGAGTTCAATTCTCGGAATGCCCCCTTTCTTTCTTATTTTGTGTTTTCAAATCATATATAAACAAAGTTTACAAATATTCATACAATGCAATCTAGTAAAATTCAATATTCCTTCTTGGAATAAAACCAAATACAGTATGTCAACAATTCCAAACTAATCCTTTTTTGAGGCAATCCGGTTTTGATAGTTCTCCCCACAGCCACAGGCGCTAAGTCAGCGCAATATCTCTCTGAAAGATGATGATAGGGAGTTTCTGTAAGACCTCTCTGCTACTGTAACAGAGCCTACAAAGACCACACAGAGAACTCTCAGACACAGAAACGATGGCTACTATCTTTTTCTTTTAGTACTTCACACATACATTTGGCGATTAGTGAAAGTAAGCTTACTTTCTTAGTTTGGTCTGTTGATTTTGGTCTCTGTTTGTAGAAATTTGGAAGTGGCTTCGCTTTGAAGCATAGCCTTTGCCTTAGTTTACTCTCTTCCTTCTCCACACTCCTCTCCTCCGCCTTCTGGTTCTGTGTCTCCATTTCCTTGAATTTCCCCTCTAGCTTCTGAAACACAAGAACCAGTTAAATGATGGTAAGTGACAAGACAAAAGCGTAGAAACCAAAAATATCTCTATTCTTGCCTTTTTTCTTCTCTCTGCTCTCTCCTCTGTTCTTAAGCCAAACGGTGTAAAACAGCTCGGTGTCCTGCTTTTGTTTTCCAATAACTTGGTTAAAAAGGTACGTACACATTATACATTTTTGAATTGAGTAAACTCTTATGAAGATCAGTTCTTCTTACTCCGCAGGGAGGAAATTCCATCTTCCTCGACCTGTCTTGGCAGAAGAATTAGGAGCTATCTTCCCTCTGCACTTACTGTAACACCTGATTACTTCTCTAACCACTCGTGAATGAAGGAAGTAAAAAGAAGTTTTCTAAGAGTTAATTCAGTTTTTACCTTGTGTTACTCGATAAAGGTGTGGACAAGGAGTCTTCAACCATTCCCTTTGCAGACACCTGCAATCATCACAAGAGCATAAGCACTTGGTTGAGTGAAACACAGTTTAAAGAATGCAGTCACCTTGTTTGATGGTGTCCGGAGAGGAGTTTTGCAGTCTTTGGTTGGTTTAGAAGAAGCTCTTGACCCATCAATCTTCCTTATGATGGACACCAATCTATTGAACTCTTTTGCAGGCGTGAAAGTGTACGAGCTGCTCTTGTTATTAGACTTTTTACTTGGAGTCCTCTCCGATGAATTGTACTTAGAGACTCTTGGTTTAGTACTACTCTTTGGTTGTGAATCTTTGGATTTCTTCTTCACAGACTGTTACAGATCAAGAACAATAGAAAAAAAAGTCAGAGAGAAAGAAAACTCTTAATCACCATCTCTTAATAAATACACATGTATAAATATATACCTTTAGTATAGGTTTCTCCTCATCTACTTGTTCTTCAGCTGTGCGGCCATTGATCTCTGACTCAGCCATGCCACAGTTCTCTTTCTCATCAGATTGTCTATTACTAAATCGGCCTTCTTTCTCTGCAAGTAATTTCAATTGAGCAGAAACATCTAAAGATCCTCTTGGAATCTCAAGATCCGGTTTTGAGACCATCCAATCTTTCTTTTCTCCTTCATTGATATCTTCTTCTTGAACTGGAGACTTCTCTGGTTGGGGTTTAGGGATTTGCTGCTGAAGCAAGAGTGCCTCTTCAGCAGCAGCTTTTCTAGCAGCAGCGACTTTCTTGTAGTGAGCTTCAAAGAAAGCTTTCTTCTGAGCAACAGATCCGGGCTTAGAGTATCTCTCTGCCTCAGCCACGTAAGGGTTCTGTGTGGAGAAAGCAGACCATTTCTCCCAGTCAAGTTTCTCCGACATGAATCTTCCGAAGGACACAGACTGTCCTAAAGCACCAAGAGAATCTCCCTAAAGAAAGAACAGAGAGAGCTTAATTTCTAAGAAAACATATGATTTTTTAAAAGAATATGTAACTGAAATAGAAGAGAAAGCAACTAACAAACCTGTGGAGCTGCATAAGAGAATGGCTGCATGAGACAAGCAGATTCTCCCATTCTTTTGGAACAATTGTAGTTCAATTCCAAAAATGTATTTGTTAAGTTTTAAAGTTAAGAAGAAATATAAGTGGGTAAAATGAAAGAAAAGAAAGTAGAAGGAAGATGTATCCGTTGTACAAAAAGGCTTTTTACTGTTTAAAATTTGAATTCAAAAAAAACAAAATGCAGGTTTCTCTGTCTGTTTCTTCTTTTCCGTTGCTTTATGAGATTTTATTAGTTTTACTATTAAAGTATCCTCTCAGACTCACACCACATGAGAGAGAAAGTGGTCCGCCAAAAAACTGTGTATGGAATTTTTGTAGAAATAAACTATACTTTTCTAAAGTGTTTTTTTTAGTTGGATTACCTATAGTGAAAAACCAGTGATGTCAGAAAAAAAATAAAAAGCAGTTATAAGTTGGCACGAACCACAAAGCATAAAGTTCAAAAACCGTCTATAGCAAGTTGATCGATCAACTTTGCCTGTTAATTATTATGTGTAACAGAGATTGAGATTTTGGTTCCTTCGTGTGTTTTTGAAAATTACAATCCGACTTTATAACTCTTGACAAAAAATAATGTTTAAAAGAATACAAACAAACCTATATGACTTTGGGGGAAGCAAAATGTCTCACCTTTTTTTGGTTTAGTTGTTTGTATCTACACATTGCTCAGATTCTAACAGAAATGATCATTTAGTGTCCAAGAAACCTGTGTTCGAGTAAGAAGTTCGTCTCTTGTTTCTGTAACCTTTCCCTCTTGTTGTTCCTCTGCCTCTACGAGTCGAGAACACCAATAGCATCACTACCAAGAACCCTACTCCAGATATCAACCACAGCGCAATCACCCATAATTTCAACGTGCTGAATCTCCCTTCAGACTCGGACGAACCACTTGACTCTTTTGTTTCATCGCTTCCTTGGGTTTGTTTTGTTTCAATGTTACCAACTTTTCTCGAAACCGAGATCTTCTCAGTCGATTCTGATCCAGGTTCAGGGCAATTTCTTCTCTTGTGATGCAGAAATAGAGCTTCGTTTAGCTTCTGTCCACATTCAATGCTGAGAAGGTCTCTTTGCCGTAGATCATTGTCTGTTTGATGGACTGCCGAAGGACTAGGCGGGTCTGGAAACTTTGCCCAGCATTTGTTGATCAAATCAGTGTTCCTCCAGTTCGCCTTGTCAAAGCTCCAATTTCCGACTTTGAACTCAAGACCGTAGTGGAAAACTCGATAGTCAGCACCAGGTTCAGGAACATACCCGGGATAAATCATAATTTCTTTGTTTATGCTATGCCGCAAATTCAGCTGCACAAATGTTGTATTTAGACACTAGTCGAAACCAATCATTATCATTGAGCTGAAAGTTCAGAATAAGTTTTACCTCTGCAGCACCAAATGAATAACCATACATTTCGCTGATCCAACCGGATTCATATATATCCCCAGTTAACTCCTTCCCGTAGTGTTCTTTGTCTGCTCGAACCTCCTGGGTTTTAAGCAACCAGTACATTGCAAATTTCCGGAGATCCTCTATGTGCATTATAATGACTCCACCAACTTTATCACAAGCCTCGGGATTACGCGTGTGAAGTCTTGCAAGGTCATTATCACATCCAATAAGATAGCTAAACAAAAGAAAGAGAGACGGTTTAAGGGGACTTCTGCATCATCTATAAATTGGAAAAGAGAGAAAAAGAATTTTGTTGTTTCTCAAGATTCTTACTCGTAAGGAGTTGAAACTGGTCGGCCTCGAGCTGCCTTAAACTCCCAAGGTGTGATGGGTCCACGAAGGATCATGTCAGCATCAAGAATTACTACGTACTCTGCATCAATGTTCGTGTGGTGAAGCCAATGGACAACTGCTGCTGGTTTGTTAATTGCCGGGTACCTGATTCAGTTAAGAGCATAGCAAAATCAGACGAAGATCAAGTTATAACTTGGAGACCTGAGGTTTAACTGCTAAACTTACCAATCGCCTGTTAGAGGATGTCTGCTCATCGAAGGAACATAATGCGTCGGGGCCAAGTCATGACCTTTATAGTTTTTAAGAGCTTCATCTGTGCAACTGAGAAGCCGAGTGATATTTCCAGGTTGGCCGCTCTGGCGGAAACTGTGCATGAAGCCCACTGTTTGCCAATCGAAATAAGTCGTGCACTCAGTAGAAAACAGTGTGTGAATCTTTGGATAAGTTCCTTTGAATTCATCAATGGGTGGCGGCTCGTGTTGGTCTGGCAGGATATGTACACTTCCTGGTGCAAGCAGTTTAGGCCTTGTTAACTCCATGAAAGTTTTGCTCTTCAGAAAGCTCAAGTATTTGGTCCACTTTGGTTTTGGACACCCATTTTCTGCGTGACGCAGTATGAGTCCCTCGTTCAATGTATTCATGCATTCCAAACTCAAAATTAGACCTCTTCGTTTAGACGGATCAGGTTCCATTATTTTAACCTAATCAACGAAAAGTGTTTCGTCAGTAATTGCACCCATTAGAGATATATGAAATTGAGTTTAGAACTTGTTAAGCTAACCTCTCTTGGATATGGAGGCTCGGGGAAGAGGCGATTGCAGTCGTAGACTATATTGTCTTCGTGGTGGTCCAGTTTAGTGAAAGACCAGTTCCCAATGGAAAAAGGTAAACCATAATGCATAAGAACAGGCTCAACACCTTCTCGTGGAACATACCCGGGATATATCATCAAGTCGTCATTAATCTTGTGCTTAAGTCCTGCCTGTGGATCAAAAACAAAATCACAAAGTTTTATAATCGAAACCAGACGTACTGAGGACTGTAATAGTCAGAGCATGAGCAAGAGAAATTAGGAAAGTGGTGACTTTACCTCTGCAGCACCGAAGGAGTAACCATACATCTCACTGATCCAACCTTTGCCGTAAATATCTCCGGTAAGATTGGTGGTCCAGTGAGCTGTATCTTGGCGAACGTCTTCGGTCTTTGACAGCCAGAGAGGGGCCAAGACCCGAA
Source organism: Arabidopsis thaliana (assembly GCF_000001735.4). NCBI lineage: Eukaryota > Viridiplantae > Streptophyta > Magnoliopsida > Brassicales > Brassicaceae > Arabidopsis > Arabidopsis thaliana. The sequence continues at coordinate 264,696 of NC_003074.8, forward strand.
GATCGTCGATATGCATAGCGAGAAGACCGCCAACTTTGTCACAGAGTTCAGGATGCTTTGTGTGCAACCGCACAAGGAGGTTATCGCAGCCCACCAAGTAGCTAAATCATATAGAAAAAAGGAGTGAGCAACAAATAAAAGAAAGGATTAAGATTTATGTTATGACTGAAGAGGAGGTAGGAATACCCGTAATGGGCGGCAAAGGGTCTTCCCCTTTCAGCACCGAGTTCCCAAGGGATGATAGGACCTCGAATGATCATGTCAGCATCAAGAATAACGACCCAATCCACATGCTTGGCCTCTTCACTGTGTTGAAGCCAGTAAAGAACTCCAACTGGTTTGTTAATTGCTGGGTACCTATAGAGTTCATTCAATAAATACATCAAAGATCCATCTAACCCATCACCAAGATTCCAAAGCTAGCGACCAGTACTAAGGATTAAACCAAATTGGCCCTAATTGATCCAACTCAATTTCACAAGTTAGCAATGGCAAACTGGTGCAAGAGACAGAACAACGTGGTTCTGTCTAGCACTAATGTTCCACAACAACAACAAGAAGTTTCCGAGCAGAAAAATAGAAAGAAAAGAGAGTCAGTAATGGTGTTGGGAGTTTACCAGTCACCGGTCTTAGGATGTCTGCTCCAAGAGGGAACTTCGAAAGTGGGAGCGAGATTCATGCCTCTGTAAGTCTTCTTCTGATCATCGGTACAGCTCAATAACCGGGTAATCGGACCGGGTTGGCCGGATTTCAAGAAGCTGTGCATCAAACCAACAGTCTGCCAATCGAAGTAGTTCTGGCACTCCACCGAGAAGAGCGTGTGGATCCGATACGGTGCCATTTGACCCGATTCATCAGCCAAAACCGAGACCACCAGCGCAGCCACAATCGCCGTGATCAAATCCCACCGCATCTCGATTTTCGAATTTCAAAACCCTAACTAAATTTGCATACTTTTTTCCTCCGATCTAAAAAAAGTCAATGCATGGAGGATGATTGATCCATGGCGATGCGTTGCCTAGTTCTTCTCTATAAACCTGTCGATGGTTATGATTAGGTAGTGGCGACCACGAAGAACTGCCACTTGTGACTAATTAATAAATAAAAAAAGTTGAGATCTTTGGCATTTGAATAATAAATCAAAGATTCTCTCTTTGAATCGCCCAAGTTTTGGCTGCCATGGACTCCGGCAACCATTTTACATACACATACGTCCAAAACTCGGCGACTTGCCTGTGTTTTTTTTTTTATTCTCACAAATATTTTTTTTAATAACCAAACAAATACAATAACAATTTTCTTACAAGAATTATTAGTCTAAACATGATTAGTCTATTTTGCACCCAAACAAAAAAACATACTATAGAGTATTAGACCAATCCAAATTTTCTATATATCCATTTTATTTTTAATACAATAATATACATTTATTTCTGTCATTAGGTACTATACATTTGGTATATAAATGGCTTTTTGATTATGTCTTTCTTCTTTTCGGAGGAGTATACTCCATTTTTTCTGTTGGGAATCTCGCATGAACTAATAGAAACGTAGAATAATAATATACAGACAACATAGATCAGTTCATCAATTATCATTTTTTATTATTTGGTTTAAGATCAATTATCACTTGTTCTTGGATTGGAACTTATAAGTAATTATCGCTTTGCCTTTTTGATATATATCTTTTATTACTGTGTCGATCCAAAAAAGATGAAGGACATCACGTTATGGTACTCAAAATAGATGGTTAGCCACTAACGTAACAAGATCTAAGACCGTATAATCACATTTCCCTCGAATTAGAATCATTCTCCCTCGTTGACCTTTATATATAAGTACTATTTCCTTTGCGATGATCCGACTGTATCAACTAACTAAAAATACAGAAAGAGAAATTAAAAGAAAGAGAGGAGATCAAATATTGTAGCAATGAGAGCTTTCAGCTTAATGATATGTGTTCTCGTCTTGGCAACGTTGATTATGGTGGCCGAGTCTAAGTCTTCCTATAGTGGGAACGACGAGACACTCACTCCTCCTCCTCCGATGGCTCCTTCACCGTCACCAACTGGTACTGACGGCGGTCACTTTGGTGAACCCAAGACGCTTCTACCACCTCCAAACGCCGCCACTTTCACCACTTGCCCGCTGTTAATCACCTCAACATTGATTAGTGCCTTGGCTTTCGTCTTCTAATATAAGACGTGTTTTTCTTCTTCTTTACTTTGTTTTGAATTTATTTCCTTGTTTTGTTTTCAAGTTCAACTCGTGTATACTGATCTCCAACTAACCTTCGACTACGAGTATTCACAACGATCAGATAAATTTTGCGATGTACTGATAAACGAAACTAGTACACTATCCCCATTTAATTTGTTGTCTTTTATTCTCATAGTATTATAGACTTTAATTAGCAAAAAATTATTGTTTGGATAATTATTGTTTGGTTACATTTAAGAATCGTAGATTAATTTCTAAATTAAAACAAATTAGCATTGATCATATACTACATATTACTCTGAAACATTACATTTCTTTTTGCGATCAGGGCAGAACATATAAACACGAAGTTGCGTGGGAATGAAAATCTAATTGTGGTCCTAAAATGAGAAATCGGAACTCGTTCTAATACTATTTTGAAAATATGAGATTCCAAACTCAAAATTAATTGATAATGAATAAAATGTTTTTTTTTTGGTAAAAGATGAATAAAAAGTTATACGTATATTATTCATAATAAATTTATCACCTTTTGGTTCTTATGATTAATCAAATATCAACGGTTTCTATTACCGTGATGATCCAACGATCGAGATCAACGCCCGTTAATAATAAGTTGTGTTAAAGAATTTCTACTTGGTCGTCTGAATATGCAAAAGTACATGTCGCTGTTTCTATTATTCACAGCTGTGACAGAACATTCATGGGTTTTTGGTCACCGAAACAGATTCAGACACGTCAACATGTTCGCAAAGTGCACTCATTATCCCTCGTTGACTTCTATTTAAAACTGACGAGTAATTATTACTATCAATATTGGGCTCTCGTATATGGTATATTATCGGGCCCAACCCAAAACATATTTGGGCCGGATTAGAAACTAGTGAGAAAAAGGGAATGTTACTATGTTAGTATTATTGTTGACTGTTAGAGTTTTTTTCGCTCCGCCTCTCTGAAACTCGCCGCTAGTAAGCTTCTTCTTCACTTGTGCTCTTCTTCGACGTAAGTTTTCTCTCTTTCCTTCTCAAAGGTTTCTCTCTCGATTGACAATCCTAAGTTTCCTCGCTCTTGTGGCAATTTTAATTTTATTTTTCTGGATTTGGCTAACCCTAATTTCGTCTGGAAACAATGATATTCAACGAAATGGCGATTTGTGATTTAAAAAGTTGCTCTGTTTTTGGTATCTAAAATTTGTGTAGGAGATGAACCGTATTGGATTGATAAGGGGATCATCATCCAAGGATGTAGTCCGGAGAACGTTTGCAGCAGCAGCTAGTAAAGCCAAGAAAGGTGGCAAAGGAGGTGGAGCCAGCGATGCTCCTAAAGGTTCCAGCTTGACCAAAGAGATCAAATCCACCACTGTTGTTGGTGCCAATACTCTCAAAGACGGATCTGATCCCAAGATCTTGCCTGATTCTGATTACCCTGATTGGCTCTGGCATCTCCTCGATAAGCGACCAGCTCTCAGTGAGCTTAGGAGGAAGAACGTCGAGACTCTTCCCTACGATGATCTCAAACGTTTTGTCAAGCTCGACACACGGGGTAAAATCAAGGAGAACAACTCCATCAAGGCCAAAAACTGAGAGATGTAAGATGTTTTCAACTCTCTCACTGTTGCTGTTTTCTTTGTATGTGGGAACTATGCTTGCTAATAAGTAGATTCTTCCAGTTAGATTACATTTCCAAGGCGTTATTATGCTCTTGTATGTTCTCAGACACTCTTAGTATATCCAAGAAATTGCTGCTTCATCTTTTCTCTGCATGATTCTCTTTGAAAAGTTGGAATAGGTTTATTCTTACTTGCTCTAAGTATATTCTTTCAGTTATCTTACTTTTCCGAGTCAGTAACATTATGCCCTTGTAAGTTCTTGATCCTTAAGACTCTTTATTAGTGAATCCAAGAAATTGCTGCTTGTGTGAGTGAAACTCTTGGCTCTTGTTTAATCTACCGAATGATATGTCCAGCAAGTGTGTAATACAAATCCTTCTCCGGATAGAGGAGATGAGTTGGTCGGTTCTTAAAGACACTGCAGGTGTAACTGATCCATTTAACAATCAGATTTATTGTTTACTGTATGGGACCTGGCTCATTGATATTGCATCACTATTCTGTTGGTGGATACCAACTCTTGTTGTCTATCTCTTTGTGGGGTTTGATACCTTCAAAAGAAAGGTAAAGCAAATGTTGCATCATTATCTCCCCTTTGTCTTCCATTATTGCTCTTCTTTGCTTTGATTGTTACTTGTCTCCTGTGATTTGCCCAGTTACAATTTCATATTGCTTTGTGTTAATACTAGTTAGGATAAGTTTCAATTTAAATCGGTTTTGATTTAGGTCTTATTGGTCTGATATTATGGCTTTTCTCTCTCTCTCTCTATGGTATTGTATCTGACAAGTGCTGCTACTTATTTGCTTTATGGTTATATCCTCCCATGCCCATGAAAGGTTTAAGAGTTTGAAAAGGAGACACCACTCATCACATGCTTTTGTGGGTATAACAAAAAATAAAGCTAACTTTTTTCTCTGCTCACATGCTTATTTTCCTCTTTTGACACCTTAACAATATCTTGCTTTGTTTTTGTTTCGTTTTTTGCATGTTCCTTCTTAACTATATGTACTAAATGTATGATTTAGATATGTTATGGATATAATTATCCAAATCTGTGGTCATGATTGATAGAGGCCACGAGGGCGGACATTTTAAATCGCTGATCCGAATTTGTTCTTATAGTCTCTCTACTATAATGTAATGGGACATAGGTTGGGTGTAGTTGCCCATCCTTATTTGTTGTCTGAATAAACTCTTACCTATATTTATTTATTTATATATAAGTGCAACGGTACTACTATTTCCAGAAAGAAATTTTGATGGTTCATGTTTCCTTCTACTCTTTTATTTTGCTCTTAAGAGGCTTTATCGACATATAATATAAATTCAAACACTGCTGCAATTCTAACGGATATAAATCATCCAATAAAATCTCAGAAATAAAAACGAGTAACGAATTTTGAGATTTGCAAGAATCTCAAAAGATGTCATATTAAAAAATTCTTCGATATCCAATTAAAGACTCGATTATACGGACTTGCTTTGGAGAATCCACACCAACACTCAATTCGATTACCTCGAAAACAAAAGTAGTTCAACTTTTGATACCATCTCAAATAATACTAAACAAGTTCTTGATATACATTTATTCCCGATGGGTGAAAAAGGCCACTTTTCTCCATGTGTCTCTATCATTACTATCAAGTATCAACCCTTTTTCACTTTATAGAATTAGGCATTTCTCACGATCAGTTCCTCCTTCCAATTATTATTCTGTAACTTTTGAAGTCATTTCTACTCCCTAATGTTACGCGTTAAACATTTATTTATAAAAAAAGATCTAAGATTTTTTCCAATTATTCCTTCAAATTTGGTATTTAATTCGTGTAATGAAGACACCAGATTTTTCCAAGTACGGTTACATATATAAACTGGGGAGTTTTCTTTGTTTAGGCTGATTAAAGAGACCCAAGTGCCTCCTACGCTATTCTTCATTTTCTCCGGTGACCAATCCTTTTCTTTTTCTTCTCCTCTCCGTCCTTAAATAGTTATATAGGAGCAGGCATTGTTCCTTGATCACCAAGAAATCGCTTTGACCCCTATCTCCTTCTTCTGCAACTCTTTTTCAGTTTTCCTCAACACAATTTCTATGCCTCCGACCTACTTTCCTCTCCGTTGGGAGAGCACCGGCGATCAGTGGTGGTACGCTACTCCCATTGATTATGCTGCCGCCAACAGCCAGTACGACCTAGTCCGTGAGCTTCTCCGAATCGACTCCAATAACCTCATTAAGCTCACTTCCCTCCGCAGAATTCGCCGCCTCGAAACCGTCTGGGACGACGATTCCCAGTTCCACGACGTCGCCGCTTGCAGATCACGCGTCGCCAGAAAACTTCTCGCCGCCTGCGACGAAGGCGGCTCGCCGGGATCCAAGAGGAACACTCTTATCCGCTCTGGGTATGGTGGCTGGCTGATTTACACGGCAGCCTCTGCCGGAGATCTAGCGTTTGTTCACGATCTCCTGGAGAGAAATCCCCTGTTAGTGTTCGGCGAAGGAGAGTACGGCGTCACTGATATACTCTACGCAGCTGCCAGAAGTAAAAACGACGACGTTTTCCGTCTCATTTATGATTTTGCGGTTACTCCGAGGTTTGGAACAGGTGGCATCGAGCAGCAAACCGGAGAGATTCCGGCGGCTTACAAATGGGAGATGAAGAACAGAGCGGTTCACTCTGCTTCGAGAGGAGGCAATCTGATCCTTCTCAAAGAACTTCTCTCCGATTGTTCTGTTGAACATGTCTTGGCCTTCCGAGACAAACAGGGCTCCACTATCCTCCACTCAGCCGCCGGAAAAGGAAAAACTCAGGTAAGTGTCTCCGGCCACTGCTATAACTAAAATATCAATCGATAGATGAACAAAATTACGGATCTTGGTGATTATGATGCAGGTGGTTAAAGAGCTTGTGGCTTCATCATACCATTTAGTTGACGCCGTGGACAACCAAGGGAACACGGCTTTGCACGTTGCAGCTTACCGTGGCCACGCTGATCTTGTGGATGTTCTCATCTCGGCATCTCCATCTTTGATCTCCGCCAGAAACAACGCCGGAGATACTTTCCTTCACGCCGGAATCTCCGGTTTCCAGACTCCTGCGTTCGAAAGGCTTGACAAGCATACGGAGCTCATGAACCGTCTGATCACTTCCGCAGCCTCGAAATCCCAAGGGGATTTTGTAAATTATAGGAACAATGAGGGACGCACGGCTCTTCACTTGGCCATCTCTGGGAATGTTCCTCTGGAGTTCGTTGAGATGCTTATGTCTGTGAAATCCATTGATATAAACATACGTGACAACGCTGGTATGACTCCGCTTGATCTGATCAGGCAGAAGCCGCTGTCTCCAACGTCTGATCTCCTGTTCCGACGACTCGTATCAGCCGGAGGGATGTTCAGTTGTCGTGATCAAAGCATCACAAGTGTCGTCGCGTCTCACTTGAAGGACAGAGGAAACTTTTACAGCCCTGGAGCTCGTTTCAAGACATCGGACGCTGAGATGTTCCTAAGCACCAGACTTGAAGTTGCGCCTGAAAAGATTGGTGTTGTTGTCCCTAGACACGTGAGATCCAGTTCCTGTTGCATTGAGATTGGTCAGCTAAACGTGATGGATGAGAATCATCATCTCAAGAAATGCAGAAACGCGTCTGTTAACTCTACAACAGAGAGATTGAAGAGCGTTTTCCACTGGCCGCGAGTCAAGAAACAACCTGGCCATTCCAAGAACAATTCTGATATTAGCATCATTTCGACAACACTTGAGACGCAAGAAACTCCTGTCCCTCTCCGTCAGAGATTCTCAAAAAGCAGCACTTCTTCCCTTGATCCGCCTAATAACAATAAAAGAACGTTGGCGGTAAGAAGTAACCAGTCTAGTCCCAGAGCCAAGAAGAAACGGTTTGGGTCGGTGCGGTCACGGTCGAGCTCATTCTCGAAAATATCCATCCACTCTTCTTCCACTTCTTCGACTTCGAGCATGGTTGATCTTAAACAGAAGGGAGTGCTGATTGATACGAGCATAGCCGGACCATCTGGATTGAAACGGTCAGAGCCGGTGAAAAATAAGGTAAGCGAGAAGCAGGGTTCGGTGAGGAGTAGATTGAAGAGCCATTACTTCTGCTTTGGTACTTCAGCTTTGTCAGTGAAAACGCCGGCTACTGTCTTGGTATAAACCAGGTTATTGGGTATAGAACAAAACCGGTTTGTATTTAGTTTGGTCTTCTAAGGTCTCTTATGAAATAATGAAATTTGTTGGGTTATTTCAAGCCACGCGCCAACGATGGGCGTATGTATTTGTACCAGGGTGGCACCCACTAGCTGACTTGGTCATGGATCTTACTTTGATCAATCTTCCTATCATTGACTTGAAGAAATGTTTTACATTGAAACCGTTTGTTTTGTTACACGGCAAACGTAACAAGACAAATCAGACTAATAAAAACTTTCATTTAAAAAATAACTTTCATATGCAATTAGAATAAACAATAATCAGAATTACAGAAATTGTCCAATAGTGACATAAAATCAATATACAATAGCTTAACCAATGGAGTCATTATGAACATGTATCCCAATCAACGACCATTTTTAATATGAATTGAAGAACAACACAAAATTTCCAGGTAATTTCAATCATTTGCACAGCTAATAAACCTCAGTGGGGGTAAAGGTCAACTTTCATTCTCTATCTCTCTTGCTCCCAACTTTTGGAACCACACAAGACAAGAAAAACAGATAGGAAAGATTGCCTCACAAGTCACAACATTCCTAAGTTTGCAATGGCGGGAATCCCAGATCATATCCAAGACCAACATCTTGTGGAGGAGGTATATGCTTTTTATGATTTTGTTACATTGAAAAACTTTATTCTTAAAGAGTTTTTGTTACTCTACTTACAGGATCAACCCTTTGATCTGGAAGATTGGCTTCCAATCACAGCATCAAGGAATGCCAATTGGTATTATTCAGCTTTCCACAACGTCACTGCCATTGTTGGTGCTGGCGTTCTCGGTCTTCCTTACGCCATGTCAGAGCTTGGATGGTATCTTCCAACTGAGATTTCAAATACACCAAATTTATTTGAAGATGTACATATGTATATATTAGACTTTACCAATGATGTTTTCAGGGGACCTGGGGTTGTGGTGTTGATCCTGTCATGGGTGATCACGTTATACACCCTCTGGCAAATGATTGAGATGCATGAGATGTTTGAAGGGCAACGGTTCGATAGGTACCATGAGCTGGGTCAGGCAGCCTTTGGTAAAAAGCTTGGTTTGTACATCATCGTGCCCCTACAACTACTTGTCGAGATCAGTGTGTGCATAGTCTATATGGTCACTGGAGGTAAATCCCTGAAGAATGTACATGACCTTGCTTTGGGAGATGGTGACAAGTGCACAAAGCTTAGAATTCAACACTTCATTTTGATCTTTGCCTCTTCACAGTTCGTGCTCTCCCTTCTTAAGAACTTCAACTCCATTTCTGGTGTCTCCTTGGTAGCTGCTGTCATGTCTGTCAGGTAGCTCCTTCCTTTTGCTATTTTCATCTCGTGAAAACATAACATGAACAAGAGAAGAAATTATCAAATGTTTGTTTCCAATGCACAGCTATTCTACAATTGCTTGGGTAGCCTCGCTGAGGAAGGGTGCCACCACCGGGAGTGTAGAGTACGGCTATAGAAAAAGAACAACCTCAGTGCCATTAGCCTTCTTAAGTGCACTGGGTGAAATGGCTTTTGCGTACGCAGGTCATAACGTTGTTTTGGAAATTCAAGCAACGATCCCATCAACACCAGAGAACCCATCAAAACGACCCATGTGGAAGGGAGCGGTTGTAGCCTATATCATTGTAGCTTTCTGCTACTTCCCTGTGGCACTTGTAGGTTTCAAGACCTTTGGAAACAGTGTTGAAGAGAGCATCCTCGAATCACTAACAAAACCAACGGCACTTGTCATTGTGGCCAACATGTTTGTGGTCATACATCTCTTGGGAAGCTACCAGGTACACCAGAAAACGCCTCTCATTAGAAGCAAAAAAAAACTTGTAGTTCCCCGCCTTAACTGATCTGCTTTGTCCTCCTAGGTGTATGCGATGCCCGTGTTTGACATGATCGAATCTGTAATGATAAGGATATGGCACTTCAGTCCAACAAGAGTTCTACGGTTTACCATCCGATGGACTTTTGTGGGTAAGTCTCTGTGATTTTTGCAAACCAAAGAAACTAAATTCACATTCTTTTCAGAGGAGTAGCATTTTGATGATTGATTAACTTACCTCTATATCGCAGCCGCCACGATGGGAATAGCGGTCGGTTTACCGTATTACAGCGCATTGCTGTCATTTTTTGGGGGATTTGTGTTCGCCCCGACCACATACTTTGTAAGCGCGAATACTCTACTCTTAAACTGCTCTTGATATCATCAAACTTCAATCAACATGTTAATAACTCTAACAAACATAATGATATGTTATCTTTCAGATCCCATGCATCATGTGGCTGATCCTAAAGAAACCAAAGAGATTTAGTCTCTCATGGTGTATGAACTGGGTAAGATGTTTGTAGTCCTCAGATCAAAAGCTAAATATGACACTTACAGCTAAGTTAAATCTTTTTTTTTGGAGCAGTTTTGCATCATTTTTGGGCTTGTGCTGATGATCATAGCACCTATTGGGGGACTGGCCAAACTAATCTATAATATTCAAAAGGGCACTCTACCTAATTCAAGATGCAACTTACCTAAACACTGACGATTGCCTTGTAGGTAACATAAATTGGTTGGACGCAACAATTTCGCTGGTACTAGAGTCTAGAGGCTCTATTACCAAACTCGAGTGTAAATCTATAGAATTAACTCTGAGACATGCTCCCTCTCTCTCTCGGTGCTGTCGGTCATTGGTTTATTGAATTAACCAAAATTTTACTCACTACACAAAGTGTTATTGATTGTTTACTCGGATAAAATGCCATCGCATTGGTTAAATATCAATCTAACTATCATTTTTTACAACAACTCATGTACACTTGACTGCTGTTATCCAAGACACAACACTCATGAATCTCAGTCGATTTCACCCTCTTCTACTTCATTGCCGGGATCTGGAAACGCAAGCATGTCGGATTCATCTTCATCCTCCTCATGTTTCATAAATAGCCCCAGCTGCTCTAGAGGATTACTTCCTCCAAACCCAAATACAGCCAACCCATCAGACTCAGAGCCAACATCTCTTAGATTTCGTAACTGGTCCGTGTTAACCGTTTTGAGCAGTTCTAGGTCCTTGAGAAACCTTGTGTTCTCATTTATTTCAACCGACTTCTCCATCTGGTGTACCATTCAGTCATGGCAATGATCAATATACATGTATTGCAGTTTATAAAACCAAACTGGTACAAGGCAGCAATTTTGATTTACCTCAAGCAATGCCTGCCGGGCTGCTTCTCTTTCAAGTTCCAGTTTCCTCTTAGCCTCTTGTGCCTCAGCTTTTCTACGAGCTTCTTCAGCTTCCTTGGCTTCTGCTTGTAACCGTGCTTTTTCTGGTGCACAAAACAATAAGAGGACAAGTTTATGTACGTATATACTACTTGGTATATATCATCAATCAAAAAATCGAAACTAGCAAATCAAGAATACCTTTCTTCTTTTGCAATTCCAGTTCTTCCTTCTCACGTTGCAGTGTCTCTGGGTCTCGTTTCTCATTCTGATCTCACAAATATAATTTTGAAAGTCAAAGAGGGAGGGCTAACCAGATATAACAGCTCACACCTCCACAAACACAGCTAACCTGATTAAGAGTTATCTCTTGAGCCTTCAAGATTATATCCGCAAATCGATTTTTCAATAGAGCAGCCCTGTAACGCTTTTCTGGAGGTAGTTCCTTCTCTTTTGGAGCACTATTTCCTAAATTATTAATGGGTCAAGAGTGAGATGCCACCCTCAGATATTAGAGCACAGATATTTTTCTGCTACACTTCTGAGCTTACCATCTTGATGACCATCTGCCCCCTCAATAAGACTTAGCTTCCCTCTGGATGCATCTTCCATCTGATTCAATCCACCGACGGAATCTGCTTTTAGAAAGGGAATAAGAAAACCAAGGTTTATTAATTAATATCAACAAAACTTAACATCTTTTGCACCAAAAGAGGAGTAATCACTGATTAGAGATAATATGATCACTATAGAAAATAGCAAACAGCGACCTGGGAGTAAAACAAGCAGAAAATGTAACAGGTCTATCACTATCATACTAGGTGTGTAATATGAGTTGCTATCAGTAAGGTCAGTAAGTTTCACTCCAAAAAAACTACAGAAGTAACATTGAGTATTCTAGATGGACGGCCACTTCTGACAAGAGGGAAGTAAAATGGTTCCGAGGGTTAAGTACATATAAGAATTGCAAACATCAAACGTCTGCAAAAGCTCCATAGAGAAAAAGACAAATACAATGTAGCAAGATTAAACAAACCACTGTAGTTCTCTAACGCCATACCTTTTTCTGTTCTGACAGTTGAGATGTGAGATATAGGGTGCTCATAATTACCAATGTCAACATCCTCGTCCTCCAATTCACTCCCTGCAAGTAACGAGGAGGAAATGACAGCTTAATCATAGAGTAGGACATGCGAATTAGCTCAAACAACAAAACCAGTGTATGCTAACCATCACAGTGTTGCGTCAATGAATTTCCTGGCCCTGACCCATGTAAAAGCTACATCAAGAAAGTTTTCGCTGTTTATCAGTCATGTTAACAAATGGATCAAGAATGAGATATAGAAAGGTGATTACCTCTAACACACAGGGTTCACCGTTTGAATCTTTCTTTTGATTTTCTCGCAGAAACTCATCAAAGAGATCCCGCAACTGGAACAAGGCATCATGACTGAGATCATTGATGTCAATCTCTATCTCATCATCTCCAGATCTCTCTTCCTTGGAGCTGTGATCTCTCAGGAAATTTATTATCTGTACAGGGAATTCTGTCAAGGACCCCAAATCTCTGCCAAGCTTTACTCTATCCTCATCTGTCATAACCCGCTTAGCAGGCTCTAAGAGGCTGTTACGTTTCACAGCATTCATCTTTCTCTTCTTAGCCACAGGCTCAGGTATCGCAATATCTTTGTGAGCAAGAGTAGCCAAGTTACTTGGTTCAGATTTGGTTCCGGATGACTTCTTCTCGATAGTTTTCCATCTCACTTCAAAAAACTTGCTGAGAGTATCAGCGAAGCGATACACATTATTATCTGACGGGTTATAAGTCATAGCATTGCGGAAAGTAAGACGGACATCAGCAGAAAACTCTGAAGGGCTTGAATACGTGCCGGAAGTTAACTTGCTTTTAACAGTTCCTAAATCCATAGGATGTTTGATAATGGTGAAATAATCAGGAATGTTGAGCTTGACGACGTCCACAGGGGTATTAAAGAGCCAACAATGCTGCTGCGACATCAATCGTTTAAGGAGGCTCTCACATTGCTTCATCCGAAGCATAGTGGAAGTGGTGACTGGCTCTGGTTTGGTTGCTGTGAAGGGGAGCACCCTTTTTCCAGGGCCAGTAGAGCATCGTGACATTCCAAAACTCTTGGGGCGAGACACATTACTTGCAGGTGTACTAGTAACAATCTTAGATATAGGAAGAAGGTCCCCAACACTCTTCTGAAAGGACCGTAGTTGTTCCAGCTCCTGACGAAGCGTATGAATCCACTTTCTCCTTTCTGATGATGACAAGTCAGACAAGGGTAAAACTATTCTCGGGACACCAAAAGTTTCATCATCCTTGGAAGCATTGGGGCTATCATCACAGCCGCCGGGAGAGTCAAAACTGTTACGATTATAATCTCCTGGGAAACCACCGTTCCTCACAGTCATGATATCGCCCACCGAAGTGCGAACCTGCACAAATCAAAATATTTAAGTCAGTTTTGAGAAACCCTAACTATGAAAACCTGAAAGCAATTCAATTCTTAGAGCCCTATAGTATTGCTGGAGGAGAGCAGTGAACACTCAATATGCATAAAAAAGGAAATTCGGAACTAACCAACTCGAAACACTTAGCAAGCGATCGAACCGGAGCAGAAGTAAGAGAACCGAGGAACAAGCGTAAATCTTCTCCAGCAGAAACAGATTAACGCTAGAGATTGGTGTAGAAGATGATGATGAAGAAGAAGATAGAGTAAAACCCTAGAGTGGAGACGAAGAAGACGACCGAGAAGTAGAGAGAGAACAAAATCGCTCTCTGCCCTCCCTTCTCTAGTGTCCCGTCCCTAACGAATGCTGCGTCTAACGCCGTTTTGCTACTGGGCAGGACTCAATCTGGACCGTCGGATCTGATCCCTCGAATTAAAATCGAATGCAAATACTTCGGTGCATAAAAATAATATCCTGGGCTTATAATGTAAAGCCCAATGAACTTTTTAATGTGCCTTTATTGGGTCTACGGATGACTCAACACGGCACGCTGTGAAAGCTCGAATCGCAGGAACGGCACGCGCTTTTTTCCTTCGAAAACAATTTCTTCTCCTTCTTCTTCAATTGATGGTTTGATTTACACATCCTTCTTCTTCCAGTTCCATGTCGCATACGTACACAGATTGACAGCGAAGCTAGTTAGCTCAGATTTTGGATCTCGAATTTCAGTTAATTCGATCCGGTTATGGACATTCTTTTTGCTCAGATCCAGGCGGACCTCCGTTCAAATGACGCGCTTCGCCAGTCATCGGCGCTTCTTCAGGCGCTGCAGCAATCCGCCGCCGGAAGAGATATCTCTGTGATCGCTAAGTCTGCTGTGGAGGAGATTGTTGCTTCTCCGGCTTCAGCTGTTTGTAAGAAGCTGGCATTCGATCTCATCCGATCTACCCGCCTCACTCCGGATCTTTGGGACACCGTTTGCTCAGGTGTCAAAACGGATCTTCATTTTCCGGACCCGGATGTTACCGCCGCTGCCGTCTCCATCCTTGCGGCTCTCCCTGCCTTCTCGCTTCCTAAACTCATCTCTGATTGCAGCTCTGAGATTGCTTCCTGCTTCGATTCTCCATCTGACAACCTTCGTTTTTCCATCACCGAGACACTTGGCTGCATCCTCGCGCGTGATGATCTCGTTACTTTGTGCGAGAACAATGTGGGTCTCCTCGACAAGGTCTCCAACTGGTGGGCTCGGATCGGCCAGAACATGCTCGACAAATCCGACGCCGTCTCCAAGGTTGCCTTTGAGTCCGTCGGCAGACTCTTCCAGGAGTTCGACTCCAAGCGGATGAGCCGTCTTGCTGGCGATAAGCTCGTTGACAGCGAGAACTCCCTCGCCATCAGGTCCAAGTGGGTCTCTTCCATGGTTGACATTGTATGGAGAAAGAGGAGCGCTTTGATGGCTAGGTCTTTAGTCCTTCCTGTCGAAACCTTCAGAGCCACTGTTTTCCCTCTTGTCTTTGCTGTCAAAGCTGTTGCTTCCGGTAGTGTCGAAGTGATTAGACAGCTTTCCAAGGCTTCCTCTGCTGCTGCTGCAGCTAATGCCACCGTTGTGGACTCCAACGCCGAGAAGCTGGTTGGCGTCTCAGATTTGGTTACCCATTTGGCGCCATTCTTGGCTTCCTCTTTGGATCCAGCTTTGATTTTTGAAGTGGGAATTAACATGCTCTACCTGGCAGATGTTGCCGGAGGCAAGCCAGAGTGGGCTTCACAGTCCATTATTGCAATTTTAACACTCTGGGACCGCCAAGAATTTTCCTCTGCTAGAGAGAGTATAGTCAGGGCCGTTGTTACGAACCTGCACTTGCTTGATCTGCATATGCAGGTATGTCGTTTTTTACTTCATTTAAGCTCGGTTAGTTGTGTACCTTTGTCTTGAAGCTGTGGCCTATGATTTCTGAATCATTCTTTTTGGAATTTGTTACGAAGGTTTCGTTGTTTAGAAGACTGCTGCTTATGGTGAGAAACTTGAGAGCAGAATCGGACAGGATGCACGCATTAGCCTGTATCTGTCGGACAGCTCTCTGTGTTCACCTTTTTGCCAGAGAAAGTGCCCGAAGAGGTCAGAAGCCTCTGCCTGGGACAGATATTATTTCTCTCTTTGAAGATGCAAGGATTAAAGATGATCTCAATAGTGTTACCAGTAAGAGCTTATTTCGGGAAGAGCTGGTGGCAATGCTTGTGGAAAGCTGCTTCCAGTTGTCTCTACCTTTGCCTGAACAAAAAAACTCGGGTATGGAGAGCAGAGTGATTGGTGCGTTAGCATATGGTACTGGTTATGGTGCTCTGAACTGGACAGAACCAGCCCTTGAGGTTGTGGAAGTTTGTAGGCCTTGTGTCAAATGGGATTGTGATGGCAGGACGTACGCTGTAGATTGCTATTTGAAATTGCTTGTTAGGCTGTGCCATATCTATGATACCCGTGGAGGAGTGAAGAGGCTGAAAGATGGTGCTTCCCAGGATCAAATATTAAATGAGACACGATTGCAGAACTTGCAACGTGAGCTTGTTAAGGATCTCCAAGAGGTAATTAAGCCTCAGCTGAAAGTTAGAAGTAACCCTTGGCAATTTTCCTCGAAGAATTTTAGTTAGGCTTTCTTAAGTACTATTTAATACTAAATGTGGAGGAGAACTATTGCTTGTGGACTGAAACGTGGTCAATGTCTTATAAAAATCTTGATCTCAATTTGGCAGGTAAATACCCCAAGAATCCTCGGGCGTCTTATATGGACAATCGCAGAACATATTGATCTAGAAGGTCTAGATCCACTTTTAGCTGATGACCCCGATGATCCATTGAATATTATCATAGCAAACATACATAAGGTTCTCTTCAACTTGGATGCCGCTGCTACTACATCGAATAGGCTACAAGATGTTCAGGCAGTCTTATTATGCGCCCAGAGGATGGGATCGCGTCATGCAAGAGCTGGCCAGTTATTAACCAAAGAGCTTGAAGAGTATAGGAACCATGCTGCTGCAGATACAGTTAGCAAACATCAAACCCGTTTAATATTGCAGAGGATCAAATATGTTTCAAATCTTCCTGAAAGAAAGTGAGCTTTCCCTTGGCTTGTAATCCTTTTATTATGTGAGTTTTACTGCATTTCTGGATTGGAACTCAGACAACCTATTATTTTCCAGGTGGGCTGGAGTTAGTGAGACAAGAGGAGATTACCCGTTTAGCCACCATAAGCTTACTGTTCAGTTTTACGAACCATCAGCTGCTCAAGACAGGAAATTAGAAGGTCTAATTCACAAGGCCATTCTCGAGCTTTGGAGGCCAAAGCCCACTGAATTAACTCTCTTCCTTACAAAAGGGGTCGACTCAACTTCTATCAAGGTTCCTCCCACAGCATATCCTTTGACCGGAAGCAGTGATCCTTGCTATATAGAAGCTTACCATTTAGCAGATACAAATGATGGAAGGGTCACTTTGCACTTGAAGGTTGGTATATATTCTACTGTATCATCCTGCAGTTACTTGAATACAGTTTTAGTGGATAAAGTTTTAGCGTCTCAACACCTTATACTTTATGTTACCTTTCAGATTATTAATTTGACAGAACTTGAACTGAATCGTGTGGATATACGGGTTGGATTATCTGGTGCCCTATACTTCATGGATGGCTCTCCTCAAGCAGTGCGGCAGTTGCGTAATCTTGTCTCACAGGTTGCATGTCATTCTTCAGTGCTTATATACTCCCATCTCTTTACAGTTCTCTAATTTCTTAAGTCTTGTCAGTTGGAAACCGTTTCTGTTCTTACCAATCAATCAGTTTCGTATATGTTAGCTGTATTATCATGGACTCTGTGATTTACTTTTGTAGGATCCTGTACAATGCAGTGTCACCGTTGGTGTGTCCCAATTTGAAAGATGTGGTTTCTGGGTTCAAGTCCTCTACTATCCATTCCGTGGTGCTAGGGGAGAATATGACGGTGACTACATAGAAGAGGATCCACAGATCATGAAGCAGAAGAGAGGTTCAAAAGCAGAACTCGGAGAGCCTGTGATCTTAAGATGTCAGCCTTACAAGATCCCACTGACTGAGCTTCTTCTACCGCACAAAATCTCACCAGTCGAGTTCTTTCGTTTGTGGCCTAGCTTGCCAGCTGTTGCAGAGTACACTGGCACATATATGTATGAAGGAAGCGGCTTCATGGCGACCGCCGCACAACAGTATGGGGCTTCACCATTTTTAAGCGGACTCAAATCATTATCCTCGAAGCCATTCCACAGAGTCTGTTCCCACATTATACGCACAGTTGCTGGCTTTCAGGTGAACTTGGTTCTGTTATTCTTCTTGTTCCTTAACTGGATTGATGGTCTGATAAACCCCTAACTTGATGTCACTACAGCTTTGTTACGCTGCAAAAACGTGGCATGGAGGTTTTGTGGGTATGATGATCTTTGGCGCTAGTGAAGTGAGCAGGAACATGGATCTGGGTGACGAGACTACCACCATGATGTGCAAGTTTGTGGTTAGAGCATCAGAAGCATCAATCACAAAGCAAATAGAGTCGGATATTCAGGGATGGTGTGATGATCTAACTGACGGGGGCGTTGAGTACATGCCAGAGGACGAAGTGAAGGCAACCGCGGCCGAGAAGCTGAAGATCTCTATGGAGAGGATAGCTTTGTTGAAGGCAGCTCAGCCGAAGAAGACTTCAAAGATAGAGGAGGAATCAGAAAACGAAGAAGAAGAAGAAGGAGAAGAAGAAGATGATGATGAAGAAGTAAAAGAGAAAAAGGAGAAAGAAGAGGGAAAGGACAAGGAAGAGAAGAAGAAAAAAGAGAAGGAAAAAGGAACATTTTCTAAGCTGACAGCAGAAGAAACAGAGCACATGGCGCTTCAGGCAGCAGTGCTCCAAGAATGGCACATCTTGTGCAAAGATAGAAAATATACCAAAGTTAACTAAGAGCGAGAGTACTTTTTTCTCAGATGAAGCTACAACAATCTTTGTTTTCTTTTGTTGTGTGTGGTTTCTTCGTAGGTTTAGATGTTTTGTATTGTTGTTGGTGAAGAAAAGAAACAAACCAAGGATGTTACTATTGCCCTTTTTTACGAATTCTTCCGTCTTATTCACAAATTTCACACGTTTATGGAACCAAGGATGCATTTACCCATTTTCCATCAGTAACATTCTGTAGTCATGCAGTGTTTGGCGTGAGATTGCTCTGTTTTTTGCAACGAAGAAAACTGAAAGATAACCAGAAACAGATCCATGTTTAAGGAAGATGGTTTTGGCTTCATTTGTGATACAGTGTTTGAGATCCAGAAACAGGTTTATTGTCTGAGAAACAAGAAAGCCTTAAAAGCTTATCCACGTCTGCATTATGAACTTTGCTTACAAATAAAAAGACAGTCACATCACTAGCTTTCCTCTGAAGTAATTCCTCTACGCAGGTACTTCAGAGAGGGTCCTCTTCTTTCCTTTCTTTACCTCTGTTCCCTCATTTTCTGCCTGCTCTGCCTTCTTCTGCGCACGGATCATTGCTCGCCTTGCGCGCGGTCGCATCTCTCTAACTCTACGAGGCGGCATCACAAATGGCTCAAGTGGCTTGTCCCCAAAAGGATGCTCACCGCCTTCAAATATCCTCAGCTTCCGATCCCTGTCCTATACCCACACAAAGCAACAAAACCTCAGCACATTCTTGTTTTAAGCAACACATCCTAAACTATGCGAGCAATTCATTTAGGAGCTGAGAAGCGAGAATGTATCAGTACAAACAAGCCACTATTCCCACCAAAGATAAAGGACAAATAACAAAATGGTAAAACCAAGAGTTCAGAACAATCTTCCTTCCAAACCTAAATGATTTTCAAAACAAGGGTATATCATCTCATTCGATAAGACCGATTTGTGAGGAGAGACAACCTTTCTAGACATAGGACACCAAGAATCTCATTCCACACAACTCATGATGGATATCAACAAGTAAGAGTAAAGCCAAGGTGTGGGGTAATATCTGTAGCCAGAAAGTCAGGGATCTAAAAGACTGAGGATTCAGGTGATTAGAAAATGTTTCAGTTTATAGTGTACTCACATCACGCAAATTGTTACTTGGAAGCATGCGCCAGACAGCCTTACGAATGACCTCTGTGGGATCTTTGGCCATCTGATCTTTCAGACTCCGTTCCTTCAGGTGTCCGATGTACCTACAAAGAGAGATTAAATAAAGTAGATGAAAATGGGAGATACTAAAAGATATGATAAAACACTTGTAGTAGCTGAAGATTCACAGGAGCATTAAAAGAAAGAGTGCAACTTGCCCAGTATGCCAACGGTAGAATTTGTCAGTGAGCTTTCTTCCTGTGAAGCCGATTTCCTTAGCATTGAGAACAATACAAATATCGCCATCGTCGCGGTTAGGACAATAAGTAGGCTTATCTTTGGCTTGAAGCACGGTTGATATCTGGGAAGCTAGTCTACCAAGAACCTAGAGTAGACAAGTTATATTCACAAATGAAATCCTAGCAATTCAATTCAGATTTAATACAAAGACACAACAAAGATAAGGCATCCTATCTAAAATCTGGAAATGTTTGCCACTGTAGTCATGTAACTAACCAAGCATAAGAAGAAGAAAGTGGTAGAAGAAAGAGAGAGTAGATTGGAAGAGAGGTAGAAGAAAGAAAACCTGGCCTCTGGCATCAAAAACACGCCAACGAAGACCGTCGAGATTGATACGCTTTATACCTGCCACAGCTTTCTGCACAAAGACATACTCAAGATCAGCAACAAAACATAATACAAAGAGTAGATTGGAAGTTTTTTTTTAATAATAGAAAGGGGTCCATTTTCGAATAAGTTTGTAGCATCTACTCAATTTCTAAATTGCATAGCATAGGTGTGACACTCTCTGACCGTAATGGAGAATAGATGCAATGGGAAGTGATCATTGTTCCAAATGATTTTAAGTAGAAAATGCATAACACGTAGAAGAAGACCTAAACGTGGGAATCGCTCACTGGTTGATAGTAATCTAAGGTGATTTGGCTAAAACTGATCAAAAAGCTGGAGATATGGAAGGAAGAAGTAATCATTTTATACCTTTAAGTTGCCCTTGAATGAGGCAGCAGCAGCAGCCTGAGTCGCCATCGTTCTTCAGCTGTTTGTTAGACAAAAAACAAAAAACAAAACTGAGAATGTGATTTCAGTTATACAGATTCGTATGGAGAAGTCTGCAACGAATTGACCAGAATCACCAGAGAGATGACTCACCGGTTACCGGAGACAGTGCCGGAAGTGACAGCGGCGGTGGAAATGGGAAGATCTAGGAGGGAGCTGTATAACAAAGGGTTTTAGAAGGCGGAGGGCTATTTTGGTATTTTCTCATTAAAAGAAAAGGAAATGACTTTATATATGAAGGAAACTAAATTTTTTTTATTACATTTCAGTCGTCGATTCGAGGTCGAGGGTTTTAGCTCTATACACGGAATCAATCAAAAGGTACTTGTTTTTCTTGCGTGTCTTCCTCCTTAAACCTCAGAAAAGAAGAAGAAGAAGAAGAAGAAGAAAGTTGAAGTCTTTAGGGATGATGGCTATGTTCGTGAGACGAGCTCTATCTAGTCGTAACGCGATTGGGTTTCTCAGAAGAAGCTCCGTTGTTGTTCAATCTCGTGATTTCTCCTTCATTTCTTCACCCAATCTCATGATGATGGGAGGCCGAGATCTGCAATTCGATTTGTCCATGCCCGATTTCCTCAGAGATTCTCGTCGAGGCTTTGCAAAAGGCAAAAAATCAAGTATGTTGTTTATTCCTCATTTCCATTTATCAATCACTCGCTCGTGAATCTTATTAACATGATTTGTAGACTTTTCAAGTAGAGGGATTGATAGATTCTTCTTGTACTAGTTGTAGTTGGTATCAAAAGAGTTTCTTTTTTCTTTTGTTTTTTGTTGTATGAACAACGGCATTTCTGCCTTCTTCTTCAGAGGACGATTCAGGAACAGGGATGGTCGACGCAGCTCCAGATATCGGACCTACCGTGAAAGCAGCAGCCTCTTCTCAAATGGAGGCAGCCATTGATGCATTGTCCCGGGATTTAACTAAATTAAGAACCGGAAGAGCCGCTCCAGGTACTTCTCACCTCTTTCTTTCGGGTTTAGGTTAAGCCTCTCTGTGTCTGTGCTTATTGTGTGCATTTGCAGGAATGCTTGATCATATTGTTGTTGAAACGGGAGGAGTAAAGATGCCACTCAATCACTTAGCTTTGGTCTCTGTCTTGGATCCTAAGACTCTCTCTGTCAATCCTTATGATCCCGATGTATACTGATTCTTTCTTTCTCTTTTACTAAGAAAAACTTCGACTACATTAGAGTGTCATTTTTCTCCAACAAGCCGCCATTGACGCTTTGTTTGTCTCTGCAGACGGTCAAAGAACTTGAGAAAGCAATAGTCGCGTCGCCATTAGGATTAAACCCGAAACTGGATGGGCAACGACTGGTCGCATCTATCCCAGCGTATGAAAGTTCTTCTCTGTCAAATTTCATTGTTTATCACAGCCGTAATTGACTGACTTTGTCTGATTTCCGCTCTATGTTTTTATTTCGTGAGCAGATTGACCAAGGAGCATATACAGGTAAAGCATCCAAGTCATGTGTTATTGTTTAGTCACTGAGGTTGAGCCTTGACCCTATCTATCTATATGAACTCCAGGCAATGTGCAAGATTGTTACAAAGTCCAGTGAAGTTGTCAAACAAAGCATAAGAAGAGCGAGGCAAAAGGTAGTATGAATGGTGTAGAGCACAACCATAGAAGCTGTTTGTTGTAAACTCTCTCCTACACGTCAGAACATCTAATGATCAGAGACTTTTTTTTTTGGTCAGGCACTGGACACGATAAAGAAAGCAGGCTCGAGTCTACCAAAGGATGAAGTAAAAAGACTGGAGAAGGAAGTGAGTGTCATTGTATGATCTTTCTGCAAATATGCATCCTACTTCAGTTACTGAAAATAATGGCCTTTGTGTGAACAGGTAGATGAGTTGACGAAGAAATTTGTGAAGTCAGCAGAGGACATGTGCAAGTCCAAAGAGAAAGAGATCACCGAAGCCTGATTCATCATTCCTATACATCACTAGTCTTTTCACGCTACCTTGAAAGAATCTTTTATTCATTACCAAGATTTGTTTTCAACTTTTGAATGTTTGATTTGGGGATCTTGGAACTGCAAGAAAATTGATGATGAATAGCGATGGAAGGCCCTTCAAAGGGCCCAAGAAAGGCCTTGAAAGAATTCCAATAATTATGATGTTATTTTTCGAGTTTCATATATAGTAGTACTAATTGGCTTTTGTAGTTGAAGAGAAGTTTCCAAACTTGAAAACCAAGGCAAGGGGGGAAGAGGTAGGAGATGAGTCAATTAGTTTACCAATAATTTGACATGATAGTGAAATTGATGTGTTTGGTAAATTTGTTACAACCCCATTAATCTAATCTTTTTTTTTGTACTTGTTGCAAAGAATAATTCAATGATATTTCTTAAAGAGGAAATTTCTATATACATATAAACGATAAGCTTATCTCAGCATTCCAAATTGATAGTGCGCTTTCAAACATATTATAAAATTTCAGACATAGTTTACTCTAAACTCGGTCCATCTCTGCAACAAAATTAAAAATAAAACCGTCCTCACCAACCACAAATCTTATATTTAAAATTGAATGCATTTAATTTTTAAAATTGATCACTAACAAAGAAATGTAGGTAATATAACAAGCTGTATAATTTGTCGGCAAAAAGATATAACAAAGAAAAACATGTACATATACATTTATCTAAAATGTTGAGCAATAACAATATTGAAGACGCAATAACGATACCATTTAATCTTTGCCCACTCGCATTGGTGACGGAGACTAAGGCAAAATCTATCGAAAGTGGTGACCATTAAAAAGCGCGTCGGTGTTCACTTTTTTTAGTCAGGGACCAGGAGATCACCGTAACGTCGCCGTTTCGATATTTGCACGATCAAACTCCTTTTTTTATTCTTTTTTGGTCATCTTTTTTTTCTTTCTTTTCTTTATGGCATCATAATTTTTTTTAGTCGTAATCTATAGAGGAGACTAAAGATTCTTCATTCTGTGTCAGTGGCTCACATCCTCTGATTAACTAAAACGCACACAAACAAGAAAAAAAGCTATGAAAACAGGAAAAAAAATAGGAAATATCAGTCTTGTCTAAAACGACGAAGAAGAAGAGGAAGAATCGAGACAAACATTTCACATTCCCAGAGATTGTGGTGTCGTTGGGTATTCATTCTCTCTCTCTCTCACATTACTTTGACGAGTTCTTAGTGTGTTGGTTCTCCAAATGCTCTGCATATTACATTAAATCTCTCTCTGCTTTTTTTTGGGCTATAATATATGTTGGGTTTTCTTCAACTTGCTTGGATCTGTTGTAATAAGCGAGTTAGCTCAAAATCTCTTTCTTAATGAATGAGCTTTCAAAGTTAGCTGTTTTTTCCTCTTCTTCTTCTTTATCTTGGATCTTGATCAATCGAATCAGTAATGTGTTTGGAATAGAATTAGTTACATACATTTACCTTTCTGGTTCATGCATTGTCTTAGCATTTGACGGTTTCGCTGTTTCAGATTAAAAGTTGAATTCTTAGGGTTTAGACAAAGCTTTCCCTGTTTTGTTACTTAAATGTTTGCTTTGCATTCGGATGATGCTTGTGCAGGTACTTACTTCTTAGGGTGATTCAGGACTTGCTAATTATAGGCAAAAAATGGTTTTGGGTTTAAGCTCAAAGAACAGAAGATGCTCATCGGTACAAGTTGATTACCTGATCCACATTCATGACATCAAGCCTTGGCCTCCTTCTCAGTCCCTTCGATCTCTTCGCTCTGTTGTTATCCAATGGGAGAATGGTGACCGCAATTCTGGTACCACTTCTGTTGTTGCTCCTTCTCTTGGTTCTGTCATTGGCGAAGGCAAAATCGAGTTCAACGAATCATTTAAGCTTCCCCTCACCTTGTTGAAAGATGTCTCTGCTCGGGGCAAAGGTGGTGATGTCTTCTTCAAGAACGTCTTAGAGCTCAACTTATACGAGCCTCGCAGAGAGAAAACACATCAGCTTTTGGCTACTGCCACCATTGATTTGGCTGTGTACGGTGTTGTCAAAGAAAGTTTCAGCTTGACTGCTCAAATGAACAGTAAACGAAGCTACCGGAATGCCACTCAGCCTGTTCTGTACCTCACTATTCAACCCGTTAGTAGACGCCGGGCCAGTTCTTCATCTATGAACAGCTTGAAGGATGAAGCCAAGAATGGGGGTGAATCTGTTTCTGCCTTGATGAATGAGGAATACTATAAGGAAGCTGAGATTGCTTCCATCACAGACGACGACATTTCCTCCCACTCCTCCTTGACAGTCTCATCTTCAACTTTAGAGTCTAATGGTGGTTTTTCTGTGCGAACCGAAGAGGTAAGAGATGGCAATAGCTCGACATTCTTCTGATAAGTTATGAAAATGAAATGTTTCTCAATGCTTTGATGTCTTATTTGCAGGAAGAACATGAGCGAATAAACAAGAATCCCAGAGGGAATGGCCACGAGAGATCAAAATCAGTGTCAGAGAGCAGACAAAGACAAATTGCTGACCAGATTCCGTCACGTTCCTCGTCAGTAGATCTATCTTCTGTGTTTCATCTCCCGGAGGGCATTTCTGATTCTGCACCCAACACTTCTTTGTCTGGGCTGGAGCACTGTGCTAATGTGTTTATAACTGATACCAATGAGAGCTCGAAGCTGGCAAGTAACGGTCAGCACAATAATGGAGAGGCCAAGTCTGTGCCTTTACAAATTGACAATCTTTCGGAAAATGCTTCGCCTCGAGCCTCTGTGAATAGTCAAGATTTGACCAGTGATCAGGAACCAGAGAGTATAGTTGAGAAATCAAGAAAGGTGAAGTCTGTTCGATCATCCTTGGATATTAACCGGAGCAATAGCCGGTTGAGTTTATTCAGTGAAAGAAAAGAGGCTAAGGTGTATCCAAATTCTACACACGACACAACTTTGGAGAGCAAAATCAAGAACTTGGAAAGTAGAGTAAAGAAGCTTGAGGGTGAGTTATGCGAGGCTGCAGCCATTGAAGCAGCTCTCTACTCCGTGGTTGCAGAGCATGGAAGTTCATCAAGTAAAGTCCATGCGCCTGCTAGACGTCTTTTGAGGCTGTATCTTCATGCTTGTAGAGAAACCCATCTCTCAAGAAGAGCCAATGCAGCTGAAAGTGCTGTCTCCGGGTTAGTTCTTGTTGCCAAAGCGTGTGGAAACGATGTCCCCAGGTATGGTAATATCTTTCTTTGCATAATTACTATTCTGAGTGAACTTTCTCAGAGTTAAATTTTGTCTGTGAATTGCAGATTGACATTTTGGTTGTCAAACACTATCGTTCTGAGGACAATCATTAGTGATACTAGTGCAGAAGAGGAACTGCCTGTTTCTGCTGGTCCTGGACCAAGAAAACAGAAGGCTGAAAGAGAAACCGAGAAACGATCGTCCTTGAAGTGGAAAGATTCCCCTTTGAGCAAAAAGGACATTAAGAGTTTTGGTGCCTGGGATGACCCTGTAACTTTCATAACAGCGCTTGAAAAGGTCGAAGCTTGGATCTTCTCACGCGTCGTAGAATCAATTTGGTGGCAGGTAATGTTGCTCTGTTCTCCCTGTTTCATCTTTTCATTCTCTGAACCAATTATAATTCACATGTTCTTTTTCTTTGGTTGCAGACTTTGACACCACGTATGCAGTCTTCGGCAGCATCAACTAGAGAGTTTGATAAAGGAAATGGCTCTGCATCAAAGAAAACTTTTGGTAGGACTCCGAGTAGTACGAACCAAGAACTAGGTGACTTCTCATTAGAGCTTTGGAAAAAGGCTTTCAGGGAGGCACACGAACGTTTATGCCCTCTGCGAGGTAGTGGGCATGAATGTGGCTGCTTGCCCATACCTGCGCGTCTGGTAAACATTTCTCCTGTTGAGTTTGTCACTTTTGGACCTTACTCTTGATTTCACAAACGAATGTCCACGATTTGTAACGCAGATAATGGAACAGTGTGTGGCTCGGCTAGATGTTGCTATGTTCAATGCTATCCTTCGTGATTCTGATGACAATTTCCCAACAGACCCTGTATCTGATCCCATTGCAGACTTGAGAGTCTTGCCAATTCCTTCTAGAACATCAAGTTTTGGTTCTGGTGCCCAGCTGAAAAACTCGGTCAGTGTACTCAACTCAATAGCTTGGCAATGCTTATTATACTGTGGTCTCTGTAAAGCTCATGCATTTCTAATTTCAAACAGATAGGAAACTGGTCAAGGTGGCTCACTGATCTATTCGGCATTGATGACGAAGATGATGACAGCAGCGATGAGAATAGCTATGTTGAAAAATCGTTCAAGACATTCAATCTTCTCAAGGCGTTAAGCGATCTAATGATGCTTCCAAAAGATATGCTCCTCAACAGTTCTGTGAGAAAAGAGGTGCAAATGCAACATAAAACTCACAACACTTTTTTTTATCTAGTCTTCTTTCTCTTACTTGATGTAATATATTTCTTCTCATTGTGAAGGTTTGCCCGATGTTTGGTGCCCCGTTGATTAAGAGAGTGTTGAATAATTTTGTCCCAGATGAGTTTTGCCCTGACCCAGTTCCTGATGCTGTACTGAAATCTCTTGAATCCGAGGTGAGACCATTTTTATAATGATGGATCTAAGGCTAAGCAGCTAATTTTGCTAATGGAAACGTGATGGCCCTTGTAGGAAGAAGCTGAGAAGAGTATCATCACAAGCTATCCATGCACTGCACCTTCTCCAGTGTACTGTCCACCTTCACGGACTTCAATCTCCACCATCATTGGAAACTTTGGACAGCCTCAAGCGCCGCAGTTAAGCAGAATCAGGTCTTCAATTACAAGAAAAGCGTACACAAGCGATGACGAGCTTGATGAGCTGAGTTCACCGTTGGCTGTTGTTGTTCTTCAACAAGCAGGTTCTAAGAAGATCAATAATGGTGATGCAGATGAGACAATCAGGTATCAACTTCTCAGGGAGTGTTGGATGAACGGCGAATGATCAGACATTGATGTGTTTTGTCTTTTAGTTTCCACTTGTGACTGTTTGTAAATGTCTCTGATGTGTCAAAAATCTTTGTCAGTTGGTTGTTTTTGGTGTTGCCGCCATGTATAGAATGAAGACAGTAGTAACAGTACTGGAGTTTGAGCTTGACATATATACAATTTGAATAACACGCAGATTGACCACTGAAGAATCAAAAACGGAGGCCACTTAGTCAAAAAAAACTCTGAAACTCCATAAACGAATCCCACTCTTCAGCTATCCTTTGTTCCTTACACAATTTCACAACAAGACATTACAATGGTGTTTATTAGAAGTAAAGTTTCAAAATCCATGTAAGCCATTGATTCTATAGAGGTACCTTGTAATACTCCTCGAGTCCTCGTCCTCGAAAGGAAGCATCGGATTTGAGGAACATTCTCTTGGCTATTTCGAGTTGATTTCTCTTCCAAGTTGTGTCGTCTCCATTTTTGTTGTTACAGTGGCCGAGCTTTTTGTTTTCACAGCGATTGGTTTACATTGGTTTTGAAAATTCAAATTGATCTCGGTTCGGTTTACTTTTGGTTTAGAGAAGAAAACCAAAAGAAATAAGACACGCGATGGATTTTTGAGAATGAGGTGCGTGGATCAAAAAAGGAATGATTTTTGTGGATTAACCCCTTTAAAAATCGTAGACACGCGCTCAACGCGACATGGGTGAGAGTGGCCGTAAAATCGAGTCATTGATAAAAGTGGAGTATGAAGTGGAGCTCTCTCATTGGCTAAAAAAATAAAGATAGTAGGGAAGCTCCTCCTCTCATATATTGAAACCAATAATAAACACTTACGAATTTTCTGCGTTTTCAGAGTGAATTTTTATTGATGTGCATAGATTTTGTTTCATATTTTGTTTACTTGTAGTTTATCAACACTTATGGATCATTCGAAATGTATACCAACCAGTAAGGGGAAACCTTCAAGAAGAAGATCAGAACCAAAGTATCCTCTGCGATGGAACCAGTTAGGCTTGTGTCAGGTTCACAAGGAGATTATGATACTTTTGGTGTTGCCGCCATGTATAGAATGAAGACAGTAGTAATAGTACTGAAGTTTGAGCTTGACATATATACAATTTGAATAACACGCAGATTGACATGTATTGCAGAGACGTGCGCTAGATTGTTGCAAGTGAAGCAAATCATGCACGTCTTGTTGTGATATAGGAACTATTTTTCATAGATGGAAAATCTTTGTTGTATATATAATAGACTCATTACAAGCTTTAGTGGTATCATCCTCATCACGTTTGATCTCTCGCAAAACTTTGAATTACAGAAAAAGAAAACAAAAAAAAAGTTGCATATTAGGGGTTAAGAAGACCCATAAAATGAGAGAGAAAGATCAAAATTTATAAAGCAAAGCTCTGTTTTGTAGTTCATCATCACAGAGTTAGCTTCTGTGAAGTCGTCAAATTCACCTGCTTCAGATGTAAAGCTGCCAACAAGCCCTGCCATGTGTCTGCTGATGTGGCACCGCCAACATGAAAGTCTAGCAGTTTCCTCTGCTTCCTATAGTATTCTTCCACCTGATTGAATCACCACCACAAGATTTTCAGCTGAAACCACCTTGTAAACTAGATATATAACAAAGACATTGATCAGAAAAGTACCTCCTGTGCGTAGACACCGACACTCTCCCTCCGAGCATTGATTGCAACAGGTGAGTGTAACATAGAGCCGAGGAACTCCTGCTGAGGCAGAGCTGTTTCATTCCGGTTTACCAGATGGTCTTCAGAGCATTTGAGATTGACAACGAGGTCAATCTGAGCGATTTGATCAAGAGTTTCCTGCAAAACATTCAGAACAACTTGAAGAATCACTAAAACACAATTCAATTGAGGATCTCTATTAAATGTTAGTATGTAATAAGAGCTTCCCACATTAAAAAAAAAAAAGACTGTTGTAAGTAAATATATATGAAAAGAAACTAACGGCTTGAAAACGAGTGCGAGGAATGCCATGAAGAATGAAACCAGTTTCCCCTCTTGCATAGCCTTCTTCGAGCCTCTTTGATAGCAACGCAAACACAACACTCTTTGGAACCAGCTTTCGTTCATTTACAGCACTTGCAATCTATACCACCAGAAATTTTGATTAGTTCAACAACCATAAACCGGAACAAATGTTATGTTCTCTCTTTACAAGTTCCTTTCATTACCTATTAGGCTAAGTTATGTGGATTAGTCAACAACATTAAATGAATCATTAAAGCACACTTGGAATCAAACTCTATAAACAGCAAGAATTCCCATTAGGTGATCATAATCTAGACAACTAACTCTAATCAAACATCTTATGAATCAAAATAATCAACACTAACAACTAAGAACATAAAAAGGTAATGTATTTAAACATTTTCAAAGATGGCTTTTCTAAGGAGAAGGTCTTAGGGAATCAATGCAAATTTAGAGAGAAGACAAGAGTAGCACCTCCTTGTAGAGAGAAGATCTAGGGTTGAGTTCTTGACGGACAAGGGACCCCATGGAAATGTGAGGAACTTCAAGCAGTTTGGAGAGCCTCTCGGCGAAGACGTGCCTCCATGCTCCAGGGGCTCCCATAAGCACCCACTGCACTCCTCTATCCGGCCCCGATCCATCCAACCCAAGCCTCGGTTCCGCGAGGCGGCGATCATCTCCGTACAAGTACTCGTCATCGGAGTCGTAGTCAAACTCCAACGCGGCCGCTGATCCAAAAGATCGACGAATCGCTGCGAGCCTTGTCACCGGCGAAACTCCTCTCACGCGGCTAAGCCAGGCCATGGTGAAGGCGTGGCGGCGGATTCAGAGAGAAAGAGAGAAAGAGAATAGCCACAGAAAGAGAGAGAGCTTAAAGAGAGGGGTTTGAACGGAGACGGAGGGCCGAGGTTTATGGGACAGCTGACACTCTCTCTTTTCTTTCTTTCTTTTTTAATTGATTGCCACTCCTTTACTCACGAATCCACGAAATTGCCACTGCCCACATGTCCGCTTCCTATTTGTCGCTCAGATAATTATTTGAGTGAGAATTGAATGGACAACACTGAAACACGTTTAATAAGGCCCAAACGTCTCTTAGCCCAGACTTGGCCCACCTAATTATATTCAACGACCGAAATTGTCAACCATTGTTAACCACCCAAAGAAATAAATAAAAAGTAAAGATACTTATTCACATGAAGCCTGACAAGTTTCTTTTTATAGAAGACTAGTCAACGTCAACGGAAACTTCGTCGTCATATAATATTTTAGTAACGAAATAACGATGAACTTTACTTGTTGTTCATAATAAAAACAGAAATAGAAACTTGTCAACATAGAAGCCGCGGGAACAAAGCGTTTCTTCTTTTGTACGTAGCGCCGTAAACAAATCAACAAGTCCACAATCCGCATGTGTTAAAAGTACGGTCTTATATTTCAACGTTTTTCAAACGTCTCTCCTTCATCTTCTATATATTTTGCCAAACTGAACAAGTAATAGTCTTCAAACTATAATCATTTTCTCCTATCTCTCGCTCAAGTCTTCTTCATCGATCTTCTATGAAGAGTGAGAACGTTAACAAACGTGATGAGTATCAACGAGTCTTTAGCTGCTTTGACAAGAGCCACCAAGGCAAGGTATCTGTTTCTACAATCGAAAGATGCGTCGACGCTATTAAGTCTGGCAAACGTGCAGTAGTTGATCAAGAAGATACTACAAATCCAAATCCAGAGGAGTCGACTGATGATAAATCGTTGGAGCTCGAGGACTTCGTGAAGTTGGTGGAAGAAGGAGAGGAGGCAGACAAGGAGAAGGATTTGAAGGAAGCTTTCAAGTTGTATGAAGAGAGTGAAGGCATCACACCAAAAAGTTTGAAGAGGATGCTTAGTTTGTTGGGTGAGTCCAAAAGTCTCAAGGACTGCGAGGTTATGATTTCCCAATTCGATATTAATAGGGATGGAATTATCAACTTTGATGAGTTTAGGGCCATGATGCAATAACATATTCATTAGTTACAAATATCATTTTTAATCTATTATACTACTCTTCTTTACCAAAGGCTTGTATGAACTCTCTGAAATTAAGGTACTCTCTCTATCTATTACTGCCTCATCTTCTTCATCTTCATCGTCATCCACCAATCTTGAAACCCTCTCTGCAATCTCAACCGCGCTCGGCCTTGACTCGGCTTCTTCTGCAGTACAATCTCTTGCAATACTTGCGATTTCAAACGCAGAATCAACCGAATAGCTCTCTCCCAATGTGCTGTCCATCACTTCCCTCAGCTTTTCCTTGTCCCCGAGAAGCCTTCTTAATCTACTCCATTCGGAAACAAAAGTTTCTTGTGTCCCAAGGGATGTTGTCTCTACTTCTTGCAATCCAAGCAACATATCTGGGGTTTGTCCAGACAAAACCTCCATTACGATTATCCCGTAAGCAAATATGTCAGAAGCTGGAGACAGTGAACTCTCTATAAGGTTCTCTTCTGTGGCTAATTCATTGGTTACGCACTTTGACATCCCAAAGTTTCCGACTTTACCTCTGAGATCTTCGTTCAAGAAGATGTTTCTGCTCTTGATGTTGCCGTGGACGTAGTTGATCCGATGCATATACTTTAACGCGATGGCGACATCGTGACATATCTTGATCCTCTGTTTCCATGCCAAGAAACAGTAACAAGACTCGATGAATTGATTCTTGATGGCCAATTTGTTCTGAATCCAATCCCACAGGGACCCATTCCTTGCATACTCGAAAACCAGATAAGAATCTTGATCGATTTCTCTAAAACATGTTCCAAGAACCCTAATCACATTGTGGTTATAGTAGTGTGACTGATCATTGAGAAGCCCGAAATCGAATCTTTTCATTTCATCTGCATTGACTTGCTTTATAGCCAAGTCTTTGCCTTTGAGCGAACCGAAATAAACCGAACCTTTGATGTGATTGCTTGAACTGAAATTCTCCGTGGCCTTCTCTAACTCTTCAAACGCGTAAATCTCCAGAACGGGTTTTCGGGGCGTTGTGGTGCCGACGGTGTTGTGAGAATCCAAGATGGAACCGTCCTGCGACCCTTCAAACGAGATTTTCTTGTCACTCGTGGTTCGGATGCTCAGACTCAGCTGCCGCGTCTCGGGGTCTTTGTTGCTAATCCACTTTTGCGTTTGCGTTTGAATCTGCGTCTCTTTCTTCCAGTGTAAGTAACCAAACACCATGAGAGTGACAAGACCGCAAACTCCAGCAATCGCGCTGCTCACAGCGATCATGAGCTTCATCTTTGACCGTTTCTTCTTGGATGGATTTCTTTTCCGGGATCCTTGTTTCTCTGGTTTGTGATCAAGAGGGATGAGAGCAGGCTTGAGTGGAACCACACCAGATTTGTTGTTTGCAGAGACAATGGCATCCTCTGTTGTGTTAAACCTAACCGCCAGGCTTGAAACGCTGTCGCGGACGCCCACCGGATACGTAACGAGAAAACTAGCGTTTGAAACGCCTTCTTGTGGACAAGAGCACCTGATCGCCAAACGCAGTTTAATGTTGTCGCCAAGCTTGTCTTCGGAAATATGTGGATTCTTCTCTCTGATAGATCTGCAGTGAATATAGCAGTACTGAATCGATAAACAAAAACAAATTTCAGTCATAGACAACTTAATTGGAAAAAGTGTTTGGCTCTCACAGGCAGGTGGTCAAGCCTTGCAGAGACTGAGAGACAGAGCGAAAGGTGTCTCCTTTAACGCAATTTTTAATGAGACTGGCCTCGTAGATGCTTCCATTACACCTGCACTCTATTGGGATCAAGAGTAACTGACCTTTCGGAACATACTCGTCGTCTGCGTCGAGACCAAGATGGCGACTCAGGTCCGAGAGGGAATAGAAGGGAGGTTTGGCTCTGAGAATGGCGAAAGTGTGGCACTTTTGGAGGTTTGAGTGGCAAACGTAACCGAAGGAGGAGGCTTCTTCTTCTTCTTCGACAGGGTCACAGCTGTGTGAAGTTGAAGTTGGAGAGAGAGATGATAAGGAGATGAAGAGCAAGATCACTACAAGACTTGTCATGTACTGCTTACTAACTGAAACAGCCATGTCTGACTTCTAGAGCTCCTCCATTACAATCTATTGCATGTATTTATATATATTGGCAAACATGAGGAATCATGGATTGAAAAGTTTTTTTTAATCATTTTATTGAATAAAATATAAGGTATGATTTCCCCTTCTCTTCTTAAAAATGTCTTATGTTAATTGTTAGGTAAAGTAAACATGTATTAAACACACACATGACTGCCACTTTTTTTGTTTGGGGATAAAGAAAGTTCAAGGCCTTGTACCATAATCTCTCTTAGTTTGGGAATAAAAAATTGATAATATTTGTCTACACGTAAACCATCCTTTTTCCAACGTATATTCGAACTTGGGAACAAAGACTCAACATTCCCCATTATATTTAAACAGTAGATTAGATGGTTAAATTACCATAAACCATACTATTGTTAATGATATATATTTTTTTTTTAAAAAGGAAAAAAAGGGGTCATCGGAGCCGTGGAGGTTTGTCGACAAGAGGGGGTGGCTATGAATCCCGAAGTAAGACTATAATTAAATTATAAAGGACTTCTTCTTGTGCTTGGGACCTGTTCTTCGTAAACTGAACAACATTGACAAAGTGCAAAGTCCAAGCTAAGTGAATCGAAAATGGTACAAACTCACTTTGTCCTAAGAAGATTGTATTGTTTCGGAACAAGTTTTAGGCCGAGTTAGGACCCACTTTTTAGTTTTTGTTGTGGTATCATCTTGGAGTCATGGCCTATGTATCTTTCTCTTTATCATAAACGATTTGTATCGGGTCTCAACAGCATGTGCTATAGTTTATTTGAGTACGGAGATCTAGACTCTCAGAATTGACTCACACCTAAATTTTACTAATTTATATCTACAGTAGCTTGCTAAAGTAATAACCACAAGTCCAAAACGTATCCATTTTATCCTAGTCTAGTAATATTGGTTGAGAGACCTGATAAGTGAACATTGTAGTTGATACCAATTTGGACTTTTGACATAATGACAACATACTTTGGTAATTATCGTCTTCGGCCAAGATCATTTTAAAATTGAATCAACGTTTTAGGAAACGTGATAAGTATACTTGAAAGGCTGGCTTTAAGCGAACAAATCCAAAAAAAATACCAAAAACTTAAGATCCAATGGCTCGGTCATGTAAAAATCCAAAACATAGTGTGTGGAGAATGATTTGGGAATTTGATAGTAGGGGAAAAACAGAAAAACATTATCAAGAAACTGAAAAGACATGCCATACAAAGCAACGACAAGGTGCTAAAAGGCTAAGTACTCTTAGGTCCATCTTGCAATAAATACCTATGTTGACCCCGAAAATAAAAACAAGGGAATCTTAAGAGAGGTAACTACAAAATTACTACTTAACACTGGAATGTTCATGTTGTATACTTGTATTCATAATTATAACCATTCCAAAATGACTGAACCTAATACGTTTATTAAATTACTAATTATACATTGCACACTACTCTTGGTACCCAACTCCTATGAAATAATCTGTGTGGTGAGGGAATTAATAACTCAAAATGACGTTATACAGTTCTTGGAACCAAGACTAAGTATCACGATTCACGAGATGATTTTAAAACATAAAGGACCAGCTTTTTAACCTTGAGAGAAACGAAGAGGTACCATCTTCCGATGAGAATACAACGCCGTCTCAGCACCACCGCCACCACGTGCAGCTTCTTTTGAAAGGAAAAAAAAAACAAAAACTATTAACAAAAAGAAGACTTGTAAAAAGCTTTTTTGGATGTATAATATACCTATTCTCATCTTACATTTAGAAAATGGGTACTCACTCAAGTGGTGGGTTGGGCTTTCTCAACACTGGTCCTCAGAAGGGAGATGACATCTCCTGGCTCCGGAGCTCCAAACACTGAACTTCCAGCAACAATACAGTTGGCGCCTGCTGCAGCCGCTGTGTCGATCGTTGAAGGGCCTAAGCCGCCATCCACCTGATCCATGATGACATGTAGATGGACTCAGTTTAAGGAAAGATCAAACTCTGACTGAATAGAAGGAGAGGCCTTACCTGAATATCAAGTGTTGGGTATTTTTGCCTCAATGCCCGGACCTATCACGTTCACATCCGAGAATATCAAAATATGAGATTATGAACTGTAGAATCATTTTTTATAGGTAAGACCCAAAATAACCTTGTCCATCATGTCAGGCATAAACTTCTGGCCTCCAAATCCAGGTTCTACAGTCATCACAAGAACCATTTCAACCGGAGTTGTCCCTTCAACCTGTCACGGACCAAGCATGATAACCTGATCGGACCGTGGAACAAGCATAATGCCAAACAGAAGATGAAACTCATACCAGAGGATAGACTTGTTCAACAGGTGTTCCAGGCTTTAGAGCCACGCCTGGTCTCATCCCAGTAGACTTAATCTTCTCGACAAGTTGTTGCCAATTATCTGAAATAAGCAATCCAAGTCAAAACCATTAAAAGATGAGGAATAGTTTGGAAAGGTGGTAGAATACCTTGGGCCACCTCGACGTGGAATGTGAAACCAGAAGCCCCAGCTTTAGCCATCTGTGCAACGTAATCCATGGGGTTCGTCACCATAAGGTGGCAATCAAGATATGCACTATGATGAAGGAAAATGGATAAAGTTTTTTAGTTTCAGACATCACTTAACTTGAACATGATGCAAAGCCAAAGAGAATAAGCAAAGGAGAGCGTTACTTAGTGTGCTTTCGCAAACTCTCGATGACAGGAGCACCAATCGTAAGATTAGGGACAAAATGCCTGCGGGAGCAACACAGAGTTATTATACCAAACTATCTTGAAACAAAAATGTTACAAGCTGGGTTTGGATGCTAATAAGAATCCACAGGTAAGGCAGCAAATTTTACCCGTCCTGCAAATGGAATAACAAATGAATTATAAGCATCTTATATAAGTAGAGAGAAGAACAAAATAAGGTCCTTGTATGATTGTATCGTTGTAAGAGCAGATACAAGTTTCTTTGCCATCATGAAAAGATGAAATTGAATAACATGTTAGTAAATTGTAACGTAATATACACAAGACTCGATAGTAAAACAACAACAACAACAACAAGTGTAGTTTCCATTTTGTTAAAAGAAATCATGATTCCCGCAAGACCAAAATAACGAGCCTTGTGTAGGATGATTTCACGAATTGTGTACGATGCAAGTTTTGGACTCGAATTCAGAGATTGATGCTACCTATCGAAAAATCACCCCCAGAGTAAAGAATAAAAGGTGGGTACCATAATATCCATGTGAAGCCAGTTGGCGCCCAAATCGATCATCCGATTGGCCTCCGCCGCTAGATTTGCGAAGTCCGATGACAGCATCGACGGTGCTATTTTCGGCGACACCATCTTCTTCCGCCGACTTTGGGGACTGACCGATGATGGATGGATAGTTGGATACCTCTAAGAACCCCGGATCTCTCCACCAAATCTCAACATGCGTGATGACGTGGCATCAGCCATTATGTTGACGTGGAGGTACCGTCATAAATTCATAATAATTAAATCGCAGGGTAATTTTGTCTTTTGGTGTGGGGGTGATTTTGCAATTTGAGAGAGACGACTTCTTTTTTTAATGGATCTTATTACTACAACGACCCGACCCATTTATATACCACCCAAAACAGTTGGCCCAATTGTCTCTTTTTCTTTCTTTCTTTTTTGTTTGTGGGTCAACGATCTAATGATCTTTTTTCTTCCTTTAATTATGGAATTTATTTGTCATGTCCCTTCAAGTTCAATCTATACTAAACAAAACTTGATGAAATTTAACTTAATATTTATCTGAACCTCAAAAAAAAAAATCTAGATATTTCCAATTAGATGCGATTGCGACATACATTTGTGAGACCTGAGAGCATGAAACACAACAACATCATCAAAATGACTAATAATTAATCAGAAAATTAGGAAGATTTGATTATTATTTATTTTTAAAGGAGGGGAGCCCACAATATGATTGTGAGGACCAATAAGAAGCCATAACCTAAATAAGAATTCACTGAAGAGACAATTAAGACACATACCAAATCGGAAACTGCTCCTTTTTGGGTCGTCCATTTACTTCACTTCCAAGCCCTCCCATTCCAAAGCTACTCTCTCTCTTTCCTCTCATCTTTGCTTCTTCGTCTTCCATCTCTCTATGCCTTTTAGATTCTCTAAACCCATATCTTCACTTCTTCTCCTAAACCACAGGAATTCTCTCTCTTTCACATCATCATCATCATCATATGGGTTCGTGTGTCTCCTCTTCTCAAAGCAAGAGCTCATCCGCCTCTGATTCCGTCGTGAAGCTTGCCTCTTTCATCTCTAAACCAGACTCCACACCGCCCCTCAAGACTGACGTCATGATCACTTCCTCCACCATCAACGGCAACCCTCCCATCGATTCCGGTCGTTGGGATTCAGGTTTATTATTACGATAACTATTCTTTGCGTTTAGTTTAGTTCATATCGGCCTTTATTTTATTTTATATGATTTATTTTTGTTTTGTCTCTAGAAACAATAATTAAAGGTCTAATTAACGAATGGTAGAAGTATTTATATAGTAATTAAAGTTGTTGATGACTGTAAGCTTTAGTGCCGACAAATGTAAAGTGGTTAGCTTTTTCAGACCCAATCAAGATGTAGGCACAAATGAGGTATTTAGTACTGATGAATTACAAAATCGTATACTTATATATTAAGTCAAGATTTGATTAAAAAAGTTGTTATGACTTACATATGAAATGGATCATGGTCATGCATCATAAATAAACATGGGTGAATGTGCAACCGGGTCTTCTATATATCTGCTACAGTAGCATTTAGCAGCACATGGTGGACAACGGTGGCGTACGATATAGGTTAGAATGTCTTCAAGGCATATATCTTTGCGAGAGATGTGTGATGGACCACACTTCAAGTTGCTACTTCCATTTGCTTATTTATCTTAATGTTAATAAATGCATATGCTCTTAAAAATTTTATCGCTAGAAATTTACAACCGTATATTTAGGTGTGTGCAACTAAAAGTATACTACATTCACATACATAACCTACCATTTTAATATTAGTATCTTCTTATTTGCAATACGTTACATGAGATAACAATGATTTGGATTATGTCTTAAGGTAACAAAGAGGATATGATATTTTTCGATTCACGGGGGTGGCTTGATTCCGACTGCGATGATGATTTCATGAGCGTTGGTGGTGGTACGTTTGTTTTTCTTCTTCTTTTTTCTTCTTATTTTGTAATTTTAACAAATGAATTGACAGAATTTGAGTTTACAACACAGAATTTACGCCGTCGCGAGGAACAACACCGGTGCATCACAAATTCTGTGACCAAACTCCTCACCAAGGAGAGGAGAACAAACACGGAGAAGAAGAAGAAGAAGCGTCTCCTACCGATAACAAGAAGAGGCTCCTCGAACTCTTTAAAGAGACACAAGACGAAGAGGATGAAGAGGAAGAAGATTACGTGGCAGAAGGCAAAGCAAGAGCATGTCTCTGGATAAGAACACCTGTTAGATCTTCTGCGCCGGCCACTCCTTATAATAACAACAAAGAAAGACAGCAAAAATTCAAGAGAGTGAGATCAGCTGCTCTTGGTCGCTGCGTTCCGCGTTTGGTTTCCTGTAGTAGCTTCACTGATCGGCGACGGAATATGATGACTAGTCATGCCCCTATTGACGTCCAACGCTAAAGAAGACAAAAAGAAAGAAAAAAAAAACTTTAAATAATATTAAATTACTATACATTATGTTTCTTAATTTGTCCTTGATTGTTGTTTTCCAAAGGATCGAACAATGTTGTCTCGTAATGCTTATGATGCATTGCATTATTTGTAAAGGATCAAGGGAAAGAGGGGGAACCTCCGATGAAAAGTCGAAATGCCTTTTAGTGTGAAATACTGAAATGTATGTGGAGGATATGTGGAAAGTATTAATCGTCAGATTTTAGTTAACTGGTTAATGTGCTTTCTTATTTTCTGACGTATGGAAAACACATTTATATACAAATCTTGATAAAATAATAAAATCAAAAGTCCAGTATTATAAAAGTTTCCCCAAATTAGTGTATTACTATAAACCTTTATTTAGGGGATTGAGACAAATATTAGACGTAACTATAGGATCTAGTCTATTTCAAAAAGAGACTGAGAATTAATTGTTAATATATACTATAAGAGTTTATTCATTGTTGTAATTAAAAGTAAGTGTCAAATTTAGATTTTTAAATTTCTAGCTAATTAAGATTCATGCATGGAGTCACTTAATGTATTAATAAAAGTCAGATATTGAAAACTTATATTTGTAAAAAATCAATTGTATTCTATAAACATGTAATGTATTCAACAAAAAATAGTCAAACTAACCCCTTGCTGATCGTAAATGATCGTAAACTAACCCTTTGAAAATTTGGTGCTATAATTAGATGGTTACCATTATAAACGGACAAATTTAAAACATCTATAAATATTTCTGACTGAATTTAATCAATTCCCATTTTACATATACCTTACTAAAACACTCTTTGACTAAAAAACTTAAAACTATAATAGTACCTATCTTGGGGAACATAGAGGTTGAAGGTTACACACACCTAAATCCTAAATGTTGCAATCTATTGTTAACTAAAGAAAGAGTAGAATGCATTCATCTATTGGAAAAGCCTTTGAACTTTTCTGTTTTCTTGTTATTTTAATTGTTAACCATGTGTGTTGGATCCAGGCACAAGGCAACTCCGATGTGAATTCTACAGCAGTGAGCAGATCTACGGATACATTTCTTTCTTCTACAAGCTTACCTGTGGAGACAGCCTTCACGTTTCCATCGGCTTTACCTGTCATCCCTTCGGGTGGTGGAAATTTTGGGAAAGGAAGGATAGATCTCGGAGGTCTTGAGGTGATCCAAGTCTCCATCTCAACCTCAACATCACAAAGAGTATGGAGGACATACGAGGGAGGTCCCGACAACATGGGGCTCTCTATCTTCCAACCAATCAATCTTCCTCCCAGCTTCTCCACTCTTGGCTTCTATGGGCAACCCAACAACCGCCTGCTTTTTGGGTGGGTTCTTGCTGCAAGAGACGTGTCTGGAAATAGCTTGAGGCCACCCGTTGACTACATTCAAGTCATAAACACTACATCAATGAATATCAACCAAGAAGGGGCTGCTTTTTTTTGGCAGCCCCTATGTCC